>NC_092863.1:78306717-78347441 GCF_032062135.1 Pyxicephalus adspersus | reverse complement strand
CCGGACGGCTTCTCCCTTCAGAGATCATCCGGCGCTGGAACGAGAAGGACGTGGGACGATCAGCGGGACCAGGTAAGATGCCAGCCGGAATCTTGTGTTCCGCCGGCCGGGCGGTGGAACACAAGATACCGGCCGGCATCTTACCGGTCCCACTGGCACCCGACGCTGGAGAGGGAGATCGACGGACGACGATGGACGGAGGACGACGCTGGAATAGGAAAACGACGCTGGAAAAGGAAAACGACGCTGGATGTGCAGAGCGGGACCATGGAGGTAAGGCTGTGACAAAAATACGGGCTTAACCATCCTAGCCATTTTTTTTTGCCCGTACGAAGGTCGGGCTTAACGGCTAGGTGGTTAATAATAATAATAATATTATTATTAATAATAATAATTACATGAGTATTCATGTTCCACTTCAAAGTGGAACCAAATAAAAAAACAAAAAGATCTCACTTACCTTTTATCCCGTTGATATCTTGATTGCACTGGACCTTTCTTCAATCAGGTCCCGCGTCGTCCTAAAATTCTTCTTCATCCCAGCCTTCTTCTTTTTTTTTTCTGTCTAAGTCACCCAATCTCGTGCTGTACTGCACAGGTATGAGATCGGGTGACGTAACCCACTGTAATAAGAAAAAAAGGAGTGCTGATCTCACTGCGCATGCTTGGGATCAGCATCTCTTTCCCCTCATGGGGCCTGATTTATTAAAGCTCTCCAATGCTGGAGAGCATACACTTTCACCAGTGAAGCTGGGTGATCCAGCAAACCTGGAATGGATCTGGTCCAGGATTGAAAACATTTGCTAACAAATGGCTATTGACTTTTAAGAAATCCATTCCAGGTTTGCTGGATCACCCAGCTTTACTGCTGAAGGTGTATTCTCTCTAGGCTTGGAGAGCTTTAATAAGTCAGGCCCAGTGTAGGAAAATGCCAGGAGCAGCAAAGAGCCTTCCAGGATGAGTGTCATATGTATCCCGAGAGGCTCTGCACACCCATTCTGTCCTAATTGCTGCAGTAGGTTGCATTTAAAAGAAAAAAAAAGAAAATATATATAAAGTAAAAACTTTGACTTTGGGTCCGCTTTATTATAGCTGTTATGTTGTGTTTGATTCTGACAATTTTATATAATATATATAAATATAAATATAAATATATATATATATATATACATAAAATAACATTTTCAATACATTTAATAATATGTAATCCTCAGATACAGTAAATCTAATAAAAACTAGTACTAGGACTATCTATATAGTTTGCTGGTTTCTAGAATCATATAATACTTGTGAATTGACTACAATACTACAATACGATCTACGTATATAGGAGATAGGTGTCTTAAAAAAATAAATTACTGACTATACTGAAAGGACAAAATTTGCAGTCTAGAGACATTTTTGTGAAAATTTGTGTGGGTGGATTTTGTATTCAGCCAAAATGTATGTTTGAGACATGGCCAGCCAGGAGAGAAGATCAAAAATATGGGTTTGGCTAGGAAAGCACTTTTGTTAAATAAAGTGGCTCAGAGCACACATAGGGCCTGATTTATTAAAGTTCTACAGGGCTGAGGAGGATACACTTTCATTAGTGAAGCTGGGTGATCCTGCAAACCGGGAATGGATCTGGTCCAGGATCCAAAACATTTGCTAGCAAATACCAAATAATTTTAGGAATCCCATTCCAGGTTTTCTAGATCATCCAGGTTTACTGATGAAAGCCTTGGAGAGCTTTAATAAATCAGGCCCATTGTGTTAATTCACTAGAAGAGGATAAGAAGGGATAAAAACAAAACTCCACAGGGAAAGAGCAAGGTAAAATAGAAAACTGTACTTTAATTTGTGTTAGTTCCTCTGAGGGTCTCAAACAAAGACTGAAGATAAAAATGGATTCTGAAGATAGTTTTATTTAGCACACATGGAGAAAACTCACAGGTTATTCATGAAATGACAGCTTAGGTATTCTAAGATCAACTAGCTTCCTTTAGGAGGGAATTTTGGCAACAGTTCCAGTATAGTTCAGTCCTTGCACATCTGTAGCCAGGATAAGGTTCTTATTTTTAAGAAATGTTGATATTTGTGTAGAAGATTATATTAGCTCAAAACTCGGCTATACTTCAAGGACACGGTTTCTATGAAGCAAGCCAAAAAGAACCTCTTCATCAGAAAGAAATTTATTTTAGAAATATTTTGTATAAGCTTTAAGGGCATTAAAATAGTCTTGATACTTCAAATTCAATTTCTGACACAGTCCCGGATGTAAATCTTGGTAAGGATACTCTGTGTGAAATTGTATTCTTTAAGAGTGTATGGATGAGACGGACGGACGGACGGACGGACGGACCCAAATCAATAGAGACATAGCGGAATGCTTAAAGGTCAGAACTGTTGTGGTCTATAAGATGTGCACAACATTCAGATGGTAATTGTGTTTGTGGTTAAGTTGTGAGCAGCAGTCACTTTCATCAATGCAGTTAAGCTTCCTGTGCATAGCAAACTGCCTTTTCTTTTTGCAGTCCAGCTGGTTTTGTTTCAGAAAGGTGTCATTTGGGGTTTAATGTTCTTTGGAAGCAGTTTTTATTTTTATTTTAGCTTGATAGGGCTATTTTTAAATATAGGATGCTTCTTCTGTCCTTTTTGTTTGCAGCACACTTCTACATTGCTGTGCAGTGACTATTGTGCATTGCTAATCCCTATATCACCATAGTATGAATAAAATGAATAAAAGCTGGATAGTCTATAAAAATAATAATACAGTGATTGTTTTCTTTTTTTTAAATAAAGCAGTGCAGTGCTGCAATACAAAGAAGTTTGCAAACCATAACAACAGACTATTGGGTCACTTACCATTTTCATAATTATACCTGCTTTAGTCATATTATTTTTTTTGAAGACACCTATATCCTATAATGGTTATACTCCTATATTAGTACACAGCAGACAGTACCAATGTTACATACAAACTAAAACTTAAGGCTGTTTTTTGGCATTGGTACATGTTCTCCATCCGGTGGCTTTTGTTTAATAATAGTTTCCAATGAAACTACAAATGTGCATAACTGAATAACAAGATATGTGGTCATCCATACCCTATTGAATTTAATAGTGCTTGACAAAATATTTGGAAACCAGTTCAAGAGCTGAGCAGAGTTGCTTGTCTATTGTATTATTAATTATTATCTTTTTTATTTTGCATACTAATGCATTTCTATTAATGGTAATTTGCTGATTTATCTTGCTCCAAGTTGCCAGTGTTTACTTGTCTGTGTGTTGAAGGTTCTACCTTAATATTAGATCACCAAGTTAAACCTTTCAAATGCACATGCACATACTACACAATCAGTTTAATCCCCATTGCCTACATATAAGTCAGCGTTTGCCAAGCAGTGGTCCACGAGAAAATTTTGGTGGTTTGTGGTTCCGCCCGGTGTGCCCCCGAGCAGGTTCAGAAGAAGGCACCCGCTGGCAGGGTGCACCTGCCAGAGCCGCAGACCATGTCCCCTGTACAGAACGCAGGCTCAATGAAATGGGCGGGTGGTGTCTCTTGACACAACCCACCCATTCCCCCATCACAGGTTCAGATCTGTGATGGGAGAGTGGGCGGGTTCTGGCATCAAGACGTCACTATGGGAGAAGTTTCTTATTCTTTGAGTGACACTCGGCTTTCCGCACATGTGCGCTCCGGAGCCTGTAATTTTAGTGGTCCGTGGGACCGAAAAGGTTGGCGACCACTGATATAAGTAACCATGGAAAAGAATTACTGCACCAGTGATGATAAATGGCATGTTCAATCCTGCGTGGCTCCATGATCACTCGTACTGCAGGGCTGGTTCTTAAAGAACCATTGTTTGCAGATTTGACAGTACAGTTAATTCTCTATGGGGCTGCGTCAAAGAGAAGCTGCTTGTAGAGTCTCGCAGGAGACATCAGTCCTCTGGAGTAAGAAAGTAGTAACCTCACCGCAACCTCACTGCCAGTCTGAACATAGTGTGATATAAAAGGGAATGCATACTTATACTCAATTGGTTATTTTGTGTTTTATATTCATTCTAGTTCATTTAAATCACTTTGCAGATTTCTGATTCTTTATGTTTATTTTTTTTTAGATTGATTTCCAAAAAACATGTAAATCAATCTCTTGAAATGAAAACATAAAAACCTGAAAGGTTCTGGCGCTGTAGCAATCATTTGCAATATTTCCCTCTCAATTATTTGTATTAATATAATAAGGGTATACAAATATTTCACATAATATACCAAGGGGAATAAATCAAAACATTTGTACAACAGACAAAAAATGGTGGTGGGGGTAGAACAAATAAATAGTGTGGATCAACAAATGGAACATTAAAGAGGGATCTTCCATCATCCTAGTGACGACTTTAACAGATATAATAAAAAAGCCGTGGCCACAGACACTATTTTTGTTATCATTTGCAATATTTCTTTTATAAATAAAACTTTATTTAACCTGACAATAATAAAAAGAAAAATATAAATACAACATATATTTTTGTAGTGGATGTTGGACAATATATATTTTTGCAGTGGATGTTGGTGGTTGTACCTGGTTATACCAGTTCCTAGTGGTGGGACGCACTCATGGCCCCCTGCCCCCCGTGGAGATACCAGCTAGCATGCCTGGCTGTTCATTTCTGCAAGCAGGGGTCACGCATTTTTTTCAACAGTTATTAACAAGTTAAAAACAAAGAAAAATATATCCTTTTCTCCCCTTATGCAGCATGCAGAGTTCCAGATAGAAAATTAATCCACTGGGTTAGAAGTTCTTCTGACACTTCATTAAAGGGTCTATGTTGATAGGATCAGTTAAAGATGATCTTGAGATCATTCAGAATTCAATGAAAGGTGTAATTTACCTCCTTATAACTTGCTTTCAGCATGTTTTGCATTGAAAAAGACTTGAAGAGGATTGCAAAAACCCAGGAAAATTTTATGTGACCGGAATAAGTAAAATAGATATAAAGGTCAACAAAATACAGATCAAACAAGATGAACACTGTCAAACAACAAAGGTTATGTACAACACTTAGAACGGTCAACTCCATTTAGAAAGTCAGGGAGTGCAAGACCAATATTTTATACAAAAATTTCTTTAAAATTGACAGAGAAAGTAAACGTCTCATAACCCGACACGTTTTGCCGATAGGCTTCTTCAAGGGTGTGCCGAGAACGTTAATACACTGTGCCATGGAAAAGTATGCACACAATAAATGCTGGTCAGGGAGGTTTAAAGATCAAACAGGCAGGCAGATGTGGGGAAGTGCAGCCAGAGCTTTAAAAACATTCATTTACTTGGAGGAAGGACAAGTTACCTTTACTCGATCTAACCAGATTAAGTAATATATTACAGATGCCATGTAGACTACCTAATGACTCTATCTGTCACACTTATTCAATAAAGTGCAGGCACCTCTCTTCTGTGCATGCAGGCGGTTCTGACGCTGGGCTTGCCTGTTTCCAAGCTTTATCAATTACGTCCAATCAAAAGATAGCTTCTTAACCATCCCTCGCTAGTTAAGCTAGCTCACAGACTGCACTCAGTGTTTGTGCAACGAGTCTCCAGTGGGCCGAGCCCCTGATTCTGTGAGCTAGTTCTTGTTCACCTGCTGCTTAATTCAGTGTTTTCTCTGTCCAGTTCCTGTGTGAACCCCTCCTTGTCCAGTCCGTTGGTTCCCAGCCAACTTCCCTGTGCTGTTCCTGTCTGTCTGTAGATATCCTCGAGTCACCTGTTGCTTCCAGTGTCTCCTGTGTTCCCTGTGCCCACAGTGGCCCTTGTCACTAGTGTCTGTCTCCTGGATCCCTCGCAGTTGACCCCTGGCATGTGACCTGACCTCTCTTGCTGCCTGCCTCGACCCCGGGTTTCCTTGACTATCCCTCTGCATTGTGATTTGGTACCGTTCTTTGCCCAACTTGGTGTGCCCAAGGACCGCAACCTGCCAGTAACCAGCGGTGCAACATCCTCACCATCAGAGGCTCTGGAGAAGACCTGGTTACTGCTTAGACTCTGCGCCTTGGCCCTTCTCAGGGCTCACACCACCTCTGTGCAAGCCATAGAGCCCCCTAGTGGCCCTGTCTCTCTGTGCGTGATATTAACCCAGACATAAGAAGCCAGAACAGTGCAATGCTCCTAATGCAGGAGAAATGCCATGATAGCAGAAGGCTCTCTCATGACCAGTGATTACATGCTGCCACAGCGCCAAAATGGTGTCATGTGTATACCATACTTTGAGCCTAATTCTTCTGTATCATAGCTATGCTATGTATTTATTAAAAAACATTACTATGGTGAAGCCATATAGCCACATCATAGTAAAATACAGTAGCTGTATAATACAATATTATTAATGCCATGCTACCTGTGGTTCCTCACTCCACTCACAGTGACACCACATATCGGTGCCATTGTACTTCATTGGAGAATATTAAAGAACTGCCATACATAAACCTGACATAGATAAATACCACGGTATACTTTATCGGGTATTTCACTAAAACACAAAAATATTTTCTCAGAACGGAGGAAATGGCTGCAGATGAAATTCTTATCTTAAAAGACTTTCTTGTGGTTTATGTTATTTTGCGTCATTACCCGTTATTTTTGTTAGATGTCTGTCCATTGAATACTAAAGGGACCTTTACATATGGAAATTATTCTCCACTTCCACAACTTGCTCATGAGAAATGAGTTGTTCTAAGTATACTAAGATAGAACATATTTATAGCAAGATTTAAGAATAAAGCTTTTTATAATTAGATGTGATAAAAATAACCCAAGAAACATTCAGTATATCTAAAAAATACACGCACATTTTCCTATTGCCATAATTTTTATTAGGAGGAGGAACAGGGAAGGTGTATTAGCAGTCCTAACATGCTTCCTGTCCCAAGGGAGATAAAAGCTGCTCTGATATAGGCAGAAAGGTTACTGGGCTATTGATAGAAGAAAATTAGTGCTGCTTGAATTTACCACTGAGAGGTAGAGTAATCAAGAAAACTCCCTTTAATAAGAAGTCCCAAAGATATCTGTGCCTCACCCTGGGGATTGAGCACAGGAGACATAGAACCCTTAACCGTTTTTAGAAAAATTGTAAAACTCGAACTAAAAATAATGACACCCAATACCCAGAGAAAGTGGGTGAAAGTAACCCCATGATGGCATGATCACATTGTTCTGCATAGTAAATCCTATGGAACATTGAAATGCTAATGAACAAAGTTCCAAATTAGCAAGTGAATTATGTTGCCTATGTTGTTTGAAAAAAATGGGTTGTCATAAATATACTTTACTGAAGTATATAATTAGTTATGTTAAAGAAACACTGTTTTGTTTACAATTTTCACTTATGATATGTTCCTACAAGTGTACTTTCCCTCCCACCCTGTAATTCTGGTGACAATATTGTGTTTTTATGGCTCTGCTCTCTCCTGGTTTGCTTCCTATCTGTCTGACTGCTCCTTGCAAGTTTCTTTCAATGGTAATTCCTCCTTTCCCACTCTTCTCCCTGTAGGTGTCCCCAAGGGTCGGTCCTTGGACCGGTCCTCTTTTCACCTCCTCTCTCGGTAGTCTCATATCCTCCTTTGGTTTACAGTTCCATCTGTATGGTGATGACACTCAAATCTATCTGTCCACCCCTGACTTGCCTGCCTCAGTCCTGGATAAGGTCTCATGCTGCCTATCAGCCATCTCATCATGGATGTCTGACCGATTCCTGAAACTTAACCTGGATAAAGCAGAACTCATCACCCCCCCCCCCCCATATTTCATATCTACCCCTGACATATTTCTAACTGTTAACACTGTTATTCATGACCTCTCCTTTACTTTCCATTTTCAGAACATTTCCAGGTCCTGTCACGTTTACCTACGCAACATCTCCAAAATCTGCCCCTACCTGTCTCCAGAGACCACGAAACTCCTTGTACACACTCTTATCTGTCGTCTGGACTACTGTAACCTCCTCTCAGGTATTCCACTAACCCGACTCTCTCCTCTACAATCTATTATGAATGCTGCAGCCAGACTCATCCATCCTTCCCACCGCTCCTCTTCTGCTGCTTCTCTTTGTAGTTCTCTTCATTGGTTTCCATTTCACCCTTGAATCAAATTAAAACTCCTTTCTGACCTGGTGGAAAAATACTCCCCTAGCCTTCCTCCTCAAAACCTTGACACATACACATGTCCAACACTATTCTATAGCTGCCCCGACTCTCTGGAATGGTCTTCCTTTAGGCTCCTTTAAAAGAGCACTCAAAACCCATCTTTTCAAACTTGCCTACCCTTCTATCTCCTCTATCTAACCTCCTACTATGTGATACTTCCCACCACTCCATATCTCCCCTCCCACTATGTGATACTTCCCCCACATCTTAGATTTTAGGCTCTTCTAAGCAGGGTCATCTCCTCCTCCTGTGTCACTGTCTGTCATTTGCAACCCTTATTTAATTGTACAGTGCTGTGTAATATGTTGGCATTATATAAATACTGTTTATTAATAATATAATAATTATAAATAAGGAGTTAGAAACTTTCATACATATGATAGAGTGAAGGAGAACTATCACCATGGACAGTGTATTACTGGCATGATAACCAGGCAAAAATAAATAGAATTTAAGCCTGAAAAAAGGAAACAAATGCAGCCACCATATACTTCTAGAGACCGCAAAGCTTCAAATATATTACGATTTTGTTCTTCAGTGACCATACACTTTAACTTGATGACATTGCTTAGCAATTGTCTTGAACTAAAGCTCCAACTAATGGTTAGTGTCAGGGGCTGACATAGAGAAGTGCAAAGTGTGTTGATGCACAAGGGTCTGGACCTTCCATAGCCAACAGGGGCCCCCGCAAACTTGCAAAATCAGTTCAGTGGGGAGGGGGGGTGTGGAGGGCATAGGGGCCCTTTGTTGGCAACAATGGGCTTCGCCATTGGTAACGGTGAAAGATATTTTTTGAGTATAAATCAAAAGAATAATGTGACAGTGATCTGTTTTATTGAAACAATGAATTTTATTGCATTAAAAAATAAAGAAAATTACAAAGACAGAGCAATTGACATATAAAAAGGCACAGACCAAACTTGTGTAACAACACTACAATGCATTGCTCACCCCCATTGTTCATACCACAGCACTGGGGTGACAGAACCTATGAACCCTAAACAGCTATCATTACCATGGTACCTCACTGTTATTCAGTACGGCCTACATAGAACAGTTTACAAAAAGCCAATGTAGGCAGTAGTGCATTAAATCTAGAGTCAGGTTCATGCAACGGATCATTACATCAAGTATTTCTTTATAAATTATGTATCATCTATAAGAAAAAAAAAGAAAACAAATATTACAAAATTCCCCAAAAATTCACCTCTGTGGCTGACAAAATGTCATTTTATCTGCTGTCAGTGCTGACACTTTAAAAAAGGTTTTGTTAGGTTGTACTGAAAATGTTCAATCAGCCCCGCTGTGTGGATATTAACACAATAAGAGACAATAAGCACTTATTTTACTCAAACACATTTACAACTTTCTTTTCCAGGATTCATTCCAGTATTAAAAAATAGATAACATAATCAGTTTCTTCCATAGTGTATTTTATTGGTCAGTGAATTTAGAAATCTAGCAAAACTAAAAGCGTTTAAATTGTGTTTCACATTATAAAATCAGAATCGTTTGTGCAGTATTTGAGATGCTATAGTGCAGCAATGCACTGCGACTTCCATTCGGCGTGGAAGGGGTTATGCGTCAGCGCAAGTCGGGTTTCTTCTGACACTGACCGTGTTAAAGGCACCAGAATACAAACTGATTTAAAACTTTTGGTTATTAATTTCTCTTAATTCAAATAGAATTTTTTTCACAATAGGATTTGAATTATTAATATATTAAATTAAAAAATATTACAAAAAATATTTTGACTGATTTGTGGTAAGCTGTCCCATGAAATCTCCAGTACATGTATTTATTTTCCATAAAATTTTCTGTTCAGCAAGAATATCAGAAGATTTACATTGACTTTTGCCTTGTCGAACATTTTCATTACAGCAACGCCATCATACTGCATCTGCAATAAATCCTGAAACAAAAAAAAAAAAAGGATGGACGTTATGTAAGCCCTGTGCTTTCAGAAACTTTCAATCAAGTGACCCTCTACATTGCTAGCCTTCACTCCTCTGCCATTAACTACATACAACTTTACGTAGGGAGGTGAGCACTGAAGTTGCTGGGCCAGCCATCTAAAATTGTATTTCAAAAGTTGAGATATTCATTGGTTAATGATAAGCAATAGCAATGCTGGTTTAGAACAGGCAGGGCAGTGGGACTCCGAGCACTTGGCTGCCATGCTGTGGCTTGGTTCTACTTATTCCTGCCAATCCCCCCAATGTAGCGCTGTGAAACAAAGTGCCCGGGGTGTAAAATTATATTAAATAATTTGAAAGCACTAAAATAACAACTCCAAATAGGCAATACCTGTAAATATACTGATTGTTTTCTTTAGATCAGAAGTGTATTGAATAATTTCATTTAAGAGTATATCGGACTATATGATGACAACATGTTACATGTCTGCTGTGTCTGGACATTTATCCAGTAAGTAGATTCCAGTTATTGCTATGGTTTGCTAGGTTTTCTAATAATATTTTGCATCTGAAGTTGATTCTTTATCTCTATTTTTAGATTGCCCTCTGATGGACCTTCATATGGAAGCCATGTGTGAATGTATAATTCTGCCTAACTATTAGGCTTTGAAGAAAACAGACACTCCAGCAGGGGATGGGCCTGCATAACGCTTGAAAAGCCTAGAGCTCCAGAAAAAAAATGATGATAAACACTACACCATAACCAAAACTGTTATATATGCCCTTCTTCTAGTGAGAAACACAACTATAGCCTATACATGAGTAGCCAGTGGTATGTTGTGTGGCAGAGCTCTGTAAATCTCAGGACTGGACTGAAAGACATATACATTTTTTGAACGGTAAAAACGTGTGCTCATATGTATTCAGCGGTTTGCCTGGCATTCAGATTTAATTAGTATACCAAAATCACCTGAAAGTGAAGTTGAACCTTTTCCATTTCAACACCAAGAAACTTTGCCTTAACTTCAAAATCCCCGACTTCATCTCCAGGCGTTATATCAAACAAGACATTTTTAAACCTGAAAAAAGGGAAAATAGTTTGCTAAATGCACAAACAGTTTAATGAACATAAAGTTATATAAATAAATAATTGAAGAACACTGAAAACTGTTGTTTGGAAAATTTGGAATAGCATAGGATGTAAGTAATAGGGAAAAGATCAGCTATAGGGAGACAACAGGAGATCCTGGTTACTTGTCCTGTGTTCTCTGCCTGCAAGCTTCCACAATTCAGGCCGTCTTTAAAAACATTTTAGGTATTTTGTCTCTCATATTCACAAAAATATCCATAGTTTGCAGTGTTACTCACTGATTGGTCTGCAGGCCTTCTATCTCTAGGATCACTCCTTTCTCATGTAGTCTTGCTGCTGTGTACTTCAGAGATGACTGTTTGACCTTCTTGCTGGTCTTCTCTTCTCCCTTTCCATCCATTTTAATAGAACGCCTTGAATTTCTGTAAATTGTACACAGGTAGAAAATGAGAAAGGGAAGATACAGACACCAAGTTGAAAAAAGACAAAAGTTTTTTTCTGCCTATAGCTTCCTGCAGTTGGACAGACACTGAATTACAGTTGTCTAATCTTTATTGGGCATTTTCTGAAATTCTTAACATAGATTACAGCTGTCCAAACTTTACCTAAAATGCTTGGATTATAGGCAATTTGTGAATCTCTGCGCACCTTGGGTTCAGACTGTTAGTAAGAGATCTGAAACATATCATAACAACCCCCACCTTAACCAGATTGCTTGGTGGTGTAGGCAATATTACAATATGGTGCACATGCAATAAAAGGCTCTCTCCCCCTTTTTTGTTTAAACATTTCTATATACCAATATTGATTTTGATGCACGAAAAATATTGTCTTCTTATTCCTACTTAGGAAAATGTTGCTTGCAATGTTTAAATCTGTCTTGCAATTATACGGCCACATATTGGAAACCTTAATATTGTTGTCCGGGATTAATATAAACAACTCTGCAACAGATTTAAAGACCATAACTACTTTTTGTAGCCTCAAAGAAAGAAATTAGCTTATCCAATTGAGAAACGTATATCTTTGGTAAAGGTCCCCCTCACTCATTAATCAGTGCCTTTTTTTTAGTAATGTACATACAGAAGTATGACAAAAAAAAAATATATAGAAGGATAATACATACAGAAGTATAAAAATGAAAATAAATATAAAGAATAAAAAGAATATTTGGAAGTCAGCTGTATTTCTTATATAAAAAAGGAAGCTGAATAATAACATATTTAAATTCTAAAGACAATGAAATACAAAATGTGAAACATACTTCCTAGTTAGGTTATCCAGACAGGCCTTAATATATGTGTTATAATAAGTTATCTGATCCTCAAAAAATGCTGTCTTGGAGTTAAGGGCATTGAGAGTCTGCTGAAGTTTTACAAGTTCAGCTTTTCGCCGCTGCCGATGTCTTCTTTGGTTTCGAATATCCTGTTTTGTATGAGAGAATCATTTGTTATATTAAGCCAGACTATAAAACAGCAAGTAAGCCAGAAATATGCATAGTAATATAAAATGCAAGATAAAACAAAATACAAAACCAATATAAAAATATAAACACAGTTAATAGAGCTCAAAACCTCTTGTGGTTTAGATTTACAAAACCCCAAACCATGTAGTATTGTCAGTCCTATATGCTATTTGCTAATAAAGGACAAGTGTTCTTCTGCTTTAACCCAAGATGTCCCAAGTCACCATCAGTGCGGGATGTAATTTGCCTACCTCTATGGATGCATTAACATTTCATTTATAGTGTACTGATGCAGAGCGATGCTGACCTCATCCACATTGAGGATTTAGCATTGTCTCATGACTGTCAAAAACATAACTAAAAAAAAAAATATATTATGCAGCAGGGAGCGCAAGGCTGACCTTTAAGGATTAAACACTGAAGGTAACAGAAATGTACTGAACTATCTGTGAATCATTATTAGAAAGAGAAAAAATAATAAATAGTAACATATTTGTATGGTCTTTGCTTGTTTCCTCTATTTCTGTATATAATTAACACAAAATACCTTAGCAATTTCATTGATGATTTCTTGATACTTGTTCTCCTCGGATACCAGTCCAGCTTGTTCTAATGTCCGCAGATTCCGAAGAATTTTTCTCTTCTTCTGTTCCAGGGGAAGCTGGCCATCTTCAAACACAGACTGACTCCTCTTCATTTTATCAGGAGTCTTGGCATCAAGTGCAGCTCGTTTTTCAATGACTTTTAAGTGTTCGTTTTCCTGGAAGTAGATCACATTTGTTTATTTGATAAATGGCTTTACAGAAAAAGGAATGAAACTAGAGAGCTAGGCTTATATAATGTTTAACATAACCTCCAACTTCAATGAAAAAGAACAAGAAAAAAGGCTGCCAGGAACTGACCTCAACAGTTCAGTAATTACATTTTGAAGGAAAATGAACAAAGAAACGTACTTCTCAAAGAGAACCTGTCAGGGCAGCTGAGCTAAATATCAACCAAAATTCTAATCCAATGCTTGAGGTGACACCTGCAAATCACTAGAAAGGATGTCAAGAGTAAAGCTCACCTTTTTAGTATATTCAACTGTGCTGTGATTGTCCATTTAAAGGGAAAGTAGTATTTTCTGAGAGCAAATGGTAAGATTTTGAGATGTCCCTCACATATTTTACATTTGTAGAGTAGCCACTAAATAGGGTCGCACTTGCTTTGCTTGGCACAGAGAATTAATTTCTTTCAATGAGTCAGTTGACTCATTAAACCAATGTCACTATTAGAAAGCTAGTCCAGAGCATTGTTATGCTGCAGACACTAAAGTGATTGCATGCAGACAGGAAGAGGCTGAAATAGGCTGCAGATCAAAGATCAGAAAAAAAGGGAGGAACAACCCCCCCATCCCACAAGAAGAGGGAAGACCTAATTCCCATCTGCTTAACATCAAAATTCCATTTGTCTCACTGAATGAAAGGACATTCAATTTAGAGAAGAAATAAGAAAAGAGTTAAAATTAGTTATTTTTTTATTTATTTTTGGTGTCTAATTAGTGTGATTTTCTTTCACATCCTGTCTCAAAACACTTTTGGTGGCAGTGCACCAAAGTTTTGTGATAGGGCACTCTCCCAGTGTAATCTTTTTGGTGTGCTCCTATTACTGTGGTTTCAAATGATGCAAAAAAAAAAAAAACTACCTGTGGTAAAGAAGCTGGTGTTTCCAAAATTTCTAAGAGTTTTTCTCCAGGCTGTGTGCGGATTACATCAACTATCAACTTCTTCGTCCTGTTGGGAAAATAAAGTTATAGTCAGCTGACAAAGCATTTTTCTGTTTTTCTTCATGTAGCTAGAGAATTTGTACTACATTTTGAACATTTCAGAATCTAAAATGAAACCTGAAAATTTGGACCGCCCTTATAAATAGAAACTCCCAAAGAAAGGGGAAGAATTGTTCAAAATGTAGAAAATGTCCTCACAATTCCATCCTCAAAGGCTGTGCTTTATATCAAAAAAATAATATTTTTTATTTGCTGGATTAATATTCATATTTAACATTGACAATATTAATAATCTATATATGCGGGGATCCTCTAGGAATCTATGTTTTGGTGTGACTACTAGTAGGAAGTGAATTCTTTTAAAGCCGTTTTACAAATAAAAGCATAAATATAATGCAAATTTACTTGAACAGTGAAACCTCGTTTTGAAATCATTTAAGGGGCACTTATACTCCCTCTCTTCTCTCCTCAACCATCTAAGGACACCTTGTAGCATAAAGCAACAATAGGTTTACTGCAAACAGTGTAGAAATTATGTGCAATTGATGGTTAAATGAAGCCCCTATGAATTTGTACAACTACTTCAATACTAGCATTTGAAATTAAAATAACTTAGGGATAAGAAAATTAGACTTCTCCAGGAGAGTCCTTAGCACATCATAGGTCCTCTGCTGGGAATGCCCAACTACTTTGTGCTGACCCGGCATATCTGCCCCTCCATACATACTTGGATTTGAGAAAAGGGGAACACATGGGGGTGTCACAATTTATATTAAATTCACAATTTTATGGACGTTTTTTGCTCACATGAATGAGTCTCTTTAAAACCCAAATAAGAAAGACAACTGAGGAGAAGCCAAAGAAGTAGAGTTGGGAGCCATGTTTATAAGTCAGAGAATCTAATCGATGGATGTAAGCATCTCTCCTAAAGGAAACCTATGTTACATGATAGGCTGCCTCTAATGTTAATACTTACTGAGACATTGACCTGGAACAAGCATGGAGATAAGAAAGTCAGAGTAAAGTCAGGAGTCAGGTGCTGAAACCATTGGGTTAGCATGGCAGGAAAAGAACTAGCATTTTTAAGAGTGATCAACAAAAGGTGTCAGCAGCAGCAGATGTAATGCCCTACATGAGATGGCAGACACATTTGCATGGGCTTCTTTCCCCATTTTCCACTCCACTCATAAGAAGCGGTCAAGTAAAAACCTGCTGTTTTTTTCCAATTTTGTTCCTATTCTATGAATGTATTTATCCTCCCTGTGTGTTTATATTAAAACTCATTTGATCGAGGATGATTTTGATCCAATGTGTCATTTTCTTACAAAACATATTTTTACATTACCCTAACTTGGAGAGCAGCAAAGCTGGTGCAATGACACACATGTAGACAGGGAACATTTGTTTGTACTGATGTCTAGGAAACACAAGGTCATTTGTTGATATAGAAGATAAAGAAAGATTTTCCCACACATGACATTACGTACGCCTGATTATTTTGTCTTAGGAAAACATTTTTCAGCTGTAATGTTTTTTTAGACTTTATTATGATACTAACCTATAATCTAAATGTATGGATCAATGAACCCAATATGAAAGTTGGATCATACAAAAGAGGAAATCCCAATTATTAATGAGGTGTTTCTCTTCTACATCTCTTGAGGGTAGAATAGCCAATGCCTTGATTTACCTTCCAACCCAACGAGATGCCGAAAAATGAAACCACTAGTAACGGTAACTTCATTACAGGCAGCAAAATCAAAGTTTTACCTGGCAGGATAATTCTTTTATTGGATTACTTTTGTAATGAACCTTTACGAAAAAAAAGCCTCAAACTTTACAATGTAGATCAGTCTTCTATCAAGGATTTTTTTTTCATTGACCAACAAACAAAAGCCACAGTGGAGCAACTTGTGCATTTTGCCGCCTTGTGGGGCTTTATATTTTGTTATGATTAGGCCTCACTAGGGGGGCGACTGGTTATCTGTTTGCTGGGGACAGGACCTGGATAAAGACTGCACTTTTCAACTACATTTTTTTTAGAAATTTCAATAAATAAATCGAAATCCGTTTTAATAATGAATTGTAATTGTTTTCCCCTATACCACATTTAAAATTAAGTAGCTTCGATAAAAGACATAGGTATATTTAGAAGTCACTGGAGTAAAATAGAAATACAGTTTACAAGAAAATATTTAGAAAAAATAAATTTAACAGCTCAGTTGATCTGTTATGAAAACAGAAATATTATGTTAGTTAATAAAATACATACTTGATCATCAGGCTTTTCAAGTCTTGATCCCCACCATCTTTTAAATCAAACTTGCTGGTTAGGGATAGGGATATTTCGGTTTTGGCCAGTTGACTAAGTGCATTCTCTTTGTTGGGATCACTAGAATCAACAGCACCCTCCCCTGTAGGATATAGGTACAAAATATTACTATAATATACTACACACACACACATATATATATATATATATATATATATATATATATACACACACATACATAAACACACACACACACACACACACACACATACTGAACAAGATGACTTAGAATTTATCTCACAGACCTCAGAAGGACAGAAAGAGAAGAGGAAATGATGTGACACAAATTAGGCTATCAGGTCACAGTGACATGAACATTGTACAGGGCACAGGAAAAAGAAAATGTCTCACCAAGGAAAGACTCCACATCAGGGACTGATCCAAGATCCTCCAGTAACTCATGCAGAACGTCATTGTGGTCTGGTGATATGGCATCCTGATGTTCCAAAAGTAGCTAGAGTAACAAAAATGTCATGAACGTGTAAAAATATTATATTTATATATATATATATATATATATATATATATATATATATATATATTAACAAGAACTAGTCGCAAAATTAAACATGATTTCATCAATGGAAGGAACTGGTGTGAATAGTTAATTCTTCATATATATTCTTCATGAAGCATTGCTGAAAATATTTCCTAAGGATTTAGGCTGTATGCTCTGATTTTTTTTATATTGAACTTGGGTCAACAGTATACACATTATCTAAATATTTGCTTTATTGGTGCATAAACAGTCTACAGAAAACACTGATATTAACTCACAGCACACAAATCAGTAAGTACAATGAACTCTGTTCATATCCCCATGAAACATGCAAAAACATTAGTATTTTCCTCTGGGAAAAAAAAAATATATCAAGAATGGCTGTACCATCTCAGCTCTTTGAAAATTCCAAAGCAGTAGTCAGCCTTGCTCAGTTCTTCTTTTGCTAGACTTAAGAATACCCCCCTCTTTTCATCTCTATAGTTTCAATGCACCCAAATCCAACCACTATCAAATTAATCCATTTGCCTGCACACATACAAATGTGAACAAGCTCTTAGAATTGTAGTGCAAGCAGTGCTCTCGGAAAGTGCGGCAAACTATTACCATGTGCTGATCTGTAGTGTGCTGGTAAGGTGCATTTGGGATGGGGAAAAAAGGAAGAAGAAAATACAACATACATGGCTTTCTTCTTTGAGTTTATTACCCCCCTAAAGTGTGCTTTTTAAATATTGACTGCCAGAATATCACTTCAGCTAGTGACCAGAAGAATGCTATGCCTAAAAATCCTTCCTGATTGGATTTCAGATGAATTCTGGGAGTGTAATATTTAAACCTCATTTTCTGTCAGTTATATCTATTATTGTATTATACTTTATTATTCAGACAAATGGAGCAATTATTGTACATACATATTTAGAGCTAACAAAATAGGACTATTGCATTTCCTGAATTTTTAATTAAAATATAAATTTACAACTTTCTATATAAATAGTAATGAGATATTTTGCTGTAATGTGTTTGGCAGATTATTAACATCTGCCAATCAATAAACCATAATATGCACCAAAATTATGCCCACAAGTTTCAGCTGTTTGGTAGCACTACCTTGAGGTGAAAAATTATACTGCAGGTATTTCACAAGCACCAAAAGGTTTCCAACTAAGATAGTATACATTTGTTTAGTGCATCTGGAGTGCATTTAATAAATGATGTAAGCCACTTCTGGACTGCACTTGCTAAGCCCTAGGAACAGAAGTCCATCAGTGTACAAGCATGCCTGGCTAGTTTTGGAACAACAGTACAAACAATAAAGCACCCCTCTTTTGATGGGGCTTGGACACCCTCTTAAGCCACTGTCTACATCTGCCTTTTAGAAAACATAGACAGTTCTGAAGGGCTATGTGTTTGTTTCTCAACAAGAACAATATTTGGATAGTCTTTATACACTGCATGGCTGTCAAAAAATCCCCAAGTCTGTGGGGGCAGAGTTATAATCCGAGGTTGCTTTAGTTCATCTGGTCTAAGTTCAGCATTGTTATGTACCCAAAAAATGAGGTCAGCGGACTACCTGAATATACTAGTAATATACAGTGTAAGTTCTTCCCACATTGGCATAGATGATCTTCCAGGTGCTATAGCAGCATCCCATAATCCAACTGGTAAAATACCCATAAAGGAACCCTTCGGGACTGTGTCAGGCTATAAGCATCTTTGTGACCAAACTCTCTCTTTGCTCCAAGATAGAAAATAGATAAGCTATCTATTAATAAAGAAAGCTATACCGGAGAAGTAAAACAGGATTTGCAAGTCTCTACATCAATAAATCACTGCCACTCCCATGTCTGAGAATTAATTCATTAACAATCTATTGCAGTAAATAAGGCCAGCCTTGCAGGTTTCGAACATATGTTTTGAATTAACAAAAGAAGCCATGGAACATATTACTAAGTAGCGAAGCAGCCATGAAATGCAGAACGTATCCAAGATTGTAATGAAGAACAGTATGACAGAAGAACCTATGCAAAGTATGGCGTGTTGTAATCTGGATCCTACAGTTTAAAAAAATAAATACTGCTACAGAAGTCAATGACATGATGTCAGCAGTCAGTGACCTTCAGAATGTAGAGAAGTGTGTGGGTGCTGGTCTGATACTACATAGGAGATATATGTCAGAACAGAAAGTTTATTATTTAGTAGAACATTATGATGATGGTGACTCATGGACCAGATAAAGAAATTAGAATAATTTAATTAAATTGGCTCTTCCCTGAGTGGTATGTATGTCGATATATCATACTATTATAATGATAGAGAACTGAGAAACCATGTATATAGAAGTGGTGAGTTTTCCTTGCTGTCTAACTTTTCCTCCTTGGCATTTCTAATTTATTATTTCCTGCATTAACTGCACATAGCAGTGATGTATCAGAATAAACATAGCCTTCCATGTTAGACCTGGTCCCATATAAATTCATTTCCTAATTTATCTGTGCAAAAACGAAATATTCCCTATTCTGGTCAGGAGCCAAAGCTAATGTAACCCTATATCCAACATGGTTCCTTATTTAAAAAACTGCTTGTAATATATACCTCTGCAGAAAGGAATGCAGCCCTGAAATCCCAAAATGGCTGGTCATGTGGTTATATGCCCAGGTATTTGGGAAAATGAAAGTTCAGTAACTGCTTGGCTGAGATCACAAGACCAAATTAGATCACAAGAGAACCAAAAGACTGTGTCTGTCTTTTCAGGCTTCTTTTACTTTTTTACTTGGTGATCCTGCTCTTTCTAGTCCAACGAGGCAATGCTGACTCTTGATCCTGTATACATGGTAGAGCACCGCAGGACATAAAGTGTATAGGAATACTGAACATCTCTCCATAACAGATGCTTTCAAGCTCATTCAAACTCTGACAGGATCAACAAGTATTTTTGCACTTATCAAACAAAGTTAAAACATAATGCTTCCAGGTATATTTATCAGACAGGAACAAAACCCAGGTTGCAATGACACAGATAGAAAGCATTGTACTATTATGCTAATCCAGGGATGGACATTTACCATAGACAAGAAGGACTAAACCAACTAACACAACACAGACACAAATACAACATACAATATGTTGTATAAAATATATGGTGTCATTCTAATAATTTTTCACATTAGGAATTATTTTTGTTGGGTTGAAGCTTTAAGTAATCTAAATGTAGCAGTCAAGTTATACAGGTGCAATCACTACGAATACTTACTGAATGGGTATTGATGATCTCTTCTATTGAGATATATATGACAGGTTTGCTTAGCGTCACTAGATCAGAATACTCATCAATGTTGAACTTCTCTTCAGGTTCAGGAACTTCACAAGCAGCTTGAAAGAACTTTCTAAATAAATAAAAAAAAACAGTGTTACAATGTTTCTTGGCACACGATAACTGTAAAACAATACTTAAAAAAAAATTTACACTGCTTATACAGTACATTGTATGTCAATGCTTGATGTTTACCTACTAAAATATATGACCTAAAACAATTAAAATTGCTTTTTTCATGTATTAGGATCCAGAGATGTCAGCAATGCTCTCTCCAAGTGGGGATTTAGGTTGGGGACAGCAAGGACAAAAAAATATCTTGGGTGGGTGCTTTTTATGGACATATTCCAACATTCGAATCTCGAAAACAGCAGAACCCTTGGTCAGTGACATATGCCTAGATGTCTTATACCCATCGTCTCCCCATTCAGACCCATAAACACAGCCACAAGAGAAGTCTAGGTGTTAACTTGGGATTACACAGGAATAAATGCTGAGAGCCACAAAGCAAGGTAATGATGAAAGATGTAAAGGTGTGCGAAAATGTCCTTTGGGAAAAATCAACCTTTCGAACTCTCACCAATCATTGGACACATTCTTCAGCCATAAAAAATCTCCCTATTACAAAAAAGCTAGTCAGTTGTGATTGGTTTCAAAGCCTAGCCTGGATCTGCTTTTTATATATTTTTAGAAGATACGTATTGCGTTTTTATTTCAGTTGAAAATAGTGTCACATGCAATCTGCACCTGAAAAAATGGCATGCAACAATTTTTTTATGATAGGAAAGAAAATACACCTGAACTTCTGGTATGTCTGAGACAGGTAGTTGTTCATGGAAGACAGATGAGCATTTTCACCATCAAATAACTTATTGGAAGCAGCATGTTGAAGCACTTTGGCCACAGAACCGAGGTTCCTTCTCTGGTCCGAGTGAATCTGACCGCCAGCTGTCATGTCAATTATGTCAAATCCATCTGGGGCCACTATAGCAGGGTTCATGTACCGATAATAAAGGAGGTTTCCAACAATCTAGAGATAAACATGTAAAATAAAATAATTACTAATTAAATTTAATAAATAATTTTTTTTTATTTATTCAATTTATTATTTTGACATGACTTTGTGTTTCAAACGTTTTTATACTCCATACACTCTAATACTATTTTATTATACTATTGTATTATACTATCATGAAAAACAATGTACTGCTTTTAGACATATAAAACCGGACAGAAATGAATGGCCCAGGAGGTTATTGGTCGTTCTTCAACGCATCAGGGCGAACTGTGAAACATGTTGAGCATTGTTGTACACTTTTTCTTCTACATGCACCCACGAAAAGCACAGCCATTCATGCAAGGTGACAATAATTTGATACATGTCTGTTGCCTTAGTGTAAGAGTCCCTTGAAGTAAACAACCTAGTGGTATCCTGGATTTGATGTCAATGTAGTGTTGGTATTAAAATATCAATAATCCAAAAAGTGAACACACTAACCTTTAATAGTTCATCTTCTGTTGAATCTGGGAATTTTTCATGTAAGGAATTCTTCAGAACCTTGGCCACATATCTCATTCCATAGCTTTACAAAAAAGATAAAGTAGTTAGTAAGCTAAGGCAACTCACTCTGATTGGATACTTTGGCAAATACCAAATACTTTCCTAATCACAGCACAATATTTCTTCTCTTTTTTGCTATAATATGTATTCTTATATTTAATTTTTTTGAGCTACAGAGAGTCTCAGTGCCCTTCTAAGCATCTCCAATTATACAAAGTTGCACTAATATAATGCAAGCATTGTAATATATTTTCTGCTGAATTATTAATGTATTTAAGTAGGAAAAACTGACCTGGAGAAAATCATAGCTTTTGTAGGACTGGGAGTGGAAAGCTGATGACAAGTCACCCAAAATGTGAAAGCAGAGGGCTGTCTAGGCTGCTTGTCTCCAAAAAGTGCTTGTGATATGATTTGTGTATAGCTGTCTTTACAATAGAAGATTTTAATGTTCAATCTGTTACATTTAGGATTATGTAATGGGGCCAAAGTCCGGACAGTGCATGTTTAACTTTAAGAATACATTAGGTCCACTTTAATGTTTCTTGTGTCCACTTAGCCATATGGTGGTGACTAGTCATACAGTATATGACTAATACAGATATAAAGTCAAAATATTACCAGCATCTGGAGACTCAAAGCTACTAATACTACTGCATGTGCTTTGAGTTTCTTCTAAAAACATGTTCTATTTCTATGTGGTATCTCCGGTAGTGAGCTGATTATATCTAAATCTGCTATCATGTACTGGAGAATGGTTGTCATAAATAAATAATATTTTGTGATATATTAAAACATTGCAAGCTTGCATGTTGTTCACTGCAGAAGGGAGAGGTGATGTCTCCTCTGCACTAAAACAAATGTACCTGTCTGTTCAGAAACTTTTCTATAATGTACACAGGATGTTCATGCACAGGTCAGTTTAAGGACCCGGCAAAGATGTCTCCTGGGATTGAAAATATTCCCTCTTCTCTGCACATGTAATTTAATATCATTACTTTTCACATTTTGGAGGAACTGATGTCAAACAATTTATTTTCATTTCTTGAGAGGTAACAAGATGAAATCTAATATGCAGCTATAGGCTCAAGCTTATAGCACAATAGTACTGCTCTTTGAGAATTGTTGCATTTAAAAAGAAGTCCATAAAGTTCTCTCCAGATGGATAATTTGGTGTGGCTATCTCTATATATTTGGTGTGGCTATACCAAAAGACAACTTACGGTATGAGATCCATAGAGGAGAAGATGGACTGGAGAACTTTATCTGTCACAGTACGTAAGCTTTGTATCGAAGATTCCAGTCTGGTAATCACTTCAGGGTGAGAAAGTGCCTGCTCCGTTGTCACATCATATGGTAGCTTGCTGAAAACAAAAATGAAAAAGTCACAGGTTTTCTTAACAAAACACCATTTCCTACCTAAAATTAACCTTCATTACTCTTGCCCACCATATTGTTACCTTGCTGGAGTCTTAGACAATGTCATATTAGACAAATACTGACAATGGCTACTAAGAGTATCATGTGTGTCAGGCAAAGTCATTAATTGAATGCATGTCTTTGAATGTTCTACAGATTACTGTCCAATATTATGGGAAACAAAAGTTCCAGTGTGTTTTAACTTAATTAAATAAGCTCAGTGAGTCATTAAACATCTGACTTTGTTAAAATTGAGTGAGAATACAATCCAATGCTGGATATACTCCAGGGCTAAAATCCCAATACAAATGAACCAGAGTGGTTTCTGAAGCATGATAGCTATTATTCCCCCCACCCCCTGGGAACAAACATGAAAGCCTTGGCCGATTTTCACAGGCTAAACTGTATCCTTAAAGTATATATAGAAACCTTAACTATAAACTCTTATTTGTTCTCTTCTCTTTGGTTTTATTTGGGCAGCACTTGCATGAGTTACTCAAGTATTATTGTAAACTGCAACACACCCCACCCCATGTTTTTATCCCTGGGTTTACATACACGTCAAGCTTGTATTGTTAAGAGGACTACAAAATGTAAGTGACATTTGTAAAAAGGTAGATGCAGGCCGCTAGTAAGGAATTAATGTGATCATCTGCATCATGATGGCAGTAGTAGTAGGCATTCAGGAAAATGACTATTGCATGTTTTGGAATGATGATGAAGGCCCAAGTGAAACATTTGTACTAGAGATAAACATAACTGGTTACATGAATAATATCTCATTATCATTTACCAAAATACACAACAGGAGGGGATAATACAAGTCTTCACACACTGGTTGCAAACAAGACACTTTCATATGTAATGACGACTTACTGGATAGCCATGGTGTTTGTCTGACTAGAAACACTATTGGGCTTTATATGGAAAGCAAATAAGTCACAACAAAATGAAAAATTACTAACAACGCTTTACTTTCCACTTTACTTTTGTATTAAACTTGTACCAACAACACTTGTTTATAAATTCAGAACTGCCTGATGTTCTTGGGCTTCATTTCTAAGTTTTTTGTTTCCCTTCCTTGTCAGTGACTCAGAAACCATAGGAAACACCAGTATGATTGTGGGCAACTAGCTACTTGAAAAAGACTGATCAGCAAAAACAGCCTGCATGCTTCTGTTATGTCTGGTTTCCTTTAAGGCTTACAGGGTCTGGAGGTAATATTAGCCTGCTGTACTGCTTCCCTAATAAATGACAGTGGAACACTTTGTTTTTTTGGTTTCTGCCAAAACTTTGCACATGCAATATCTGATTTCTCACTGCTTGGTTATAACCTGTAGACACCGGGTGCAAACATATTTCTGCTCACTAAGTGAAGATATATGATAGATAATAGAGCAGACATACCTCAGGTACTATAGGGGATGCTAGGATAAATTAAAATGATGATAGCAGTTAAAGTTCTCTGGATAAGTTATTAGGGTACATCAAACAGGTATCACAAGACTGGTATTCAGAGTGTATAAATACGGACTACAGTGAATACCGTTTAAATATATAGTAGAAAGTCCAAGTGATTTTACATGAACGGGAGGAGGAATAGGAGGGAATGAACGGAAAGAATGAAAGAGGCAAAGAGAGCAATGAAAGAGATGAAACAAGAGTAAAGAAAGGGAAAGAAGGTGGGGGGGGGGGGGGGGGGGGGGGGGGAAGTAGAAAGGAAAAGGAAGGAAGGAATGAGAAAATGAGAAGACAAGGAGATATGATTAGGCATTCATTCCTAAAGTGCAGTTCCTGCATGCACCATATTGTAAAGTCATGCCGCAAGGTTGTTTCATTCTAAAACTGGACCAATACCTTGCTTCTCCTGTGGCCGATTCCAGCTGATTCACCCACGCCTTGTATACTTCAACTGGACTGGTGTTAATAATGAGTGACTTGTCTTCAATTATTTCCTTCACTACGGGTGCCAGCAGTTGGCGCAGGGTGTTCTGTCCTCGGGCACCTCTGTTAAAGCTGACCACCATCTTTATGACCGTTGGATTTCCAGTCACTATATCTTGTATTTGGTCAACTTTTGACCTGGGAATTCATCCAGAAAAATGTTTTATAACAATATATACAATTATCTTGTAGAAGAGTGGAGTATATGTGAAGTTAACAATTAGTATTATACTTAATACAGAATGATTAACACTTACTTGATTTCTTCTTGCAGAGCAGTCTCAAAGAGTTTCAGCAGGAGGTACTCTTCTCGTTGATTAGATGCATAATTATACAGTGTGAAGATTACAGTGTCCATAAACTTAGTGGACTTGTTTTGAGGCATCTGAAAAATCAGCTTGGCCAAGTATGATGGGTTGGTCTGGAAAACAGAATAAAATATGAGACTACCTACTGAGCTGAGATACTGAGCAAAGATGTAGGTCTCTAATCTGCAGCACATCGCAGCAAATTATCACAGTGTAGTATTCATAAGACAGACCAAAACTACTTAGTCTGGTTGCCCGATTGGTCATTATGGTATAGACTACATCATCATTGTCTCCGGCGCCATGCTATTAAATAAGTATGGCTCCACAAACCTAACAGCAGACATATTAGTTGAGATCTGAATGTAAAAGGCAAATATACTTGCAAGGATACCTTACAACCAAATGATTCTGTTTTATTTGCTGTGTTATTTGAATAGTTTATTTAAAGAAATCAATATCCATTTAAAAGAGGTCCCACAAAATAGTATTCAGTCTCTTCTAAGGGAATTATGATCTTGGATTTCTTCCATGGGAACAAACATGCTAGACCAGATCCATAGCCATCAACCTATGCATGCATATACATATGGACATGGGAACATAACTATAAGTCTTATAGTGTATAGTTAGCAGGCAAGACACTTAGTGAGATCTAACATAAAAAACATAGATTCTGATTGTATGGATGAGATGCCTTTGGAGCTTTAGAATTCTATCTGTTTGTATGTTTGTATGTTCTCCCTGTGTTTGCGTGGGTTTCCTCGGGGTACTCCGGTTTCCTCCCACATCCCAAAATAAAAAACAAAAACATGCAGTTAGGTTATTCGGCTTTCCCTAAAAAAATTTCCTTAGACTATTCATTGACATATGACTTTGACATTAGAGTGTGAGCCCCTTTGTGGGACAGCTAGTAATATGACAATGGACTTTGTAAAGCACTGTGTAATATGTTGGCAATAAAGAAATACTGTAAAATAATAATATTCTATATCTACTAAGAGCCTTTCATTTTAGCCTCTTGGTGCATACATTCCTAAATCATCTACAAATGCCCACATTCTTTATAAATAAATGTTTCTCCCACTGAATCCAAGTAGAAAAATGTGTGAACTTACTTACTTATAAATAAGTAAAAGATTGATATATTTACTTTTTAGCAGCTTTGAAGGAGAAGTCTTATGTAAAGTTAATATAATGAAAGTAAAGTATTTTAAAGTTTTCTTTTTTTTTTAAATACATTCAATAAGTCATGCCATGTTTGACATATGCAGACTCCAATTCCTGCTTTGCAGTAATATATTGTGGTTATGCTTTACTGTAAATGTGTTCCAGTGACCTTTACTTTTATTCTAAGGCAGGGGTCAGCAACCTTTACTATCAAAAGAGCCATTTTGCCTCCTCTTCCACTAAAGAAAAATAGTCTGGAGCCGCAAAACATAACACAGTTTATAAACTTTTAAAAGTTTTATTATTTTTTTAATTTTACCTGTTACAACAAGTGTGCATGTGTAGGCCTACTTTGAAATAAATTAAACACTGAACTATGCCCCTAGAAGCCTCCAGCTTCTAACGTATCATCCTGTTACATTAGCTGGAGGCTTCTAACGTAACAGGGTAGATTTTTTTTGATGGGCAGAGTTCTTTATGTTCTGACGATGCCTTAGCGATTCAATTGTAGGTGGAGTTAGCCATAAGTGTCCCCCACTTGCACCTCTATTTT
Source organism: Pyxicephalus adspersus (assembly GCF_032062135.1). NCBI lineage: Eukaryota > Metazoa > Chordata > Amphibia > Anura > Pyxicephalidae > Pyxicephalus > Pyxicephalus adspersus. The sequence continues at coordinate 78,319,931 of NC_092863.1, read as the reverse complement.
GGTCACCTGTACCGCCTCCCCCCCATTCCAGAGAAAATGGGGTTCAGATGCTAGATGCTTCCAGCAATGTGTAACAGGGTATATTTTTTTGATAGGCAGAGTTCTTATGAATTTTTAGGAGGTGTTAGCCACAGGTGTCCCGTACTTGCACCTCAAATTTTTTTCACCTGTACCCCCGTTTCCAGATAAATTGGGGTTTAGGTGCTAGAAGCCTCCAACAATGTGTAACAGGGTAGGGGTTTTTTGATGGGTGGAGTTTTTAGGAGGTGTTAGCCACAGGTGTCCCCCAATTGCACCTCTAATTTTGTTCACCTGTACCTCCTTCCTGTTCCAGAGAAATTGGGGTTCAGGTGCCTCCAGCAATGTGTAACGGTAGATTTTTTTGATGGGCAGAGTTCTTTATGTTCTGATGATAGCCTAACAATTAAATTTTAGGGGGTGTTAGTCACAGGTGTCCCCCACTTGCACCTACATTTTTGGTTTTGTACATCTCCCCATTCCAGAGGAACTGGGGTTCAAAGGAGGGGGATGTCATTGTACACACCCATTTGTACACGCCCCGTGGTAGATTTATTTCACTGGTAGATTTTTTCATTAGAACACCGGATAGGGAATCCCCCTCCTCTGCAGTGTCTTGGGAGGAAGGGGATCCCCCATCAGAGATCTCCCCGCGGCAGCCGAAGGGAGCCACAACAAGGAGGCTGAAGAGCCGCATGCGGCTCCGGAGCCGCAGGTTGCAGACCCCTGTTTTAAGGGAAACTTACTTTTATTCCATGTATGGAAAACAAAAACGGAAGAGAAGTGATCTCTCCAAAGTAAGGGCAATTTCCTTTGTTCACAGATGTTACTGAGAAAGGTCTCCCAGTTGGAAGATTTCTTGTAACATTATGTTGTGAAAACTGTAAAACTTTGGATTTCCTATCACTCTCTTGGCAATGACTTACAAAAAAAAATAGTCAATACACCCAGTGAGAACACCAGCCAGTGAAAACACAGGTAGAGCTAATAACATGATAAGGGCTCCAACCTTTACATACTGTCCAAAACGTAAAAATTGGGTTTTAAACACTCTTTATTTGGAAACCCCCCCCCCCCATTCAGGAAAGTACATTTTATACCTGGAGGAGATAGAAAAGATGCTGATAGGCTTCCAGCTTTTTCCTTTTCTCCTTACTTAGCCCTTTAATTCCTCGTTTATCCACCGTCAGCATCTCCTCTACTTGATCTTTGCTTTTCTTGTTCAATTTCTTGCTGTGAGACACAACATCCTGCACAAGAATAAGAAAAAATTCATATCAAACAATATCCGGAGATACAAATGCTGTTTGGATTTTCCCTGTGACCTGGGGGGGTTTACAGCAAGTGACACATTTCCTTGCACAAATCATTTCTTAAACTTTCATTTTATTTAACCAGTGTTAACATCTGTCTGACAGAACAATAAAAGTAAAAACATGGAATACAGAAGTTGTGATTTGCTAATGTTCACTGTCTTTTTTTCTTCCCTTTTTAATTTAGTAACAAATAATTAATGTAAAACTGTTATCAAGATTTATCTAGGTCATCTAGTCAACTTTAGCTTTGTAATACTTTCTAGGGGCTCTATTTATAAAACAGGAGTTTGACATTCCCTGGTAAAAACATTGACCTAGAGGATTCCAATGAGGGAATGTTTGAGGGAATGTCTGATTGCCTGTTTTATAAATAGGGGCCTAGGTGTTACAATTGGTAGTATATTACTTACTTACTAGATAATATATATAATGTTCATATAATAATACATTTATAAACTTTATTATTTATTCGGTCATTTTTATTGGTGGGAGTTCTCTGATGGAAACTCTGAGTTTGAGATATCAAAGTTCCAATCCAACATTACTATACTTGTCATTGGCAAGTTTAGTAGGCCATTTGATGACGATAGCTATCATCCTGTCAACCAATCTGGCTGCCAGACTATTACAATTGTCATTGTCTTGTGGCCAGGTATAAAGGGGCTCAGCAAATCCAGATAATGACAGCGCCCATAGGCATATGACATCATATTTTAAAAGGAATCTTGACTTTGATGCATTTTGAGGCTTCTACCTCCTTTTGCTATAATATAAAGGTGTAAAAAAAACAGGCTAGTATAATGTCTTATAGGCATTATAACACTAAAAAAAAAAGAAAAAAAAAACACACAAAGTCTGCAATTGCAGCTTGTAATGTCAGATGTGCTGCCAGTGTACTTAACACGGGGGCTGAACTGGTCTGAACAGGTCTTAGGTATGTAATGTTTATGATGGAGGCATACAATACCTTTTTAAAAAGAAGAAATATTGTATAATTTACTGTATTCTCAGGAGTTGGAGTAACATGCAATTTATTCTGTTGTGTATTTAACTAAGTATATGCCACTGCAAAAACCTGTTTTCAATGGCACTCCTGCACATTCCATTCACCATGTAGGCCAGGACATAACAGTTTTCTTTAGTTTGTCTTTAACTATAAAACTTTATTCTTAATCTTCTCATATTCAGTAACACAGAAAACTGAATGCAATGCTTTAAACATCTAATGTGATGTTGATGCCATGTTTCTAAGGAAGGCAATCATATCTCTTCCATTTCCTGCACTCTTTGGAAAGGCCATCCTGTGTCTAAAACTTGCCAAAAATGTATACATTAACTCTAACCTGTAAAGTGATCCTGTTCTTCACCAGTAGGCCTATTTTGATATCCATGAGGTTAAGGTCTTTCTCCAGTTGCTGGTTTGACCTGATTTTTGTCACAACTTCTTCCCTTAACCTGGTCACCTCCAGCTCCTCCTGGAAGTCCAAGTCACTCTGGTCCAGAAGATGGACAAACTTTCTGACCACATTGAGAGGGGGATTTTCTGAGCAAACTGCAAAGAAACACGAAAAGAATAAGAGCAGTATTAGATTACATCTAATTACAGAGCTACTAATATATTGTAGGAATTATTTAGTGATAGATTATAAACTTTCAGTGTAAATGTATGCCTGAAGATTATGGCTGGATTCATATCACTGTTGTCTGTTACGTCCCCCTTTTTTAACCCAAACTCTCCCCTTGCCAAAGAATACCAAACAAAAAAACATGATAGAACTGGGTGGTTTGGTAAGTGCAGAGAGAATGGCATAGGATGGCTGCCTGCAGTATTCTGTTGAGTTAATTATTTCACACTAATTACTATTTTGCAAGCTTGGAATTAACTGAACACTTACTTAATGTCCTGTAGTCATCCCTAGCTTTGTTGGCCTTGAGAAATGCTTGTATTTTTATTATTTCTTTCTCCTGTGTGATAAAGGAAAATAGTTTTATGGTCATAAACCATGCAAAAGAATTTCTAGAGTCGATATTTCTAGTAAAGGAGAACTTACATGATCTTTAAAGTACTTAAGTCTCTTCTGGTATTCTCTCTTTGCTTTAAGCATCCGCAACCATGACTGAATCTTAAACAAATCAAAAAACATTTTTCTAGTCTTTACTTTGGGTGGTAAAAGTCAACATAATGATAAAACAGACTACAGGCAACAGAATGTAAGTTATATTGAATCTAAAAACATGGTAAATATTTTCAGTCATTATAAAGAATGCCGTGAAAGAAATTAAAAGGCTGCTATGGCTTACGCTTGATAAGTGCAAAATGCCCGTTTGTCTTACATATGCAAAACCTTATCTAAAGAGAGTGCACATATACGTCTATTTCTGCTACAGTAACACATGGTTATGCTTATATCATGTTCAGGACCACTCTGCAGTGCACCCAAGACCCAGCCAAGTGCAATACAAATAAAATAAAATTAGCATCTCCTATTTGTGAGATCACTAGTGTGGAACATGCCTACAATATAGAGCAATAGGGAGACACCCTTACAAACAATCAACTATGGTATTAATGCCTGTGGATTTTGAAGGGGATGTCCATCAAGCCTATAAAGATGTAATCATCTGATGAATCAAACACAAAAATGTAATCATACAATACAAGACGTTGATGAAACAAGTCAACTATTTTACTGTAACCTCTCATATGCAAAAACAAATAAAATTAATAGTTAAAAAAAACATTTTGACTTACAAAAAAAGTCAGAATGAATATTATTTATGGCTAAAATTACATACCTTGACAATGCCTACAATGTTTCCTTGCAGTAGTTTTAGTCTGTCAGTATATGATTTCCTCTGTTTATATCCTTTCCAAGAAGCCTTTGTGTTAAGAAAATACAGTGAACATTACCAGATTGACATTAAACACAATTCTCATTGTATATATTAGTAGAACAAGAGCTGGCTGCTGAAAACTGAAAAATCTATTCTTCCACTGCCTTTTTTATCTGATTGGGTTTAACACCTAACACATTTTATAAAAAAAAAGGCATTGCATGAAAAGCATCAGAAACTGGTTGAGGGGCAAGGACAATAAATGTACATTTCACGTAAACTGAGGTGGCAAAGTATTCATTTGTTGAAAATGAGTAGCACATACGATAAAAATAATAAGTAAAAATAGGTATAACTTGAGTGTGACATCCATGCATAAAACCTGTGACAGTTGGATTAATGTTGGAAAAATGGATGGGTGGATTCTTAAAAACTTTTACAAAATGGAAAATACCAAGGTGTTGTTTCTGGTTAGCTTCAAACAACTGCAGAGGTGAGGTGTCTTTTTTTCCTTTCAGCTGTAATATGATACAGGTGTAATTTCACAATGTACACATTGCTTCTGCTATTGTACACTGTGAACAAGCACTCCTGGAAAACATAAAGGTGGAGCCATAGTATTTGGAAGGGCAAGTTCTAAGGACTTTAGACTCTATTGTACTCAATGTCCATTATATGATTCTTTTTACTACAACAATTGCAATGCCCAAATTTGTTATTTAAGATTATTGGCAGTCATGATTTAGGTTTCTGTGGACTTAGATAATTGTATCTCTTTAACAAATGGTTGGAAAAGATTTAAAATGTAACTGCCCCATCAGTGAGTCCCTTCCAATGGGTTTTATTCTATATTTTAATTAACATCTAGTAAATGCAGTCAAACAAATATGTTGTTGAAGGCTTAAATATTGATATAACCGATTCCAAGTTTAAGTATGGATGAACGTTCCAAGAAATCAGTGTGAAGACCAGGCCACACCTTTCCATTGTTCCTTACTCAATTCAGAATTCTAGTTGGACAAATTCTAAGTTTTAACGTGTTTTTTTACATACTGTCTACCTTGATTTGAATTTTTTTAGGCCAATTCATTGTTTGTGAAGATAAAAAGTAGACACTAGGACACACACATAGACATATTTGACAATATTTGAACTAAATTACATTTGTTGAAAGAATATAGTGCTGCTGTGTCCTTTGTTTGCCAAACTTATCACTACATGCTATTACAATTTTGAACCTGCTCTCTCCCTTCACCTTTCATTTCTGGTTGACTATGATGCCTTGAAGGGTCTTATAGCTCCCACTTAAGGACTACAGACAGACTGCAGCAGGGACCAGCGAAACATGCTCTGCTGGGCATGCATGCAGAGTTCTTGAACATAGCTACACAACACGGCTCCACAATGTTTGTAAATATGAAATTTTATGGTACTTGCAGACCTGTAGAAATTCAGGAAAGTTCTAACAGAGGGGAGAGCGCAAATAGAACTACTTTGCAACGTACAAGACACTTTAATGTAATTTAAGAACAAACTAAATATTTCTTATTTGAAATGTGTTCAAACATCTGGAATGTGTTTGCGGTTTTAATGATACCTGAATTTTAACAGCATATGGTTCTTGCTGGTGGAGGTAGGTCATCCTCTGTTGGAATGCCTTTCTGGCCAGGTAGCCCCTTATTCGGGCTTGCAGTAGAGTAATTAGATGCTCATTGGCCATCCACAGCTGTTCCCGGTTGTAATCAGCTGTAATCTTTCCCACAATGGCCTAAAAAAAAAAAAAAAAAAAGAATATATTTATATGTTACCAGAATTCAGTGACGTATTTACTGCATAAAGCAGGAACATGATGAAACGGTAGAATACATTATGAACCAATGTGAGTAGCAAGATGTGGGCAGATAGCGTCAATAAAACTTATATTAGTAAACACATTGAGAAACTCAACAAATTTTAGTTATAAATATATTTGTTTGTAGTGACTTAAGAATAAACTGCTTAAAGTGTACTGGAAATGGCAAACACTGCACACATAAACACATTAGTGGTCATAAGCAAAACTTGTCCTTGAACATTTGATGATTCACAGATGTTGTGAAAATGTGACATCAGTCATTTGTGGGACAGGCTGTTATGCTGTAATGATGTGATAAATTGCTTGGAACATGATACAGTTCATTTTTAAATTCACATTGTGCCCTTGCAGTTTCTGCAATAGAAAATCCTGTTGAGTGTGATGGGCTCCAGTTGGTGGGGTAGGTAGTTCCTGCTTGACATTCACCACTAAAACCCAAAAGTACATAGAGAATTTACAGGTAGTTAAAGATAGATAATATCACAAAGTGGAGCAATTTGTCTGAAAATGAATATATTGAAACATTCACATACACAATCACTTCTCACTCTTGTAAGCAACCACTAATTTGCTGAAAGCCTGACTATCTCAGGCCCTCTTGGGTTATCAAAGTATGAGTAATGAAAGAAAAACAGATTTATGATATTTGTTTTTTGCTTTCTTCCCATCAGGTGGATATCTTAAGTCTGTGGAACTTGCACTGCACTAGGCAAATTATACAGTTATACTAGGTATCGCTAACAATGATTCCCGATACCTCACAGACTCAATTTCCAAAGCAAAACTAGCGCACCACTTTAAAAATTTGCAATGAGGCAGGTCTCTCTTGCAGAAAGGGACAGGTGATATCACTTCTGCATTAAACCATACTTACCTGCTTGATCGCTGTCTTCTGTCAAAATCACTGACCTGCACATGCCTGCTTCCCAGCCACATGGGGATGAATAAACGCAGGCAAGAATGTTGCATCATCCCAGTCAGGCCAATGTAGATGGCCAAAGATTAAAATCAGCAACAAAAGAAAAAGGATTATGGGCCGCAACAGAAAGGGGGACATGTGAGTGTATTTAAAAAAAATTGCAATCAAGTGATTAGGATTATTTTATTGCAGAAGGGATACTGCTTGTTCCTTTTGCAACAAGAACCTGCCAGATCACATCTTTTTGGGAAAAAAAAGGGTTTAGTTACGCTTTAATGATAAACATATAACATGCAAAGATACACCCTGACAAGTTATTGTGAGCTGCACCAAAAAGAACCAAATGGCCCACCGCTGATTAAACTTTTCCTGCTGACTTGAACAAATCAAGTGTGGAAGACGAGCATCTGGTGAAGTCCGTACAATTGCTGCAAGAACATCAAACTTTAAGCTCCTTCTGGTAGGGAATGAAGAGGATGATTGCATGTGAACCACAAACTGTGAACCACAAAATCCCTTAATGGTGAGATTTCAATAGTTTAGGACTTCACATCTGCCCACTAGCTCTAGAACAGTAGCTCAGAAACCACTGAATCTAGAGAAGCAGCATTATTTTTTAAGTACAGGGGGTTGTATACTTCATTCATGATGCATTTCCTTCATTCTGAAGCACAGCAGACAGTAGCCAGTATTCTATATAATGATCAGGTAGAGACTAAACTGTACCATTTAAAGGTCCCTTGAAATACATATAAACTATAAAGTCATTTTAAGTTATTTTATTTGCAAAAATATATTATAATCTAAAATGCTAGCTGCATAAACAACAGCAATTTGTAATATAAACTAGACGAAACTTGTTTGACTTAATGGTAGAAATGTATATATACACAGATATTAGCTATGAGCAGACAATATGTGATCTGTACTTTGTAACATATACACTATTATTAGTAATTATATGGCAGGCCTCCAAAGCCCAATAGTACAACTTTCCCAGTTTGTATGTGTTTGTGTGTAATTAGGGCAAACCTGTAACATTAGGATTTCCAACAGAGCCAGAAAATATACTGTCAGTGCCTTAAACAAAGATGAAGGTAAGAGCAACTTCTGCTTATCACAAACAAATCAAATTAACAAAAAAAATTGCCATTCAGAAATAGGATTTGGAACCTAAACAAGCAACACAGAAAGATTTTTTGTTTTTGAGATACTTATAAATGTCGGGTGTGTGTTTCACATCAAGTCTAATACATAAATTTTCAGTATTAAATTAGAAACAGCTGGAAATGATATAATCTCTATTTTAACAAATGGAGTGAACTTGCTGTATCCACAATCTTACTTCCTGTGTTAACATTCTGTATAGGTTAGTCATATTCCAGATACTCAGCATCTGTAACCACATTTACCCACAAACACAGCGCAGAGACCACAGCCTTGTAAATTGCTTCTGACAGGTTTAAACCGTGAGAGGTAATAAATAATTTGGCAGCAGCACACTAAAAATAAAATTAACTTTATCCATAAACAAAGCCTGAAAATGAATTAGATTTTTTTTATCTTGTTTACTTTATTTTTCCTCCATGGTGTCCTCATCACCAGTATATTCCCTAAGCAGAGTGCATCAGCATTTCTCTACCTATCTGTGTGTCCTCCTATCTTCTTCTATACAAGATGTAGATGCATTTTTTTCGGATCTTACAATATTCATGTAAAACTCTGCAATGTGCAATAATTGCACCAGCTCCATATTAATGTTTTCACACAATAGTCATCAAAAAAGTTATGAAGTCCTCCATGTACTTATTTTTTACGGTTCAAAACGCGTGGGCAGGCGGTTGTGTGTGATCCAAGTTCCATCAGCAACATAATGTGCCATATTCATATTGGCTTGTTTACTGCCAGTCAGAAATGGTGGATTAGTAACCAATGCAATAGAAAAAGGGAAAACCTCTGTCTGGTTTGTATTGCTGTCTGTATCCCTGTAGGGGGAGGTTTCTCCTTACTTCCTTAGCAGTTAAGGAGACAATAAAAAAATTATTGAATCTCCAAAGTTAGGTCAAACACATCAATACAATTTTCTTTGTAGGTTAGAAAAGGGCTAAGGCATTTTTAGGTTCTTTACTGCTTCACCCCAGCTTGAACTGGGACAAAAAAAAATCCCCCCAGCACAGCCAGACACAGCAACCTAGCGGATAGTCCAAACCTTCCTACTCGGCAGTATTGCTATAGTGCATGCTAAGTGGATGATGACCTTGTTTGGATCAGTCTGGAAATAGGTGGCTTAGACACCAAACACTGTATTGAGAAATGAAATCAGCGTGCACATTTGTCCCATGACCCTAAACCCTTTTTCTCTTTTGTTTAGGGGCCTGCAGCAGAGCTTTAAGGAATTAGGAAGGTGCACTGAAAGGTACAGGGTACCTGCTAATAAGCTAGGTAGTAAGTGTTACAGATGTGCCATTTACATTCTAGTTTGTACTTCATCAGAAACCCTGTAAAAAGATTAAAATCTCTTGACTGTTTATTACTGAAAAAGTACAGAATAGAACAGTTATGGTCAAAAGTTTTGGCACTGAAAAAAGTTGCATTTCATATGATTCAAAGGTTTTATTGGAAAATACATCCAATTTATTCAAAGAGAAAATATTTACTGTGTTGACCCTTCTTCATAACTTCTGGCACTCTCTCTGGCATATTGGATAGCTGCATATGTGACAAATCCTGACTGATGGTGATCCATTCTTGCCTTGTTGGTGCTTGGATTTGAGCAAGGTTTGAAGGTTTCTGTTTGTCCATCTACTGTTTCGATAACAGAGTACATGTTCTTAAACAGATTAAGGTCTTAGGAGATCCTGGCCACGGATCCAAAATTTCTATGCTATGATCTCTGTGCTACTTTGTTATCACTTTTGCTCTGTGACATAGTGCTCCAACATGCTAAAAAAATAAACACACCATCACCAAACTGTGCCTGGGTTGCTGCGAGAAGTTGCTCTTGGAGGAGGGTTTGATAACATTTTTTATTCAGGGCAGTGTTCTTGGGCAGAAATGTGAGTGAGACCACTTTTTTGAATATTAAACAACCTCATACATGATTTTGTCTCTGAATGCTTCACTGTTGGAATGCAACAGTTAGCGTTCACCTTTTCTTCTCCAGACAATTGATTTTCCAGATGTCCCAAAGAGTTGAAAGCAGGAGAGAATACCTTTGTATTGGTCTCCTGCTGTCCATTCCTTGTACTTCCTGCAGAATTTCAATCTGTCCTTGATGTTTTTCTTGAAAAAAAAAAGTGGCTTCTTTGTTGTCCTTCTTGACACAAGGCCATTTTCCAAAAGTCTACAACTCATTGTACATGCAGATGCACTCACACCCACTTGCTGGCGAAATTGAGCAAGCTCTGCACTGGTGGCAACACAATTCTGTAGCCGAGTCCCCAGAAAGAGACATTTGTTTTTTTTTATTTTTTATGCTAATAAAGCTCCTTGCAATGAATTATTGTACATCTGAGCACTCTGCACAATAATCTAAAAACAATGTGAATACCCACCACAAAAACTGAATCTGCAAATTAAGCAAAACACAGCATTTGTGTCACTGCCAAAACTTTTGGCTATGACTGTGCACAGCTTAAAATAATCAGCATTTCCTGTTTTGTAATGCATATTGGTTTCTGATATTTGAAAACTCAATTAGAAGATCAGTATCTAGTACTCTGACATCACAAATAATCAATGAAAGGTTTGGAAATATTCTCCCACATTTGTTATAGAAGTTCAGTTTTGTAGCTGGGCTAATAAATAAGTGTCAATTGATACAACAGGCATTAAAAAATACTGGAATACAATAATTCAACAGAAAGATATCTTTCATTGCCAGGCACAAAAAAAACAGAAATTCAGAAAGGGTAAAAGGTACCTGAATCTCTTCTCGGGTAAGCCATGAAGTCTTTGGTGTAACCCCCTCTGGAGAAGTCCAGTGACCTTCTTTAGTTTCAATGTTATAATAGTAGTCATACTGATCCTTCAGTTTTATCTTCAGCCATGAGCTCTCTTCTTCTGCTGTGGGAAATATATATATTTTTATTCAAGTCATCAAAATATACATTAGATGAGTACTCAGTAAAATAGACATTGTAATAACATGCCTTTCTTGTCCTCACTATGATACACCAATTAGGCTATAAAACAAAGTTTTTTCAAGCTTTTTTTCTTTAAAAATCTGTACCAACCTATTTTATATTATTTTTTATACATTTTTATTCTGTGATTACTGAGTATTATTCATGTTTTCTGCATGGAGTTTGCAGGTTCTTCCCGTGTTTGTGTGGGTTTTCTCTGGGTACTCAGGTTTCCAGGTTTCCTCCCACATTCCAAAAACATCCAAAGGGTAATTGGCTTCCCCCCAAAATTGACCTTAAACTGTACTAAAAACATATGACATTATATATATATATACCGGTATATATATATATATATATATATATGACAAATATATGGTAGGGACATTAGATTGTGAGCCTCTTTGAAGAACAGCTAGTGACATGACTACAAACTTTGTGAAGTGCTATGGATAATATGATGGAGCTATATAAATACTATGTAATAAAATAATAAAAATATTGAAATTTTTGTAATCTGTATAAATATAATGAAATATATATTTTAACAATTTAACTGTAAAAGGTACTTAAAAAGTCCCATAAAAAAGTTAGAAAGATAGTTTGGGCTATTTTATACTTAACTGATTTTTATTTAAATTACCTTAAAGCAAATGTCAAAAAATTGCTAATGTGGCAGAAACAGAACACCCCCACCAGCACTCGCCTCTGAATTTTTTACCATGTGTTGCCACCTACAAATTATTCCATTCCTGATGTGTTACAGAGAATATAGACCTCTCTCCTAATCTACCCACAAGTCTTTCTCCTTTCTGGCAAAATGAACAGGTACTTAACAGATATAACAAAACACTTTCAATGGTATAATTAGCGGGACAAAAGGGAAAAAATAAATGATGCTGATTGTTGAAGTTTACACCACTTTACAATTTTTTTCGGTTAGTGGAATGTGCTTCCTGCCTCACCTTCTAGTATTTCAAGCTGGTATAGATGATTAATAAGCACACCCGCTCATTACAAGAGTGTTTATGCAGACTTGCAGTGTAGAAGAAGCCAGGAGGCATGTGTGACTGGTCTGTTAGATTACAAAATGCAATTTGCAGTGTGGTCAAATTGTGGTAGCCATTGCACTACACGGCTATATTTAGACACACCGATATTACAGGACAGCAATGTAAAGGTATGAAAATGTAGGATAATAGGATATTATTTATTATTAAAATCCCCCCTGCAACCCCTTAACTATTAGCAAAAGTAAAACATTTATTTTTGAATATAGGTCTCTTTTGTGTGGCTTGCTGCAGCCAATTAGCATTGTCTATGGAATGTGTGACATTCGATTGCCCTTTAATAGTTGCAAACTTGTTTAAAACATTATATATTGAAAAATACAGTATAAACCACCAGCTATGCAATATATAAGTATGTTTGCATGAATGTAATATTACCTTCGCTGGTCTTTTTTTTCTTGGACTCCAAAAGGTCTTTGTGATAAGCCTCAGCACACTCTGGAACGATCCCCTTTAACCCTGCCTTAGACAACTGCAGTGCTTCAAGGGTAACTGGTGCTTCATCTTTTTCCAGAGCCAAGTTGATTTCTGCCACCCCGGCTGCCACTAAATATGTAAATACACAAAGTTATCTTACAATGCCAATGTGTACAGTGTCAACAACAGAATACAATTATGATATCCTTACACTATTCATCTTAACTTAAATATTTGGGGCTCTGATAATAGAAATAAAGTATATGTTTTTAAATTACACAACACAGCACATGCACAACTGACAACAGAAGGCAGCATTAACCACCTATTGTAACCTATATGCAGTAAATAATTGAAAATCAAGCAAAACGTCTGACTCTGACCTAAGCTCCTAACCCCTGCTTCCGGTTTTACATCATCATGAAACAATCACTGCTCTGTTAACCATAGGACAAGTCATTCCTCATTGAAGAAGTCATTTGTAGAACTCCATGGCATAGCCAAAAGCAGTATGGTAACTGTTTTATCAGTCAAAGGATTTGTGTGTGAAAATTAGGATGTCCTTACGGCTACTCTAAAGGATTACATAAGGTTAATACCAATACAGATTCAGGAACTGCCACTAGTTATGTTTAAATACACATTTCATCTTTTTTTTAT
>NC_092863.1:78271784-78306674 GCF_032062135.1 Pyxicephalus adspersus | reverse complement strand
GGGGGGGGGGAGAACGACAGAGCAGCACCCTGCTGCTCTCTCCCCTACACTTGTATTACGATCGTTCGTGGATCCTCTAGGACAGATCCATGAACAACGTTGGATTAGCGCTAAACACACGCCACATTTTCGTCTGATACTAGCCCAGAGGCGATTATCGGACGAGAATCATCTGACGTGAGTATGTAGCTTTACACTTTCAATCAACTCAATTATCTGTACAACAGAAGAAGGTAGGGTACTTTGAAATTAATTTTACTAAAGTGTTTTAAAGAGTAAACAATCAATTGAAATACTACCCCCTAAAACAGGGAAAAAGCATTCTTTATTGGCTAGCAAGCTGAACTGGAATACTGCAGCTTGTACAACTGGTGACAACCATTGTACAGGAGATCTGCATAGTACTTTTGTTGAATTTTCATACCATCTAGGGGCCTATTGATAACAGAAAAGGCATATAAGGAAAAGCCCCATAGATTTACTTCTACTTTGTAGATAAGCGTGAGCCCAGACTGGTTGGGAGCTCTTTTAATTTTATTTTCACCTGATCCTGACAATTTTTCCAAGGGATACACTAAAGAGACATACCTGCAACAAAGAAGAAGCTGTATTCTTTTTTTTTTGGTGGTCGCCGGCTGTTGCTGGTATTCAACACTTCCTAGTGTGTGAATACCACCTACCCTTGCTACACACAGTGGTTCCTACTCCCCCCGTCTTGTATGTCATAAGAGTCAGTTAAAGGAACCACTGTGCATGGTGGAGAAAAGGTGTATTCAACCCATCTGAAATGGTAAATATATGCAGCGTATGGTCACTGTAAATGTATAGTGCCTTTTTCCAAATCCCAAAAAAAAAATAAATGTTGGCTTAAGATACACACTTAACATATCTGTAAGGATTAAACCCTTATATTTTTAGACACTGAGTAACCACCAATGGCCAACGTGGAAGAGGAGTGAAAAGCAATCTGCTGCAATGAACGAAACCTATCACATCAGCTCCTAATAATTAGGTTACCAAAGCAGTATAATTTAAAACTCAGCAGCATGCCTTTTACATACCTCTTTGTGCTTCTTGTGTGTTCTGATTGGCATCATTGATTCCTTTCTGTATTTCATCTAGCCAGAGGGCAGCTGATTCATCCTTGGAATCCTGAAAGAGAAGAAGGATATCAAATAATGATATACAAAAATGATTACACTATAATAAATTAATGGAACATTTCAAACAGTAGGTAAAACCACCTAGCAAGCTGGTTTGAGTTCCAAAGTAAACTTGTCACAAATAGTTATTTGTATAGGGTATTTTTATTAGAGTATGGGGATTTCTTCTGCCTATCCCCTTCTAAAAACTAGTTGCCTGGCTGGTATGCTTTAGGGTTATTATTTTTGAGTCAATAACCAAGTACAAGCATGCAAATCAGGTAAGCTAGAGAAGAGTCAAAAATCATTATCTGCATACATGTTCAGGGTAGCTGTATGTCACATGCAAGACAGCCTATGATTTGCACGATTTGTGCCAAATGCGTCTGCTTTAGTGAATAAAGTTTGTGCTGCCAGCAATGATTAGAGACATCAATGTACAATGTACAGACATCTTGTACTAAAACCAATGCATGTGTGCTAAAGTGTTATGATAGCACCCCACCTCTCCACGCCTAGCCTTCCATGAAGATTGTGGCTGCTGCAAAAAGCCTTTATATTTATTTTATTATGCATATTTGACAAATTGAACTTGTGTGTGTGTATTTTGGTATACCCAATAGGCAGTTATTAAAGAGTTAACCTCCAGTGTCAATCCTCATTATGGTTTATGCTTTTACATAGTGCTAACAAACATCCTTTTTGTTTTCAAGCTTGTTAATAGTGGAATGAATACAGTCACAGGCAGTTAAGTATTTTTTTGCTGTCAGTCTGTAAAGTGTTGCTGGAGGCCTTCCAGATGCAGGAAAAGCACTTATTATCTGGAGACAGGGACATAGAAAATGTGCACAGAATGCGAGACAGAATAGCGTGACTTATTAGTGATCGCCTGTCCCACAGTACAGAGAAAGACAATGCACAAACCTATATATCAAGTCACTGCACAAATTTAAAGTGGAACTCCTTATTTTTTGCTTTGGATAAGATAAACTGGTCAGATTACTTCTCACTTCTTGTCCCAACTGGAAAAGAGGTCAATCTCCCCAGCAGATTCTTAGCAAAATTCCTAATAATCATAGAAGTTCTAAAACTCACACATATCCTCTCCCAGTAATCACATAGGAAATAAAGAGAAATATACCCAAAACTGGTTAGACTTTCTATCATAATAAACGTCTCTGCCCTCATAAAAGACAGAGATTTATCTTCTTTAGAACTATACATGAAGTGAGAATAAATTTGTCACCCTTGACCACTTCAACAGAAAATCCCCAGAATACATGCAATGGCCTGGGCGTGCAATGTGACTTTACTAATAAGTCATCTACTAAGGTGGCTTTACATCAAATCTGTGATTCTAATTACTGAAAAAGCAATGTAAAATTCTGTAATGGCTTTTAGTTCACAGAAGTGGACAGTGTACCCTGACTATACCATTATAACACTTAAGTCCAACCTGCTCAGAATTAAATATATTATTCTTAAATCCTCCCATTTAGCCTAAATCAGACCCTTCCCTCTAATGTCTAGATCTGTAGAGACCCAAATTAGGTTAGGTTGAGATTTTTGGGTATGATCTTGTTTCTAAAAGGATGTACCCAAATGTGTATATTAAAAGAAACCCCACACTGCCAATGAACTAAAACAGAGGAACCGAGCAGGGCAGTAACCCAGGGCAATGCATTTCCTCAGCCTTTCTAAAACAAACCAGTGCTAAGTATATCGGTACCAGGTAAACTTTGACCTAGATTTTGGCTGAGCCAACATTATGCAGTTAAACATTTACCCACCTTCTATTTACCGGTGTTGTGACTAAGCCTTGCCTTAGGTAAATTGTTCCAATATAAAATTTTATACTGCTTGTACATGTAGTTTAAGTAAAACAAAAACTTGTCAAGCTACTTTGTGAACGGCACGTATCATCAGGTATAATCTGTAAATTGAGAAATCTCAATACAACAGTGAATGAGCTCACCAATCAGTCATACAGGGACCTCTAATCATAGCAAAGGGAATTCTACTACAGCTTCAGGAAACAATGCCTGGATTTCATCACATATAATTCACAGTTCAAACAGATAACCTTAGTTTGATGTACAATGTATGTGTTTGCACGTGTCTGTTTATTCTCAATGCTGAGAATGAAAAATGCATGATGTAACATTTACCTTTTTTCAGCTGTAATCTGAATACATATAATAACTTACAAATATATTTGATATCTCAGAAATTCCCAAAACTAGTTAATATGTAATCTACATAAAAAAGTTGCTATTTATAGGGATTATATAAAACAAACTTTTATGGCCACTAGGCCAATTCAGGGGTGGACGGGAGCACACTAGGTCAGCCCTAATGGCTCCGCCCACCACCAGGGAAGGCCCCCTGAAGTGAAATCCCCCTCCTCTGTATGCATTGCGGAGGAGAGGGATTTACCTTCAGGGAGCCTTCCCTACCGGTATTTACCACGGTGGCGGAAGTATTAACGCCGGCCACGGTAAATAGGGGAGCAACAGCATAGAGGCGGCACCGGAGTTCAGGCCGTGGGTTGCCGGCCGGCATTAGGCCGGATCAGCCCGAGGGCATTAGGCGGGAATGAACTACCGGGTAGGCCGTATCTGGCCTAAAGGTCCAGAGTTTGCCAACCCCTGATATAAAAGGTAGACTTTTAAGGGTACAAAAAAGCATTTTTTTTAAATATTCGGATAAAAAAATAGCAGTGCACTTCCTGCACCTATATAGTTATATATAGCTTTAAATGCACTTTAGAACGTGAAGCCTCCAATTGCTAGACTCATGTGATCTCAAGATGATCCTACAACACTGATCTCCTTGCTGGAAAGAAATCTGTATCTGAGGAACTGCCGTGCAAAGCTCTCCCTGCTTTTGCATCAACAGGAAGGCATCTATGGCACAGGGAGCAAAGCCAGCAATATGACCCCTTCTAAACAGACAACTTTATTTCCGTTTAAAAAGTGATAAAAAATAGTCTGACATTCTTGTCAAAAATCTAATTAACTAATATCTTCATGTGTTCTATTAATTTTCTACACTCAACAGTTAAATTGTTTTCAAGACTATGGAACACTTATTTATAATAAAGTTAAAATGGACAGACCAGTTGCAATATATTTTTCACTTGTAGGGTTGGGTTTAAATATTCTGTAAGGTGTCTAGAGTTTCAGAACAGCTGGTTGAGCACACATTGCAGCATAGAAAGGCATGTTCACATCTGTATTTCTAGAGACCTCCAACTACCCCCAGCCAACAACAGCAATAAAAGAAATGTATCCCGACCAATCAACTTTGCATCTCGGTTGGTTCGCGAAGCAGATGTCTGTCTTGTTGGGGAAGGCCTACACATAAATAGGTTGTTTGAGTGAATATTTCTCAGATGTCTTAACACCAACATATGAGCAGATGTTTGGCTCTAAATTGCCAGTTCAGCGAATTAATTGTGGGGTTTTCATACTCCAAACAATGCAGATGTTTCACAAATTGTATAACCTTGTAAGCTTACCATTCTATTCCTATATACGCCTCCATATTCTTATTAGAATAGAAGAATAGTTACCCTGTTTTGTTGAATATAGCAGGACGAATATCCTCAGCTTATTTCGGCTCACAGGCGCTAAAACATTGCAGGTTTGATGTCACACTACAGGGGATTTCGGGGTCCCAACAAAAAAGTTGCCCAATCCAGGTTTTCGAAAATTAGGTTCAGTGCTATTGAAACCAACTGTTCTTTCACATAAAGTGTCATGTACAGTACTGAGCTTTTTTGGACATTGGCTGAAATATTTAATGCTGTATTCATGTTTCCTGTATGGCTTATTGTGCTGTGATAGCAGATGAAGCTGAAGGGACTTTCCAGATCTTTGTGTAGGGACAATCAGACAGGAGGTGACCTGTATGTAGGAAATGTCTCTCCCTACTATCCCATAACAATATAAATTATAATAAACCAAGGTATTTTCTGTAAATTTTATTACAAACTTCACTCACAGATTTGTTAGGTTTCATATACTGGTCCTCATTTCATAGAAGACTTTCTCAACCTCATTTGCAAAATACCTCTTTTTATTCTGCTACCAAATACCAAAAATTTGTAAAGTCCAAAAGTTTCAAAGAAACATTAACTTAGTTATGTTAATTTTACTATTGGCTAGCTAACCTCAATTAAGCAGGTAACTTTGTTACTAATATTAATTACTAATATTACTAATGATATTAGCTCTAGTTTATCAAGGCCAACAGCACAAAACACAATAAAGTGACAATGAAAATCATTTTTTAGATATAATTTTTTGGTAGAGATGCCACATCAGGAAATTAAATGTAGGAAACCTTTATTATTTTATTATATTATTCTAAAAGTAAAAAGACTATTCTAAAATGTTGAACTTTTTTGGTGTTAAAAAAGCTGAAAAAGTGACAGTACATGCCAAAAATGGCAATATAGAGGTGAGCATACAAAATAATAGGGGCGGGGGCAAACCTGAAAAGTATTCTTGCCATGAACGTCTTGTTGGGAGCAAACAAGCATAGAGGAAGGAATGTACTGCTAATTGTAAATGAAAGGACACAAGAAGAGGATAAACATGATTCTTACGGATCTGATGCATAAAGTTGCAACAGGATCACTAGTAGCAGCCAGGAAATATATCACAAGCTCAAGACCAAAGGAAAAACTAAGAAATCAAAGCATCAATCTACCATTTCTGACCTGACTCTAAAAATTTAGCTTGTTTGGTTGGTGTTTCGATTCTCTGCCTTTAATACTTCCTAAATCCCTGACTCATCATGATTAAGCAGCTCCAGTTTTCAGCTACTTGTTACAGTTTTGCATGCTTGTTTAAGGAGTGACTGAAAGGAACAGCACCAAAAGATCAGATTTACATCCAAGCAATTGGCATTCTTTAGAATAATAGCAGTATACATATTTTCTCAGTGGTATCTCTACTTTAACAGAGGTATTGCTGTCTGACCACAGGTAATTAGTAATGGAGGCTCCCAAACTAATCTGAATAAGTAGTAGTGAATATAGTATGAAGAACAAATATTACTGGATCCCTGATAAGGACACAGCTACAGGGCAGAAAGAGATATTAGGATATCAATAGGTATGTTTTTTTTTTTATTACTTATTAAACTAGTTCACTAACAAAATAATATACATTTTCAGCCAATTGAATATGATGATGTGTTACCTATAATAACTTTATAAGTATATTGAACCAAATGGCATTACCCCCTAACACTGGACATTTGATTGTATATTAAAAAATATTATTATAAAAATAATTGGCCTATAGTAACTAAAATAGTAAACAGTAAGAAAAATTGTGATTTTAGGAAACATGATGAATAATGAAATGGTAATACGAATTGCGAAAATAGCTGGGAAGGGGCTGTTCATCATTTGGTTAATAGCACCCTCCCCATGACATTTTACCATAAAGATGTGAGATTATAATGTAAAGGCTAATTTTACTAAAACCAACAGGACCAGACTTTATTCTTCTTTTTTCAAAGACATAACATTCAACTGCAAAATATTAGGCTTTGGTGCCAACCATTAGCAGTACTCATAAATAATCACTGATTGATATATCTTACTGCTGTTCTCTCCTATTTCTCTACATACATATAAATATATAATACTACAAAAAAATACATAGATTTTATTTTGCTGCATAAGTACATAATGTTGTGAGATGTTTGATGGCTTTTACTGTATAACCATCTTAATTATTTAATTATGTACAATAGATAATCTCACAACACCTCTACAATCTGATCTGATTTATAAAACAAACTGTCCCATGAAAAACGATTATCACATTTTTGTGTGTGTTTTTCTTCACACCATGTTTTCCTTTGGTCACTGTGGTTGCGATACATCCACCAGGAATGAGAACCCTTCATCCCTTTTATGTAATTTTGTGTTTGTGCAGGTTTAAAGATGAATCTGTTCTCCTAACACACTGTTAAAATCTGCCCGATTCTGGGTGCCCCCTAAACACTATTCCCAGCAATATTTAAATCACAACAAAAGCAAAGCTCTGGAAGGGAACAAAGTAGGATCTAATATACAGTAACTGTGAATGTATCAAACCTATCAGTTAATTGACAAGTCAAGCCAGAACTATTTCCATTTGATTAGTCTGCATGCTTGTATTTTTAGCATCTGATAAATGAGCAATAATACCATTTATGAGATGTTAAATTGTATTAAATGTGTCCTAATAAATAGGGCAAATTAAAGAATAATTGTTTTTATATTTACAGTAAAAAAAAAAACAGATTCTTTAAAATAACACTTTTCAAAAAAAGAAAAGTAAGAACATTTTTACACAACAATACTGAAGAAAGGAAGACTAGTTTGTCATAAAAAGGACTGTTTTTTGCTGCAGTTTTTGCTGGTAAGTACTTGAGGCAGCAATTTAAACACTACAGCCAGTCAACTAGGGTTTTCAGATGAAGGCCTATGACAGTTCCTGTATTTATCAACAGAAATTGATTGGAGGAAGATGGAATTAGTTAAAATAAACAGTTCAGTGACAAAAGTGCCACAAACGATGGTCATTTCTGCAGGTCCCACCATCTCTGGGCCTAATATAAATAGTTGTATAGTATAGGGGGCCTTATCTGCTCCAAACCCTAATACAAATCCCTAGAAAAGCCCTAACTCATATGGAGGAAGGTTTTTGCAATTTGGGTTACTGTTTGTGAAATTCTACTCCCTTTCCTGAAATTTTAATGTAACATGGGCTATGAAGCTGAACACAAGAACATAGGTGCATGAACTCAAACTAGCAAAAGTAACATTTGAAAGTATTAGTTTCCTGAAAGAGTAGTGGATACTAGGAATAGAGTTCTAGCAAAAGTTAACCAACAGTATGGGCTCGTTTAGACTAGAGGTGAGGTACATTTACTGCTTCCTAACCCCTAATGCCTCACCAGCAGCGATCCATTAGGAATAAATGGGGTCAGAAGCGAGCAGTTTACTGCCGCCCACTGTAAAATGTTCTCATTAAGAATAGGCTCGGTGGTTTGGATGGTCGGTGCTAAATGCCAGGAGCAGCCCTTGTTCACCACCTACTGAACTTGGTCTAAGGTTTAATTTACACTGTTCATATTGCATTTAGTGTGTCGCAAATTAATAGGCTGCTTAAAAAAGTTACAAATAATGTAGCACACCAATGCACAAAATGTTCGCAGCCATATTTTTTAAAAAGTAGGACTCTGGTTTTGATTTGCAATGTAATCCGTTTATGTTGTATGTAATGCAATTTGTACATTTTAACTTGTCCTTTTAGAAACGAAAGGAAAAGTGTTCATCATATTTATTGTCATTTTGCATGCCATAAGCCAATTTATCTGGCAAGTCTGGAACAAGTCACTGCATCCTTCAATTGTCTGCAGCTGATATCACAAGTGTCCTTTTCCAGCTTTTTCTGGAAACTCCAAAACCTCAATATAGTAAAAATAAATTACAGTATTCTCCAAGCAAAATTTACTTATAATTTATGACTTGATTAAGGAAATGTCAGTCGCCACTGATATCCTGCCTGATGCCTAGCCATGTCTCCTAGTTCATGCCTCCATTGGAGCACGCAATGGTATGAAGACCAAAGGAAACTTTACCCTACACGAACACATTTTATTTTGGATTTTTAGCACCCCTTTAGTTTATAAGCCCTTATGTGGAAAGAGAGGAAGAGTGGGGTTGTTGCAATAAAATTTTCAAGATTATTAGAGTATAGAGTTTTAGTGTTACCCAGCAAGTGACTACTTGGCTTTCTCATGTTGCCAAGTAGTATTCCAGGTTCTAGAGAGGCCACTGACTAACAGAATGTCAGAATGTTGATCAGTAGGTAGATTTGGCACCCACTGAAATAGATGAATATGTGGCAGGTTTGAGAAGAGGATTGGGGGGGGGGGGGGGTATCTGCCATGGAGACAGACACCCTGGGGTCCAGACCTTGGTTTGCCAGGTAGCGGAGCAAGAAAGTCTCTTGCAGTCTTGAACTCTCAATGCTTGAAGGGAGAGACTGGTGGAGAAGAGAGACCTGTCAGAGAATACTGCATTAGACAGGTGCCTTCATGTGCTTCTAGTTAGGACTGTCACAGCAAAGGTTACCCAATCCAACTGGGAGCTTCTTTGCACATGGCTGACTACTGGTGCGGAGTTGTGTTTGAAGCCTTTAGTCTTAGCCTGGGATGTAGGCACTGGAGAAGTCAGCAAATGCTGCTATGAATAAACAGTGCCTTTCAGATTGTGATCTGCTCATTCAAGTCAGTCTACACCCCTGAACCTCCTCTTCTGCTATTTGTGTTTTACACAATATAACCCCTAGATCTGAATTTGGACTGAGCCTTTGTGTTTATTTGTCACTCCTACTGTGGTAAATGCTACAGGTTATACATTTTTTTATTTCTACTTTATTATTTATTATTGGTTATTTATTTGTATGAATTAGACACTTGGGGTATGCATTTAAAAGAGTTTTCTTTCTTTAAACATAGCTGGATTAATGAAGCGAATATTCCCAAAATTCATATAACCAAAGCTTGTATTCCTATAGTAAATCAGTCTGTTTATCAGAGTGTAACAAAAGTGTTACTGGTTATACAGCAGGGACATATAAAGTAACAGATTCCAATATTTCACATTCTAGAGTTTTGTCATAAGCCTGTCTGCTGCTGTTCAGATTTGCCCCCAGTCACATTTTCTGCTTAGAAGGTCTAGATATTCTAAAGCCATAAAAATGACGCCCAATGATTCATCCCAATGATAAGTTACAGTCTGTGAAACGCAATGATGAATGATAAAATGTCAATAATTACAGAGGAAATTCGTCACCTACATATAAGCACAATTCTCAAAAAGATTGGTAACTACTAACATCCTTTAATTTTCATAAATTACGATGCCTCACAAGTGTATTTCCTATTATGAACTATTCTGTTTATGGACATCTCTCATTAACACCTAAAAATCAATGCAGAGAATTGGCAGCTTTTCTTTGAAACAGAAATGTGCCAACCTGTCTGACCCTCTTAAACAACCGAGGGCTGCTGGTGTAGTCCTTGTCACGAATACACATGAACTGAAATTATTAATCTAATTATCTGTCTATTGGTATAACCCAAATCTTTCCTTGGACTCTGCAAAGTGCTTACAACTAAGCAGTGATTTTTCCCTGAAAAACTCAACTTGAATCAAAGGTACTGGTTTTAATGTAAGTTCAGCATTTAAAAAAATAAAGTATAGAGGAGTTAAGAACTATGTGAAAAGTTTCTTTCTTCCGGCAGCCTTGTCCAGTCATGTACATTGCGTCATTCCCTAAGAGGAGGAGGAAGCAAGTCACAGAGCTCAGAAGCTCCTGCCCTTGTACACATGCCATGGAGCCATCGAGGAAGCAGCACTGACTGCTATTCAGAAAAGAACAATGAGTGTGCACAGTGTGAACTGAACCCAGAGTCTAAAGATGAAGACCCTGCTGCTTTTTATTTTTCTCTTGAAGTCTGTGCTTTGTGTGAGGGGTAAGTACAGAGACCTCTTATATATAACTTGTATGATTCTTATAGACAATATCTACTGACATAGAAACGGGTTTAGCAATCTGCAGTTGTGCCATAGTGTAAGGTTACTAAATATTGGTAAACTATCTAATCAAGTCTTTTAAGTTAGAGTGCTAACCAAGACTAATTTCGATTTACATTACTTAAAAAGATAATTTATAGTAAAATTAGGACTATGTAAAAATGTGTGCTATATAAGAATTCATTAGGAATAAGTTAGGAAAAAAACTTTTGCAGTGCTGTAAAACTTTATTTCCTAAAGGCAGGGCATTTATTGATTATTCTAATTACCAGAAAACAAGCCATGTATAGGTGTTGATACAGATTGATGTCCGACTAGCCAATATGGTTAGATGGGGAAATTTTTGTACATCTTTAGGCATTCTGAGAGTACAATAGCCTAACAAAGACTAATCAATCTGTGGAAAGAATTGATGTGAGGGATCTGATTGCCATTTTGTTCTAGGTATCACCAAGTACTCACAGTTCACATAAGCAACCCAAACAAGTATGAATGTTAAACCATGATCCATCTGGAGATTGAAAATTCTGTGGTAAGCAGGTCTTCCAACTAATGTCTAGGGGCAACATTATGTTAATTTCACTACACCAAATCCATATAGCACAAATGTAGGATCCAATAAAAAGAAATCCACAAACCTTTGATGACTGTTGTACAGTAGGATTGGAAGATGATACAGTATATAA
Organism: Pyxicephalus adspersus; assembly: GCF_032062135.1. Taxonomy (NCBI): domain Eukaryota; kingdom Metazoa; phylum Chordata; class Amphibia; order Anura; family Pyxicephalidae; genus Pyxicephalus; species Pyxicephalus adspersus. Next base: position 78,295,233 of record NC_092863.1, on the reverse strand, counting down.
CTAGATCTTTTGCCCAAAACATGCTAACAAAAATGTTTTGGTTAGCCATGAACTTGTTCCAACACAGAGATGACAAGTGGAGTGATCTTTCTATCAAATTGAGTTAACCACATAATGTCCAAAATAATAAAGAATATCAGTGTTCCTTGATATGTGTTATCAAGGGAATGGCTGTCCCTTTTCAGCCTATGAAATACCAATGACTGGAATGCTAATTACAGGAAGAGCTTTGTCTATATCTGTGACCTTTTGTTACATGCATACATCACAGCAAACAGATTATCCAACGATCCACCTATTTGCAATGTGGAGAGCATGTAGTGCTAAGAGTAGGTACAGATGATAAATCTGATTAAAGAATGTTTAGGCCAGCACAATAATTTCACTTATGTATGTCTTTTATTTACTAGGCAAATCTCTGGAAGTTTCAAAGAATGAGTCTGTTATTGTAGACCCAAAGACATTTCGAGCAATTTATTCCCAAAATTTTGACCCAATTCCCAGCGATATTACCGATGATGATGAACAGTCAACAACAGCCAATATTCAGAAAACTGTGCCAGACAAGCAGACAATTGTCAACAACTCAACTCTGGCCTACTTAAGAAGCTTCACAAGTACAAAGATGATCCCAGCCATATACATCATAGTTATACTCATTGGTATTCCTACTAACACGCTTATATTACGGATGTTGTTTTCAAGGACCAGGACTGTGTGCACAGCAATATTTTACACCAACCTGGCTGTAGCAGATTTACTTTTCTGCCTCATGCTGCCCTTTAAGGCGGCATATCACCTGGATGGCAACAACTGGATTTTCGGCGAGACAATGTGCCGGATTGTGACTATATGTTTCTACGGTAACATGTATTGTTCAATTCTGCTCCTCATGTGCATTAGTGTGAGCCGCTATGTCGCCATTGTCCACCCCTTCATATACCGGAGTTTACCAAAGCGGACTTGTGCCATTTTCCTATGTTGCTTCGTGTGGATTACGGTCCTGATGTTCATGATACCATTTTTCAAAAAGCAGCAGACTTATCACTTGAAGGAACTTCAGCTTATCTCATGCAGTGACATATATGAAACTTCTGCTGATGCATTTCAGTACTATTATTTTATATCATTGGCTGTGTTTGGGTATCTCATTCCTTTCACTGTGATAATATTCTGTTACTTTTCCATCATAAAAACCCTGGCAACTCAAGACCAGAAAAGACTCATGTACCTGAAAATAACCATCTTGCTTCTTCTCATATTTGCTTTGTGCTTTACACCAAGTAATATCATTCTCATCCTTCACCAAGTCAATTATCACTACAACTATAAGGATGAACTGTATGGAAGCTATCTCATAGCATTGTGTTTTAGCAGTTTGAACAGCTGCTTAGATCCTTTTCTCTATTTCCTTATGTCTGAAATAACAAAACTTTCTAAAACTTACACTGAGATGAACAAGGTGTCTAATGATACACACATGAAACTTTTAGCATCGTAACAAAGTCAACTTCGTCTCTGACTTTTGGTAAAATGGCACCATCTATTGATCATTTGTGGATTTTTGAAAAGTACACTACATGTCATTTTTTATGATGGTAACCATATAAAATGATACAATATAATGCACTTTATAATAAATATAGTAGCTACTAGTTATGCTGTTGATGTTTTAAAAGGTTATGATGGTAAAAAGGTCCACAAGTTTATTTATGATCACTCACCCTGAGGTTGTCAAAGTTGGGAATCTTTTGGTTGTTTCCAAAATGCAGCAATCCATTACAAAGGAATCCTAGGCTTTTTATAAAATTATATTGAATTCAGACATCTCTGTTATTTGGGGGTATTGATTGGAGCCTGGGACTCAACTGTAAAGATTACCTCTGACTACTTTTCCTTGCTGTAATGTCCGTGGCACAAAAAGCGTCAGGTACACAATAGCTGGAGGTCTTAACAGCCTTCAGTTAGTAACTATTTGTCTGGAGGAGATTCCCTTCAAATCCCATTCCACTGATGATTGTTTCCCAATATGTCCATGTCAGTAATTAAAACCTGATGGCAGGTTAGTAAGGAGACTGTTAATTGTAAACAAGAGTATAATCCATGGTGCCATATGTTGAAAGGGGCCCCTGAGCAATAAACCAAAACAACTTTGTTATAAGTTGACATTTTTTAATCCACTTGTGGTTTCCTTTGGAATCAATTTTGTTCATGCTTGAAAAATCTACCTACAGCAAAATGATATTTGTTGAATACCATGGGTAACCCCATTTTGAACATTACTTCTTTTTTTAATGATATATCTATAGCAAAAAAATGTCTTTTAAATTCCGGATATGGACAGGTTAACCCTTATTTATTTTTTACTGTCTGTGTCGGTCCAGGGATATTTCGCTCACAATATATCCTAAGGTTGCAACAGGACGTAAGAGAAATTCTCTCTAAAATGTTGTCTTAGACAGTTGTCCCAGAAACAGATGTCATGACTTTATGACTGCCCTCATCTTTTGCTCTAGTGACAACTGATAGAGGGTACAAACTCAGGACTAAATATCAACCTGATAGGGGTGTTAACCTTTCACTACCACGTCCAAAAACAAATACAAAAAAAGTTTAGGCTATACATACACTTAAATACAGTTTTCTTTTCTTATAGTTGTGATTAGGAATATCTGATGGGGGGTTTCCCATTGTCTGACATTGCTAAACATCATTGTAGGGAAAAACTTTATTTTTATCAGGGAATAGATTTATTTTTTCTTTATTGCAATCTGGGAACAGATATCCTTTAAAGCAGAACTTCATCTAAAATATTTTTCAATCATTTGAGAGAGAAAGGCCTGTAATCTTTGTCAGCTTTTTTTTATTGTTGTCTGTCATACAGCGGAGGGCTGCCTCCCACTTTATAAAAAGAATAGGTCAGTCACCAAAGGAAATGGGTAAATCACTCTCCAATAAAAACACAAACAGCATAGGAGACCTCTCAGAGGAGTAGGGAGCACTATATACTCAGGCTGCTTCACCAGTGGGGATATTTAAAAAACTTCTTCTCCAAGATACGGTATTACGGTAAATCTTAACAAGTACCCAGACAGAGGTTCTACCCTTTACCCATTCTACACAAAAGAAGTTTTGTTTTTTCTTTTTTTTTTTTTTACTTTCTTGATCGGTGATCAGTTTGTAATTACATTTGTACATGTGTGGCTGTGTCTTCCGATCAGTACTGCTGCACAGTGGCTTTGCTTTCCTAACAGTACTGCTGGACAGTAGCTGTACTTTCTCCTTTTATCTCTCTGCCCTATCGGCCATCTCATATATCTTGTACTGTGATTTAGAATTTTACCTTATAGCCCAAAATATAGCTGGCTATATCATCTAGAGTTTGGATCTACTAGAACTGTAAATATATTTTAACCAATATTTTAAAGATCAAGGTTAATTAATGTATGTAATCGATGTATTACATATGTAAAAATGAGTAGTAGTAAATGAGTAGTAAATTAGTAAAATGAAGTAAATGTTCTGACTTTATTATTATTATACAGTATTTATATAGCGCTATCATATTAAGCAGTGCTGTAAAAAGTCAATAGTCATGTCACTAACTGTCCCTCAAAGGAGCTCACAATCTAATGTCCCTACCATAGTCATATGTCATTAATGTAGTCTAAGGTCAATTTTTGAGGGGAAGTCAATTAACCTAACTGCGTGTTTTTGGGATGTAGGAGGAAACTGGAGTACCCGGAGGAAACCCACAGAGACACGGGGAGAACATGCAAACTTCATGCAAATAGTGTCCTGGCCAAGATTTGAACCTGGGACCTAGCGCTACAAAGGCAAGAGAGCTAACTCTAAGCCACCATGCTGCCCAGAGACTTTAGACGAAAGTCTTCCGTATATCATTCTCAGTTCAGGGACTTAAAATGTTTAAAAAGATAACATTTAGGCATAAACTGCTTGCATTCCATGGCATTTCAATTAACATGACTGGTAATGGACATTGGTATGTTAGACTCACATTTATTAGAAAATCTAGTCAATTGCCACATACACATTTCTTTTTCATTTCTTACTTTGGGGGCCACCATATCCATATGACTCTGCACCAATGTTCAGTGTATATAGGATAGTAAGTATGGGCCAGGGTCAAATGGTTTTTGCATTATAATCAAGACAGGCGGAATTTTCCATACATGGCAAAAAGAAAGCCAGATTAAAAAAGGAGTTACAAATCAAGAAATAAAGTTTTAACCTTTACCCAATTATTAAAAGGACTAGTTAACAGTGTCTCCGGTGTTCTCCCTACAGCTGATTTTTTTCTATATTTTATCAAAAACTTACCCTGGCATGTTCTGCGATCTGTAAGGAGGCAGCCCTTGTGTTAAAGGCAGGGTTTTCCTTCCTATACAAGTCCCTAGCAAGTAGGAGCACAGTGGTGACAAAACCAAATATTCACTAGGCACTAGTGTCTTAGATCTTGCACTGCAAATATACATGACATTATGCTGTAGGCCCTTGTGTACATAGGTACATATATAGGAAAACATTAATTTTCCTCTGTGACACTCAGGCACATTTAAAATTTCTAAAAGCTCCCTAGGAAATCTTCTGAATTGCATTCTGGGGTGAATTCCAAGTCCACTAGTGGTATGCACTGTAGGTACAAAGCTAAACATTCAATAAGTATTTCATGTGCAGATTCCATTGCTCCTATACAGTTCAGCTTTGGGGCCAGATTGTTGGAGTTCCTACATTGTAGTACTGGTATTAAGTTGAAACCACTGAAACATTGTACGTGTTGATTTGGAATGTTTTTCATGCACTTTTTTTTTGTTATTACTTACTGGCGTTTTAGCAAAATTCTATTTTAAAGATTTAGTGATTTGTTTCAGACCAAACAGCCTCAGTTTTTTTTTTACAAATCAAAGTATTTTTTTATTTATTAAAGTATTTAAAATATTCATTAAATATACTTCTTTAAAGCCTATAAAGAGATCTAGAATGATTAAAAGGTCGCTAAATTAGCAACAAAACAAAGAATGTATTAGAAAAACACAACTAAGTGTTCCTTTAAAGAGAAAATAAATATTTGCTTGCCGCTGTGCAAATAAAATACCTACTATAGATAAAAAAGGATTTTGCACCATTCCCTGCCAAAATATAACTTTAAGAGGTCAGAATAAGCACCTTTTAATTGTGTGCTAAATGATCAAAGTATGTTTACCATGTAGCTCATTTTTTTTTTTATTAATCACTTTTACCAAACATCTTTGTGTTCTGTGGCATTTATTTCTAATTTGTCACTGGAGAGATTTAGGCACTTTAACAGTTAAAAAATGATGAAACCCGAATTCTGCCTAAGGTCTATGATTGTTAGATAAGCATTAGATAGTAAGCACTTAGATTTCAAGGGCTGAAAGCTTTTACATATTCATTAAAACATTACAAAATATGCCAGTGACATGAAAGTAAGACAAAAATAAAGATTCCGTTTTTTCTATGGTGGTGGTGGTATGTTTCTTATTATACCATATATTACAATTCCTATTAAGTCAGCATATGGTTTTCACTGAATACACAGAAACAGCAGGTGGCAGCAGAAGATAATAGGAAATAAAGGTACCGGTAAATGGAAAAATCTGAATTATGAGAAAAAAACTCTTCCAGCCAGAAACAAATACCTATAAAAATAAAAATAACCTATCCTAGAGCTAATTAAACATGGCATGCATGGTAAAGTTGAAAGTAGCCAGCTGACAACACAATTATTTAAAATCTAATTTTGAAAAAAAAATGCAGTAAGTTGTACAAAACATCTTTTCACACTGCATATTTTGAAAAAGTACTGGATGCCTTTCGAAGGTAATATTAAGCGAATTGATCTATGTTTGCATGGGTAAAAAATTGTTTCTTTTTATATACAAGAAACTTTACACCAGAACTGTGATACTACAATCTAAAAGAGGAGAGTTTCCTTTAAACAAGAGGTCTCTTAATGAACACATTATCATCCTCACCATTCTAATATCCCATCAGGGAAGAGTTTGTTTTAATTAAGCTGAAAAGTGTAGACTGGGTCTTCTGCATCCCAATTATAATAAGCAAAACACATTGACAGAGCCAATAATAGCTTCTAGTTTCCATGGAGCTAGTTAGATGAGACATTTTACAATGACAACAACAAAATTAGGCTGTGCGGCTGGGGTTGAATAGAGAAAATGGTTAGAGATGTAAAGCTTAATGTTCTTGTCACTTCCAGGAAAATAGGAGTTGTCCCTGGTCCTTTTTAAGTTTTCATAGGGAATAGTACAACTTAGAGTATGGTGATGAGCAGCATGAGTGGCAAGGAGTCTTTTACTTTATGCCAACAAATTTCATAAGGGTGGCAAGTAATGGCAAATTAATTACACTCAATACTGTATATTTCTCTACATTCAGTGTTTGCATAGTCCGCCCAGTCTCTGTTCATTTCATACTAGTCATGTTGTTGGCAATAATAAAACTTTGTGGTATAAGATGAAGTCAGCTGTAAAATAGTGTACATTCAATGAAAGATCCATCTTTGCTTTTTATTATCTAACTTTGTGCTCCCAAGCTCATTGGTGACTATACTATGGCACCAGAACATGCAAATGATACTTAATCTGATTTCATTAACCCAATTATATACTGTTCATTCACTGAACGCTTTAAAAACCAGAGAAAACTTTTCACATCTGACCAATTCTTTTATCAAAAATGGTGATATTTTCACAAATATGTTTTTTTTCCAGTGTTAAGGCAAAGTAAAACCTCCAGTTAAACTCTTTTCTAGTCTTCATTTGGATTCCACAATGGATAATCCACAGGACCCAAAATCAAATTTAACGGTGTACAGTCTGGTGAGTAGTAAAATGGAGTCGCTTGTAGATGACTAAATATTACATGGTTTGTGTACAAACAATAGCACAAGTATATGTATTTTGTTTCAAAATGAATAGGAAATGGTAAAAATTCCTGCCAAGTTTTTCATCGTCCCAATGGAGGGATTTTCTTTAGTAGAAGCACAACAGGAAGTGAGAGAAGATTGCTATACAGTGATGGGAAAATCCCTCTTAAGCAGCTGTTCCCGCAACAGTAGTCCCAATTGGAAATTTTCCCTCGTCATATGTTCCTGCGCCTGAAATCCATAAAAAATATAACATTTTGGATGCCCTATCCTTTTTGTCTCTCTTTTTAGATGTCTGTAACATCATGGTCATCTAGACAAACAGAAAGATGGTGATTCTACCAAGCAAAAATATAGAAAAAAACAACTAAAACAACCTTACGGCTTTAGATACACTAACTACTTTTTAGGAACACTAAATTAAACCTCTTTCTACCCCATGGGAGATCAAATATCTACCCAGTTAATTCCTAATGAAGCAGGAGTTTAAATCTACTGTTGAATCAGACTGCTCTTGTGGTATCTAAAAAGCAGTTGAGGGTCCTAAAATGTAGTTTAGGAACATACTCTCCCCTGGTCCTTGATCATGCGACCACAAGATTACTCTTTGGAAGGAAGACAAAAAAATGGCTTCACATTTTGCCATAGTTCATTTTAGTGTTATCATGTGTGAGTAGAAACCTAGAAGATAGATAGTAAGAGTATCTATAAATCTTCCAATAACTTGTATGCCACCAAGATGTACAGTTTGCCAATGGTAATTGATAGCCAAAAAACAGGCTATATGCGGTCTTTGGTAGGATAAACAAATGAATAGATTTCCAACATTAGAAGTAGAAAAAGTATTTTGGCCTATTAAAGTAAGAAACTATAGGAATGCAGAGGAGAGAGAGGGGAGCCTTACAAGAAGTTTAGACAATACTCAAAGTGTTGAGACCCTTCCTGGGAGAGCAGCCTGGAACCTGTTATAAGTTTGTGTCTCCCCAAACCTGCATTTTTTTTTACCTGCAACAGTTTCTCCCTTTCCCCATGGAAATGGGAGTTTCTTTATACCCCACAATTGATGTAAAATATGGTCATAAATAGAATCAATAGCATCATAGAAAAAAATATTTACTGTGCTCAGGTTTGATGCCTCATATTATATCAAAGATTATTAAAAAGTTTATTATGTGATTATACTGTATGTTTATGCTGGGTTTATTCATCCATATGCATATCCATATTTTACATGCATTTCACTGCCAATCAATAGGTTCTACAATGTGAGTTGATGCACAACAAAAAAAGAAATGTGACTTTTTAACTACAGATGTGAACGATACTATCAGTAAAAACAGATAAGCTGCCAGCACACAGGAGAAATCTTTGTTTCAGTCTATTATTGGATCAGCATGGGGTCAGAAAAATAGAAGCCAACATTTCTTGGCTGCATAGGTCCTTTCTTCTGAGCAAAACTTCTATCTTTGTGATTTCATTGTAATGACAATACATTTATGGAAAAGCTGGGCACGTGCACATTTCAATACAAACGTTAAAATAATAGAATGCATTTCATATCTAAATACAAAACAAAACAGTTAAAAATAACAGATGTAGTTAGTGGGTGCAGTAGTTTACAATATACAGCCCTTTCTTTACTTTATTTTTACATGGTAATCATGCAACTAACATAGCACAGCCACCTAGGCAGGAGTTGACACATAACTACCTGTTCATCTGCATTGCATTGGGACTGATAAGACCAATAGTCTACATCAGGTTATATTAGGTGACAGAGATTTTGCATTTCTAGTAAAATCAACTATCTTTCTATATATGCTCAAAATGTTCTGTTAGAGCAAATCACTTGTAAGGTGTAATATATTGTATTTTGTATTTGAATTGAGTTACACATTAATCAATAGTATTCTTTTGTGTTTTACAACCAGTACATGTATAATGTGGTGCATTGTAGATACAGTTTCATAAAGTTTTTATTTCATCATTCACCCTTGGGACGTGCATTTTACTGTAACCTTTTTTCTGTAACGAGACCCCAACGTAGCTTTACTCCTCCAAGTCCTCCTCCTAATGTAAGACTGCAATGAGTCATGTACATATATTACTCTCTAAAGGAGTTGGATGATCGCCCACTACCTATCAGTGTTTAGTGTTAGCTCACAGCCTGCTATCCCACATAAACCGACAAATGTTTATATATACCTTTCAGTATCCAGTGATGCATAACTCGACCTAAACAAGCCTAGATCTCCATGCTATTTCACAGCTGGGCAAATACAAACAAAATGATTAAGCAATGAACAATCTTCAAGTGCTTTTGAGGACTGCTAAAGGGTCAGCTGTGTGCCTGGCTGGACAGTGCTGCAAAACACTGATAGCAGAACAGTGCACTTAAAAATTGATAAATGCAATTATATGGTAGATTAAAAAAATCATCAGCGTAACTAATAGTGACATTTCAGTACTGATCTTTTTTATCGTGGGCTGAAAACTGTGTACCAGCCACATTTCCTTTAATATGTAAGTCTCCAACCTCCAGATGGGCACTAGAGGAGGAGATGACTGGAGGAAAACTGCAGTACAGGATAGACAAGCGGGACACACATTGCAAGTGGGTTGCTTGTATCATCTTCCACCCAAACTAAAGGTGCGTACACACTTCCAATTTTTATCGTTCCAATCGAACGACGAACGATCGATTGGGCAAAAAATCGTTCGTAAAAAAGTAACCAACGACGCCGACGAACGAGGAAACTCGTTGGAAACGAACGACCGGACCGGCGGATCGGATTGGACGACGATCGTTGAACATCGTTCGTGTGTATGGTCGTTCGTTGATCGTCAATGTTCAGAGCATGCGTGATGAACGAACGTCCGTTCCCTTTCCTGTCGTGCACATAGTTCCTCTATCGCTTAAACGATCGTATCTATTGTGTGTACAATATCTACGAACGATCGTGTCGTTACCTCTATGTGCAGGATCGGTGCTATACGATCGTTCGTATATATCGTGCAGGAACGTTCGTCGTTCGTTTTCCGACGATAATAATTGGAAGTGTGTACGTAGCTTTAGTTGGAAGATGATAGTTTGGATCTCAGCAACAATTCATCACAAGAGAAGGCCCACTCACACTTACAAATTCAGTTGTGGTGCATTAAATCACACATTTAGGTGCACCCATTAAATACAACTGTGTAAACGGTTGCTGAAAGAATGGTGCAGAATTTAATAACAGCAAAAACTCCTACCTTGCATTTCTGGTCCTTGACCTGATGTAGCACATTGTGGTAATGCCGGGAGTTTTCTGGTATGACTTCTTGAAGCTTGGCACTTGGCGATAAGAGTGCTTGCAAAGTTTTCTCAGGAATACCTTGTTCTAGGGCTTCGTTAATTAAACCAATAGCTATAATCCCTAAAAAATAATTTCATGTTATGAATGTAAAGGTGAAAAACTTTGCTATATAATATTTATTCAACAATATTATTCAAAATTTATTCAACAAAATTATTCAATATTTATTCAACAATAACCCTATAAAAAATGAGCAGGTGTTTATTTGTTCAACAATAACCCTATAAAACTCTGAAGGACTTTATTTATTCAAAGAGCAAGTAAATGTGTTTTTTAGCCGTATTGCTGTATGTGCCTCAATTCACCCCTCTGTTTGCCTCGGTGACAATGATTTATTCTTGTCATATGGTTGTAATAAAGCCAAAATTGCATAACTTTTTAAATTGTTTTGAATACAAGAGGAGAGGGTTAGTCACAACTTCCTGTCAGGTATGCGAGTGGGAAATATCTCTGGTGGGGACATTTATTTAGTTGACAGAAAAAGGATTAGAACTTCTGACAATATTTTATTTCTGTCAGTGCCTTCCTGTCCTGGTAATAACCAAACTACCCATTTCTTATATAGGTTTCCAGGGGGAGGAATGAGGGAAAATCTCTCATGGATCACGCATCTTTGCTCCCTTTCCCAGAATTGGCTCCCCAATGTAATGTCACAGGAAATATAATGATTAAAACTACATCCTTCATTTTTGGCTGGAAATGAAGGCCTACTTTTCAACACTTTTATGTTATGCCAGGAAAAAAAGCCTTAAAACAAAAAACTATCCATCCCTTCCATCTTACTGCAATAATTGGATTGTTTTCATATTTTATATGATGACATTTGTTAATGCAATCGTTATATCTCCATCTCCAATACACTAACTTTTCATGGAAGCCATTTTCCTAGGTAAGATCTAATAAATTGTGACACTCTGGGGAAGAGGAGCAATGCCTGCACAAGACCAAAACTATCTATATGAGTTTTGTTCCTACTCACAGAGGCATGCTCCCCAAAACTACATCACCCAAAAGCCCTTTCCTTCACTGTGATAGGTAGATTTGGCAATAAGTGGTGTTCTGAATTTCAGTAGGTGGGGATGAAGACTCTGGCTGGATTTCAGTGCAGAAAAAACAATGGTGGACAGTTATCAAACCTGTTGCACATTAAACAACAAATTAAGGTAAATCTAAGGTTTTAGATTGAGTCATCAATGTCTCTCACAAGTTAAACCTGCTGACCACCCTTTAATTGTGCAGGACTGGGAAATATGAAAGAAATAGAACAATGTATTATTTATTTTTGCCCTTATAATCGCTTTACAACAATGGTAACTTACGTTCATGTTCCTCTTGGACAACACTGTTTACTGCATCTATGTAATTCTGAATTTCATTCCAACTTAAATACGTTTGTCCTTGTGCTGCAGCTTCCTTCTTCCCAGACATCAATTGGCCAACATAACTAAAAATAAGGAGAGTCACATATTGCTTAACAGGTACAACTGAGCCAAGACAAGCAATGCCCATTATATGTAATTAAAAATAAAACCTATAAAAGATGAGATTGTTATAAGCAAAATTCAATAATCTCCCACACTGTGTTCCGATCACTGAACACAAACATCATCCTAGCATGAAAACTGCAGTTCTAAATTAATTCTTAACCCATTGACTCCTCTGCGTTTCTAAATTAATTACCTTGCCAGCAAGATTCAACAGAAAGTGGCAGATATTCCCTGGCATCAAACAATAATTACATGATAAAACTGCATTAAAATATCACCTTACCATATGAAATACAGAAAAGCACCCTAACCTATAACCATTTGCTCTTTACTAACTTCTCTTAGTAGCTCCCCTTTTGCCTGCCTACGTTTGATAAACAAACAGACAGATTGCTATACAGTAGCATGTTATTTATATGCATGCATTTATATTAAAATAAAAAACTGCAATTGAATATCAATATATATCCATTTTTTATATATATTACATATTATCATATTTATATGTTGCCAACTTTTTCGGACCTACGGACCACTAAATTTACTGGCTCTGGACCGTGCATGCCCCGGGAGCTGGGTGTCACTCAAAGGGGAAGAACTTCCCCCATAGTGACATCATGATGCCAGAACCTGCCCACTCTCCTATTGCAGGTCTGAGCCTGCGATGAGAGAGTGGGCAGGTTGTGTCCAGAGACACACTCTGCCCACTTCTCTGAGCCTGCGATACATACAGGGGACATGGTCCACGGCTATGGCCGGTGCCCCCCCTCCCCCCAGCAGGGCCCTTTTTCTGACCCCGCTCGACGACGCACCGTGGACCACTGGTTGGGGACCCCTGATATTTAATACATACCCTAAGTACCCTACTGTGAAGGCTAGGAGAGGGACTTCGTAGGTGATAACAAGATCTTTCTCATACCATCTTTTTAGAGGACAACAATAAAACATTGTCTTAGTGCCCAATTCAAATAGTTTTTTAAGTTTTAAATTGAATGGAGTAAAACTTCTGGTTTTAAACAACAACCGGCTCCTGGACCAATGTTTATCAACCAGGGTTTTGTGGAACCCTAGGGTTCCTCAAGGGGCTGTTAACAAATATGTTTCATGCACAGCTTTCTCCAGTTTTCTTCAGTTGTTGAATCAACACTGATCAGATCTCCCAAATCCCAAGATTAGATAGATAGATAGATAGATAGATAGATAGATAGATAGATAGATAGATAGATAGATAAAAGGGGGCATTTTAGCTCATGTACATTAAAGTTTTATCTAGAGATGAGCTTTAAAATTATTTGGCCATCCTTAAAAATACTACTTTTACAACGTTTAGATTATTGTTTGTGCTTCTGTCTCACACAAAGCTTTCACTGTTATTTGGCACACATGTTACTGTTTTTGTTGCACCTATTATTCTGTGTTCTGTTCAGAACATTGTAAACTGAAACAACACATAATGCCAAGCAAGGAAGGATGGTTGAGCAATTTTGTTCACCTACAACTTTGCAGATAATAAAAACTTTAGTGTTGCAGTACACTGATCCTTTGCATTACTGAAAAGCTGAAAGACCAGAGCTACTCATGCTTGTTCAAGCAGCAAAGGGAGCCTAACAATTTGTCATTTACATACAGACAGAGAATATATTGTGTTAGGTAAGCACAAAAAAAACACTGAAAATGTGTATGCTCTCTTCTATAAGACTACACATACAGAACTGGTCCTTAATAGATAAAATTCAGCTTTCACATAATATAATTTTACATAATGGCTGTCCCCACAATTTTACAACTCTACTATTTATGAAAGACTAAAGAAACACGACAGTTGTAGACACTTATATAAAGGACACCAACCGTTGCATGTTTTCTTCCTCCAGATTATTGAGACCAATGGCTTGGCTGCCAAGTTGTGCATTAATGGAGTTTATGTCGCCGGTCACAAGTGCTTGATTCACCAGCGCCACAGCAGACAGCATCTCCACAGCAATAAAAAGCTCTTCTTGAGTTAGGTAGTTCTGTTGGAACAAAGGATTTGGAAATGATTGGATTATGTATTGATTGCTACAAGGATAAATAAACCATTGTACAGAATTAGGATGGATTGGGAGGTCATAAATAGACTAACCATGAGTGATTGCATATATGCATGTAAATGTAAAGAAAGTTTGAATTTATCTAACAATCACTTTAATGAAATTGGAAAATTATTATTCTTTACAGAATAAATTCTCTTTAGTATTTCAGTTTCCCTATTCTTCATCATATTTCCAGCATCTACTATGAGGGTGCCCTTTCAACCCTTGAGTTTATAGTCCAACTTTTCCTAAACACCAATAGTGCATGCATTGCAGGTAACTACATTTAGAAGAAGACAACTATTTTTAAAGAGAGTTTTCAGAGCCAGTATTGCTATTGGTGTCCTCCATAGGGAGATTTTTCCTGACTCCCTGTCCTAGACATATCAAGAAAAAAATGATAGCAAGCTCTTGTGCATACTATTGGGAAAGTGTTTAGGTTTTCTTTTGATATTTTATTTTTTGGAAACATCTTAAGTTTAGCTACAAACAGCTCTAAGTTGTTGATTATATAGCACCCCATGCAGTAAACACACATAACAGGTCTAAATATGGAAAGTGTTTTATGTAGTCACATACATTATCATCTCACATGCCTGAATACATTTCTCACTCATTTCTAAGTTGTTTTTCCCCATGATAGCAGTCCAGAAGATTCTACAGAAGCACGCTGTTATTTTTGTCTTTGGCAGTCTTCTCATCCCACCACCCACAGTACAATTACTGATCTGTCAGTTACATGATCTCATACTAAATGTGTTTGTGAGATGACTCCTACCTCAGGATTCTGCTTTTGCAGGCTGAGGAGCTCAATCTGGTACAAAGTCTCTGCGAAGGGATGAACAGCTGGCAGGTGAGCCTCGGGAAGCTGCAGAGCCGCCAGGGTTTGGGAGGAATCTCCATTTTGTATGGCAGTATTTATCTTTTCAATGGCTCCTAATGCTAGATTTCAGAACAGCAATGACAATAAAAGGAGGTTAGAGCACGGATATAAACAGAAAAAAGGGATACTTACCCAGCCAAAAATAGTTCACCCAAAAAGTGATGTTTTAGCTACTGGTGAATGGAGAAGCTGAATGCCTAAATATCCCAATAACCAGTAATAAGTAACCCAAATAAGTCCCCGGACCTTTCTTCCTTATCATATCATACTTATACATACTATGCTATAGCAATGGCAGTGTCTCTTCTGAAATGCATAATTTGTGACATGAATTTAACTTAAAAAAAAGAAAGACTGAAACCCACTCATGGTCCCTGGCAGTTCGAGCAAGTAGCTGATTTGAATTACAATCATTCAAGTGAAACATACATTTTGGGTGGACTGGTTCTTTCAAAATGATAATTAGAAGATTTTTCTTGGGTTCTTAGGCCAAGAGCTGTAAAGCTTTCTTTCCCATTAACAACCAGGAGCTCCAAACGCTTTCTGTTGGCTATGAAGACAACCGAAGATAAAGTGAGGTGGTCGGTTTGACAAAGGAATGTTTATTTTAATATTAGTTTTAAGTATACCTAAACTTTACAAAGCAATGCTTACCCCCAATATAAACTGAACAGTTTGGGTAATTGACATCAAGTTACAGGAGCCTAGATTATTATGCTAAAATTATGAAAATTAATATTAGCATTATGAGGGTCTACTTTAGCATGCTGTCAAGTTTTAAAGCAATATATAAGAAACCTATGTTTGATTCACCTATCAGCTCTTGCTCAAAACCAGAATACCACTTTATTGGGTAAATAAGACCGAAACCAAACCTATGGGGTTTTAAAAGAATGTGTATTGGCACATAACTAGTTGATTTAGGGAGCACTATGCAAGTATTCAAAAATGCTACTTGCACAGAGTTTTGTAGAATCCCATGGCTCCTACTGCTTCCACTGCACTCTTGAAATAAATACACACACATTATTTCTTATCTCTCTGGATGATGAAAGTATGCTGTAAAACTTTAGAAAGAGTGCAGTCAGTAACAGTTGCATACCTTCTTTCTTTATTACAGTTCTCAGAATAAAAATAGGATATTATGTAATCTAGGATACATTCTTATACACAATACGCATTTAACATATGGAATAACAGAATGATGTTCAACTGTATGTTAAACTCACACACATCCACTCAATACCTGGCAGCATATAATGTTAGTATGTCTATTCACATGGATGACAATGCACCAGCCCTTCAGTTCAGGATAAAGAAGAAATATCAAAGTGACAGGTAGATGCACTCATGCAGGCACACTGCACATGAATGAGACAACATAGAAGATTTGCCATTCAGTCTTTTGGGATATAAGCGCACAGTTAGCACTAAGCAGGTTAGTATAACAAACTATAAAATGAGAACCCTCTTTAATAGAAAAAAATGAATAAAAGATAACCACACATGGGATTTTAGTTATTGTAGATTACTATTATGCTGCTTATGCACATGCTGACATAGACCCATCTGGCCAAATCATTGATTAGAAGAGCTAAATGTAAAGCTTTGAGAGACTTGTCATCAAACCAACTTAAAAATGCAGGAAAAAGATCATATGAATCAAGTATTTTTAATGCCCGCTTGCAGTGTTTTTTCTTTTATAAATGATTTGCTGAATATGTGTCTACTCTGGAAGAGTCAATTTCCTAGCAGAGCCCATTTCTCTTCTGAGAGCATCTAAATACTGTCCGTGCTGACCCAGAATCTTTGCTATTCCATTCACTTTCCAGTATAACCTTTTATGAATCTGTTACAGGAAAATCAAATAATAGGACTATACAATCCATTCAGGTAAAAACTCTGAGCCTACAGACATCACATCCAAGATAGTGGAACCCTTAGGTTCCAGTCTTAGGCCTTTTTATTGTCTATACAATGTATTTTGCATTTGTAAATAATATTCATAAAAGTGTCACGGTCTTATTGTAGGAAGTTTGTTGAAACTACTAGTCCAGTCACAGTATTGCTAACATTTATTTTTTCACCCATATCAGTCTTGCTTAGTGTGTGTAAATGCCTACCAATTGCAACAATGGGTTTAGGTTGAGGTTTAGGTACGCAATTGGTAAATTTTCTTATCTATAGGTAAATTCATAAAACTAACTGTCATAAAACAACTAACACGTCCTGAATGATTATTACCCCAATCCCATGTGTGGGTACCTTTACAGCTACCTAAATATTTTGGGTTTTTTAAAAACAAAACAAAAAAAAAAAAAACTACTAGGAAAGTTACACTGGGGATGATGCATGTTGCACATGAAACAATCATGGGATGGTGGTCACACTATGAGGTTCTCAACTGACTGTGATGTGTACAAAATTCACAATTCCATTAATGTAATAAATATACAAAAGATTCAACAGTGACAAGCATTTGCTGTTCAAAATAGTTATATATTACAAATATAATCTGTTCCTACAGGCTGATGAAAACATGATTATTGGCCCCGTATTACAATATTTGCCCCCATTTGAAACCTCTTGTACATTATGGTGAACTGTGAAAATGACACTTGTATAAATACAGGCAATATTGGGCTCCTTTCAACCTAACAGTCCAGTAGAATATTAATATTAAATATGATAACATAATTGCAATTAGGTTAATATAACACCGATCAAGTTAAACATTCTTTTTAATTCTCCACTACACATATATTAAATTACCGGTTTGTTGTCTCATAAAATCAGACAAACTTATTGGATGGAAACTGTATATTACATTCACAAACATGCTGACAAAATCCCCATATAAAAAGGTGTTTAGAAAGGCTGAAAGCCCTTTCATTATTATGCTGTACAAAAAGTCATCTTGGTGTTTTTAAAAATAAATTTCACATCTTAAATTGGACTATGTTGTTTTACACAATTATTTAAGCAATATACAGTATTTGAATTAAATACATGTATAGAACTCAAGAATTACAATTCTGGGCAAGGAGAGTATATGGTATGCAGAGGGATGAAATGTGCCCAGACCAGGACTTTGAAGTGGAAGACCCTTGGATTACAAGGGGGTCTTCATATTGGTCTACATATAGGCCTCAACCCCTGGATTCTTTAAGGTCACTGATCTTCCTAATGGAGTATCTAGCATCCACCATGACACTTTGCATTTTCACTCTTACAGATGTTGTCTGTGAATCATAATTTAAATAACCACAACAGGAAGAATAAAATGCCTGTGAAATGTCTGCACAAAGAGGATCAGGGTGGTTTATCTTTACTAATCTAAAAAAGATAAACTATATGGATAAAAGGTTGTAGATTATATCACTTATATATGAGCTTGTTTCAGCTATTTCTAGTTCATCGATTAATACAGAGCTCCCCAACCCTTAATAACAACCTTAACACTTTCCAGTATTTTGGAAAGGGTGTCTCCAAAGTGTTGTAGTGTTTGTACGAATTTGTACTGATATTGGAGAAGAAAACACAGCCTGTAATCAGTCTTTCAAGTTATCCTAAAGGTTTTCAGTCATTTTGAGGTTTGTGCAGATACTCTACAGCAAACTTTTCTTTATGGAGCAGATTTTGTGAACAGGTTTGCTGGACAGGGCTGGGAGTCCAAAATTATTCAAGATGCATTTTAAGCAGTAAATTTAACTGTATTCCTACTGGAAATACATGAACTTGATATGTTTGGAGGATGACCACATACTTTTGGACATAGTGTACATAGAGACCTGCTAGGTGATCATTTGGGTGGGCTAAATCTTCAAAACTAGAACTTTCTGGACAGAAAAACACGAGTTCAGACATTTGCTAAAACCTAGGAGATTTTGCATATATATATTTGTGAATAATACAGAATTCTTTCTCAAGTTTGACAAAACGTGATTGAAGTTTTTGCAGCCAGCTGAGTTTGCTGTTATCTTCAGACACCTATGATTAGTTTCTGATTTCATGGAGTGATCTAATAGGAAGGGTATGAAAGGAGCAGCAATATTGCAGGTGTGGCTGAGTGCCGTGCAATCTGTGAAGCAGTTTCAGCAGTCATGTTTACCAGCTGCTGAAAATGCTGTACACAATGAAACAAAGAAATGTTAACTACCTGATACAAAAAGAATACTTCCAATACTGCACAGAGTGGTGATTGGAGCAATTGAAACACTGAGAAGGACAGTAACAGAAACAACATTTATTCATCAAATTGGTGCTGTATGAATCAACAAATCTATTATTTCTGCATGCACTGATTAATGAGGATTAACACTGTAGGTGTAGGACAGACATTCATTTCTGGGTTTACTCACTAAGTACATGAGCCTCAGCCTCCTTATTGGCAACACTAACTTCTTTCTGTATCTCGCTTTTGTCAAGGGAACTGGGGGCACCTGCTTTCTAGGGATCAGGAGAAGAGAAACGTGCCAGTGGCAGACTTCTGTGAACAGAACACAGTCTTGAGGTTTGGTCAAGGAAATCTTAGAATATCCAAGCAAATTTCTGGCTTTAGTTCGACTAAACTGCATGCTTGTTTAAAGTACAGAATCCATTAAACGGACAGGTAAGTGGCATTTGCATAAACAGACAAGCAGGAGGTGCTCAAAATCTTGTTTTAGATTTTCGTTGATTATACACATGTGCCGGAGTACAAAGTACAAAGGCACTCAATCATACTTCTGGTTCCCAGTAACACTAAAGTCTTATGATTTTTCTCCCAATTCACCAAATGGGATGAGCGCTACCTAAATAATAATACATTTTATTTCATTTTTCTGATGGTGAAGTTTTCTAAATCAAACATTACCAATAAAAAAAATGCAGAAATAATTTATTATTACACAAAGTATATAGTCCTAGTCTGGATTCCATTAAATAATCTCCAGCATCATTATTGGCTTTGCATCTACCATGCAGAGCAGTCTTGAATTCTCTTTTGAATTCTCAGTATTTCGGTCCACAGGCACAACAAATGCCTTAGGAATGACAACATAGTATTAATTTCCCCACTCCCATGTGATAGTATTTGGATATGCAAAAGCCTAAATGGTATAATGGGAGCAGGAAGAAAAGGTCACATGAGTCCTCATACTTTAAAGTACCAGGTATTTTCAATCGGATGAATGGAGAAATGGGCACGTAGATGAGTATTAATTTAAACATGTGTGTTTGAGTAGAGCTTCAGTTGAGTGTAAAAGGGAGCATATGACATGTGCGCTCATTACACAAGCCTTTATGCTAATACAACGGTGGGGAGATTCCCCAAGCTCATCTCTATCACAACAGCAAAAGTCTGAGCTCAGTTTCTTAAATATTGTTATCAAAAGACCAATTTAATCCTTCACACATTCCTATTGAAAACTGGTCGAGGGCATATAATACAGAATACAGGATCATATACATTAATTTTGTAAAATCCCCATTGAAATACATAATTTTGTCTGAGTTCAGCAAGACCTTCCTAGTGATATTGGAATTCAGTAAGAAACATCAGTAGTTTTTCCTTGGCACACCAAGGGAAATCCGATTACTGGGATCCTGGACAGTACTCTGTCAACAGATTGGGCTAAACCCAAATCTGACAAATGTGTACCTGTGTGTATGTGACCTTTTGCAGGTAGTAAGTAGCCATGTCATCTCCAGGTTAGCTTTGCAAGCTGCTGTCATTCATAAACCTATATACCATCACACTACTAGTATAACAGGCAGGTTACTTTAGTATCCAGCAGCACACCGCATAACTGGGTTAATAGCAGAAAATGTAAAACCATGCAAACAGTTAGAAAACATCATGAAGCGATGAGCTGTGATATTCTGCTGCGTCTCTATTACCTGCGTTTTCTGGTCTTTAGCGTTACTCAACTGAGTCAGGTACCAGGGAGAATTTTGTGGTTGAACGTCAAATATACTGAGAATAGGAAGCATCAGAGCCTGTAATAATCCGGCTTCATCGTTCCTGTCAATGGCCTCATTTACATGGACTAAGGCTACATTGGCTGAAAGGAAAGACATTCTTAACAAGTTGAAAACTGCAATTATGTTGATAAAATACCCCACAACTTTTTTTCTTTTCTTTTTGGCATGTTTTCTTGAATTGCCAACATTCTTTGATATTAAAAGCAGTTTAACTTTCATTGAAAAGTGGAAAAAAACAACTATAAGTGAATTACAGGGGCAGAACATCTCTCAAACCATGAAAAGACCAAAGGGGCTTCTAAAAGAGGTTTTCCTATGGTTGACAGAAGAAACAGACCTACGGAGTCAGTTTCCACTGATATCTTGATAGCTTTACATACTGAACATTTACTTTCAGCACTGGGCACAGCTGGCTATACATTTATATCTATTATTATGTTAAAAAAAGGTGTATTTAACTCTTTGCTAACAATCAACTTAATTTTACACTTCGGGTATATAGACCATATCACTATCCTTACCCCTAAAGGATATGTATATGTAAAACAACAAAATTTTTCTAATTTGGTCTATTTTTTTTCACAGTAATATATTTGTTGTTTTTTATATCAATAGGTACAAAATCTTTGAAGCCTCTAGCGCTATTTTTCTACACTATATGTTAGAACCCAAATTGGTTTAGGAATGTGTTTAGGTCACAAATTGATTTTATAATCAATGCAATCCTTGGATCAGTCGTGAGATTATCACTGAAAGCACAGATACACTCAAAAATATTTGTTCAGTCTTATTTATAAATCTTGTTTTTTCACTTTTCTGCTTTTTTAGGTAAACATTGGGAATCTTGTATAGAACCAAAGGAGTATACCAGTTCTGGGTACATTATACCAGTTCAGTAATCATTTGTTTTGGGTCTTCCGATGAAAAGTTTAGGAAACTTTGCTCTAGGACAGTGGCTCCATTTGTAAGGGTTCAGGGTACATTTTTTTTTACAGGGTACATTTTTTAATACAGTTTTGCATTTTCCATTTTTTCAATGAAAGTGAATGATCCCCTAAATAATATTCTGTATGTATCACAGTCCAGGAAGCAAAATGCATCACATTGCTTGTGTCTTATAGAGGGCTCAAACCGTAAAAGACAATCTTTTTGTTTTAGCTTGAAGCAAGATTATAAAGCAGACTAGCAAGCAGCAGGAAGATTCATTTCAATTGCTGTAGGTTAAATAAAAGCACCGGCATAGCAATAACATATCCATGCAACAATACATTATTATAGCGCCAACACACAGTTTAACCTTTCAATCACTGCAGTCACTCGGGGGAGAATACACCTCTTCAGTGTGAAGTACTTACTGTTAACCTTATTAATGTGACCTTGTATCTCTGCCTGTGTTAGCAGCTCTTCATAAACATCTCTTTCCTCCTCAGAAATAGTGCTGTTCTGTAAAAAGCAGGATAAAACCAATTAACAATAATCACCAGAAAAGGCCAAATGGTTAATGTAATGTGATGTGTGTATCAGTTTATCAAGCAACATTGAGGAACCCCTTTACACGCTCTAGTGAAGACAATCACAGTTGATTGGGTGACAATCATACATAATGTGCACATAGCCTAACGCTTTTGTTCTTTGTTTTCTAAATCTTGTCCAAATTTGTCACTGACCTACCCTGCGATCTTGTCACTTTCTTACCCTCGAAACCTGTCAGCGCACTACTTTTCATTATACTGGCTGCCTTTCATTATACTGGCTGCCTTCAAAAACAGATGCACATGCACAAAACACATGCTCAGAATCTAAAGCCAGCACTGCTGGGAATTGTAGTTTTGTCATTAGCAATCCTTCTATATAATGTCTTACTGTTTTTGAAAAATACTCAGCTTTTGCATTTTACATTTTGAGAATGGTGAAATATCCCACAAATTGTGGGGTTTAAAATTAAGCTGCGTACACACGTCAGATTTTTATCGACAACGACCAAAATTTTGCAATTTTTTACCAACGACAAAAATTGCACGTGTGTACCCGGCTTTAGTTCTATACATGTGCACTGAAGTCTCAGAACTGATCATGATCTCTGACTTGTGTTTGGCAGCAGGCTCACATACAATCAGATATTTGCTGTAGATGCACAATTTTCTAATTATTTACCTTCAATTTAGCATTCTCCTCTTTTATTTTCTTAGCTTGAAAAAGCTCGTCATGGTACTGCTGGTCAAATCCCTCCTCCACATTTAACAGCAATGCATTAGGATTCCTAAGGGTCACCATTGTCTGACTGGCAACTCCCTTGTCCAGTGCTTCATTAATTGCAATTACAGCTGCATGCACTAAAAACAATCAAAAAGTAAACAATTAAGCAAATAAAAATAGGCTATTTTTTATTTATAAGAGGAATGTGTGTGTGTGTGTTCTTTCCTCATTATTGACCTGGTAATGATACTTTTTAAACAAATAAGGCCCTTGCCCTTGGAATGTTTTTTTGTACATTAAAACACAATGGTAAAACATAAATTGCATTTGTATAGTAAAAAAGAATAAAAGTAAAACAAAGTATAGTAAAACATCAGTTTAAAAACTAGCAACGTTTAGAAGAGAGTTCATGAACGTGCCTCAAGGAAATGTTTTGGTGTATATTAACCCATTGGAATGCATGGGGATTTCAAACATGGGCTTTAAAAGACTCAGGTTAAACGCTGGGGAAAACGTCTGTAGACCAGGGGTCAGCAAACTTTTTTGGCTACTAGGCCATTTCA
>NC_092863.1:78228780-78271300 GCF_032062135.1 Pyxicephalus adspersus | reverse complement strand
TATATATATTAGCATAAATGAAACTTACAGGCTGCTTCATCCACAGACAATTCATTGGCCAGGATACCTCCTATTTTATTGAAGGATGGCATCTGAATACCATATTTTTCCAGTTCTTTCCTCATGTTGCTGATCTCCTCCTCTAAAAAACAAACACAAAAAATGGTTAATAATAAAACTATACCTACTTGGCAGCATGGAATTGTTACTATTTGGCAACAACCTGTCATCTTATCAATAAAGACAAGCTAGACCACACATAAGTATGACATGCAAAAAAATGCAGATTTCAGTCTACTACTGTCAAACTCATTCAGCATCCCTATAAACAGAGGTATAGTATTAGGTATAGTATTATGTATTAGTACAGTATTCATAACTTGGGTGAGAATCACTATTTTTAAAATTATATTAAGTTCTAGTAGAAACCTAATAAAGAAAAGCATACATATAACATATATTATTTGCACTTAATAACACCTATAAATATACATTGTTTATGAGGTCACCAGGACAATACATACAAAATCAGAATATTTAACAAACATGAATATAATAAACTTGTCAGTGATGGGACTGAGCTCACACACATAACATTTCCCACTGACTTAAAACAACCTTAAAAAACTGTCAATGTGGCCATTCAGTGTATGTGTGAAGGTGAATGCATTGTAAAAATATGAATAGGAGGAAGTTAGGCTCAGCACAAAACCAATAGGATCGGTACGCCTGGTTGTTACCAGTCAGTATTAGGCAAGGTTCTTGTGGAACTGGACATCCCCCAGGCAGTTGGGGGAATAGCCAACAGTGGATCCCTCTGTAAAACTGGCTTGGAGCCCCCCTGCTATACTGAGGGCCCCTGTTGGATGAGGATGTCCAGGGGCTTTGTGCAGTAGCACACTTTGTACCTCCCTATGTCTGCCTCCAGGGTCAGGAGATTGTCCTTTACATTAGAGGACAATAGGAAGCTTTAGGAGGTCATAGAGACAAGGTCAGGCTTGACATTTCCATCTGAATCTCTGCCTCTAATATTATTCTGACATTCTTCACTGACGGTAATCTACCATATACTGATTTGAATTATGCCAGTGACAAGTTTAGTGTAGGGATTGGGAAGACAAAGTGGCTGGTTTGTCGCTTTACAAATTAAAACAAAACTAGTAATAGAAACATTTTTCCTAAAACATCGTTTTTTTTTCTTTTAATAAACAAGAATAATTGGTAAGAGGACACATCTTACCTGTAAAATCAACTTTTCCAAGTAAGTCCTGTATTTGTGGGGCAATTCCAAGCTTGAACAGGTATAAACTGAAATTAAACGAAATAACATCAAATTACCAAAAACATATTGTAGTACATATTAGTAAAATTTTTCTCTGCAACTGTCATTCAATTCCTGCTCTCCACAGTATAAATGTGTATGTTTAGGGGGAAAGTGAGTGTCTATATATACAGTTTCAGAAACAGACCTCTTCAACAATGGGACTGTAATTTTTTTTTTTAATTACATTATTAAAATAAAAATCAAATACCTTTTTCACATTTTTTAAAACCAGACGTGTGCCCACTATACAAGGCAGTAATCTCAGGCACAGACTACTGGTGAGAATTACCAGCTCCATGCTTACTCAGATCAGTCAATGCTCTCTGAATAGGCCTTTGCCAATCTCACCAGGCATAGCTGGATTATGGGCTTGTCAGGTTTGTGAAGTCACAGGCTGACACTGCACACATCTATCAATACCATTATGGGGTCTGATCCTGCAGCAAGGAAGTTTGGCAGCACACAGTAGACTGGCAGGATCTTTGAAGCTATTTGTCAGCCAATATTCTATAAAAGGGACACAAACCTAAGTCTAAAACATAGTGTACATTTAAATAAAGTCATAGTTGTTTTTAGGTTAAACAATATATTCCAGGTAGCAATAGCATTTTACAACTAATCTGAAAATAGTTATTACAATCAGAATTGAGACATGTGTATATTTCTATAAAAACAAATATAATTTAGGAGAACAAAAGAAATACAATGAAAAGGTAACCCTAATCGAATTTAGCTATACCAAACTAAGGTCCAAGCTCTGTGCACACAGATTGTTGCTTGTTGCTTGTTGCAATGGTCATGCTCGTCATGGGCAAAAATCTGACACGTGTACAGTGATCCCCCGGCATGGTTTATCAATCCTCCATGCTCGATCGCAAATGACTGCTGTGCATTTCTATGAAGGAAAGCACAGCGAAGAGGGTGTCACTTTTCCATCCCCCTTTCGCAGAACAGAACAGTGCTGTGTGTACAGTGTTCGTTCGTTCATGGGTCACTGGAAATATTCACAAAAGAGTTGACTAATATATATCACATATATGGAGGACAAGGAAGTGATACCTTCTCTATTGTGCTTTCCTCCATAGAAATGCACAGCAGGGAACTATTATATTTCACATATATTACATTTGCAGAGATCTTTAAAAATCTGGAAGCCAAGCAAATAAAGTTCTGAGAAGCAAACTCTGATCCACCTGGTTTATGAATAAATACATTTATCAATAATCCCATTTATATAATATAAGAAAAGTTTTCATTTGAGGTTCCTTTTTACTATAGAAAACAACTTAAAAGTGTACCAACAACAGATGTATAGTTTTGCCACAAGATGGCGGTACAGCCAAGCACAGATTCCTCTACTTGGGTTTTAAATTATTTGGAGCATTCACATTTTGCTTTTGTCACGGGTACCCATTGGACAATGCAGGACAGTGAACTTGGCCTAGGATTATTTTGAGTATAAATGGTTTGATTTCAAGTGCCAGACAATGAAGAGACCTTTGGCACAGAAAACTCTGCAAAAGGGAATTTGGATTTCAACAGATTGCTCAAAAGGAACAAAGGTTCCTTGGCAGCCCTTTCTGATGCTGCACTTCACAGAGATTAACTCCTGTATGCCAGGAACATTTTAAAAACCCTGCTAACATCAAGTATAGCAATGCAATTTCATGGAATTATACCAGGAAAAAAAATCTGAGTTAAAAAAACTTTGCAGTTAAAATTGAATAGACCCTGAAATGTGAGTTGTGACTTGTATGCCATTAAATGCAAAAGGGGAGCAAAGCAACGTTCATCAGCCTTGCTGATAAACACTTTGCTAAATACTTTAGAACATGTGCTAAATACTTTAGTCCTTGCAGCATAAAGTTAACAATAGCATAAGGTAGATAACTACCAATATCCAATGTTTATGTTTATATAACCATCCTTCTAACCATGATCAGTGGAAGGGGCCCACAGGGTGCTGTACATAGCACCTTGAAAACATCAGAGCACCCTACTTCTATTAGAAGCCCTCAGCTCTGGTGCAAGCAGTGGGATTGCTCATGCAAATATCCATCTTGATGAGTCTCCCACTTTACCAGTAATGACTGATGTGGAAGAGCTGATTAAATATTGCTTTAAAACTAAAACTCTGACCACAGCCAAATGCTACAGATGTGATGCACACTCGCATACAATCTGTCATGTCTTCTGGAATTATCCTAAAATCATAGTATTCTGGAAACAAATCCATACATTTCTAACAATAACATTGGGATTTACTCCAGGGACTCATCTCTTGGCTATCGTTAAAAACCACAACCCCAGCTCATATTCCACGACTGTTATCATACTATGCCTTGAAAAAAAATGACTATTGAAAACCTATTACATTCCCAGATTTCCAATTGTTTCCTATATTAACAATATTTTACAAAATACAAATTTTATCATCAGAGCTTGCCCAACAAAATTGAATTGAAGTCCATAGCTGAAAGCATCATCTGTAATAATTACCTAAGTCAGTAAAGATATGTGTTTTATGAGCGGTGGAATAAGAGGTTCTTAAGATCAGCAGCCCAACCTTTATGCATGTTCTTATTGAATACCCATTTGAACTATGGAGGTACACAACAGCTCCCTACCATCCCTATTCATTCCCTTTGAGAAGCCATGGAGGAGACGTTTCATGTACCACCATCCCAACTGCGAGTATGGTTTCCATGGCATGTGAAAGCTGTAACTGCACCACAACCTCACCATCCCTGTGAACTAACTATAAGCAAAACATCATTTATATTAGGGCCAAACTGATTTTTTCTGCGAATGTGTTCCTAATAATAAAATATAAGGAGTTAGAAGTGAGATACAAGTGGTTAGATATTTTTGTATACATACAGTCTTTTTCTGTCGCTTCAACTGTTGTCCAAATATGTAAACATAGAAAAAATAAAATACATTTAAAAAGTGGGGTAGCAGCTCCACAAAAACCTAAATTGTTTATATATATATATATATATATATATATATATATATATATATATATATATGTGGATTTGAGGGTTCAGTCCCACGACTGGTCACTCCTCACTCAATAGGTCAATACCATAATAAAAACAAAAAAACAAAATAAACCTAGCTTCCATGATGCATTCTTTATGGTGTACAGGTATTGTAAGACATATGAAATAAATACAGGTGTTGAGTTTACTGCATATTAGGATTTAGTATTTTTGAATAGTACTCATTTTAGAGCAATTATTATAATTATTAAATTATAAAAAAGAAATATTGGATTTGTATTCAATTAGCAGGTCACTGCTGAGACCGGGGTTGAAAAGGTGTTCTCAGCACGATTCCTATTCCCAGCAATTGGTCTGAAAGGCTGGACTAAGCCAACACACAATTTGGCACCTGCTGGGCTTGGATCCATGTTAATAAGACCGTGCAATATAGAGCATGCAGTCAGTACCAAGTAAAACTATGCTGGTTTTCATTAAAGTTTTCAGTGAAATGTGTCAGTGTTTTTCTTCATCATTACTGCATATAGCAGAGCTTTAATAATAAATATCCAGGTGTGCAGATATTCTCCATTTCTCTGGATTCGTGTTATGATGATATAAACAATGCATTCAGTTCTTGGAGCAATGCCAGACCTCACCAGGTCTCTGACTTGCATTGCTTCTCCCGTGGGAAAACATTAGGAAACATAGTTGAACACTACCTGCTATAAAACAAGTTCGGTTGTAAACATAAATCTACCTACAATGTGAGAAATCTTCAACTTCAAAGGGAGAAACATTTAGACACCGTGGCAAATCTTTCCAATCACTACATTTCCTTCAGCTCCTGCTGCAAGTGCCTGCAGTTTTTTTAAGCTGGGTGGTAAGAAATTGTAGGCAGATGGCAGCCCGTTTTATGACCTAACTCTTTTGGGCAGTTACCACCCAAAAACAGCCAGGTGGTCATGGAAAAATGCCAGGTTGTGCGCCTGGCTGAAGGATCAGGGTGGAACACTGTAAACCCAATCACTAGATTGGCTTTGGGCTTCAAATATTACAAAACATAATATATTGACAATGGGCTTCAAATATTACAAAACATAATATATTATTGTAAAAGTTGTTTTATTTGTTTAAAAACAAGTATTTATCAATTAAAAGACTACCTGTTAAACCTGCTAAGAAGGCAACTATCTTCCAGTTATGCTCTTGTGTTGTCATTCCAGCAAAAGCACCCCAAGTGTATTCCACAGGCAACTTTGCCAACACACTTTACCTGGGCATGGTCCACCATTGTCACCACTTGGAAGCAAACCCTGGGAAGTGATGTGCAGACAATTCTGGAGCAAGTGCATGGAGAACAAAAAAGCAAGGCAATTGTTTATGATATACAGAGCCTTAACCTGAATGCCACGGACGATGTTGCAATCCACGACTTAAATACATGAAAAGCACAGTAGTTCGGGTCTCACAATGTAGAGAGGTGGTGCATTGCCACAAGTACAAAATGTTAGAAAATCAAATTAAGTATAGGACTCTTAAAGTGGGAAGGGGATGTAGCATCAGGTAGTGAGTATTGTGTGCCAAGATAGTGCCTGCTGTACCATGGGCACTCTGGCTATATTACAGGTTTAGGATCCTTTACAGCATTTTCAATAAAAGAAAAAGGTGACATCACATGAGAATTTTATAGCAGACAAACTAGAGCTGACGAATGATATTTTAGAATAATCCTAACTCTGGGCTATACTCCGTGTATACTATTTAGTTTGGCAATATAATTTGTCTTCAAAACTAAACAAAGTCGGGGGAACAGAAAGCTCCCTCCCCTCCAGTCTGGAATTAGGTCTGTCCGTGAAAGAAACCAAGGGAGACTGTCAATACAAGCAGAAAAGCCATCCGAAAAAGCCGTGTTTACCCGAATGGCATTAAATGGAATAGAACAGAAGATTCAGCACCCAACTTCTACAGAATTAAAAAATATACATTGCTTGCAAAAACATCAAACAATAACCTTCTCAACTATGTCTAGAAGAGATAACCCAGCTTTATTCTTATTATATACAGTAGATTTCCTGTCCTGTAATCTATAGTATTCAGCCGTCTTCTACTGAAACAAGACTGATAACACGACAATAGCTTCCAGTGGGTCATTGTAAATACAATGTGAAATGAATCAAAATATTTTTAGATGTTTTTAATGCATATATGAGAAATCTATCAATTAGAAGCAGACTGGCAGTTTGTAGCATAACAGTGTTGGCGTCATAAACCTGAGTCAAGACACTTTCTTTATAGTTTTAAATATAACGAGGAAGGAGGAGAACTTTTGTCAGGTTTCCCTAATGATTTGTAACTCTTTTGAAAAGATTGTCATCCCACTCATTAACTTTATGACACCAAGACAGGTAATAGGATGACCACCAAATCTCATCACTTCCTGTGCTGGGTGAAGACATGGGACATAGGCGCTACAGTCAACACTGGCCACAAAAACTATTCTTTAATAGCCATGGAGGATTTTAGGTTGTGTGAACTGGATGTCATTGCAAACCCAGATATAAAAAGTGACATGTTCTGTTTGTGCAGAAATCAGAGCTGTAGATAGGAACCAGCAGCACCAACTACTACAGGCTGCTTGCAGATAACTAGAAGAGGGGGCGGATATAAGATCTGTCACCCTACCAAAGGAGAAAAAGAAGCAGTGATCAGTCTTTATTATAGGAAGCTCCTGCACAGCATTTCATGCAGAATTAATGCATAGATCTGGAAGAAATACAGGGCACAAATCAATAAGGAATATGCATGAATCCTATAGTTAAGCTACGTACACACGTCAGATTTTTATCGCCCGATAATCGGCATCGGCCAATTATCGGGAGAAAATCTGCCGTGTGTACAGTCGGTGTCGTCCATCGTCCGGACGACCGACCTGCCGGATCCACGGACGATGGACGACAGCGGATCGTAATGAAAGTGAAGGGGACAGCGCGCAGCAGGGTGCCGCTCCGTGGCTCTCCCCCTCCGCTCTCCATAGAGCATGAACGGTGCTGTATGTACAGCATCGTTCATGCATCGTGCAGTCCCTTGTCGTTGGAAAGGATCGTGAAAGATCGTTTCCAACGACAAAAATTGGCAGTGTGTACGCAGCTTCAGACAATATGTGCTTATCAAAGTAAATAGCTTTAAATCTTACATAACTGCTTTCTGTATTAGTGGATAAAATAATAAAGACACTTCCCATTGATTCAGATTTTATTGTTTAAACAGCCAACAGAGACACTTCACCTATGCCCTCGTCTGATCCATTTCACTCCCAGCACTGGACTTGTAAAGTAGATGAGTCGACCACAAGCCCCTGGCCGCTATAATTGTGTTGCTAACTAGGCTAGCCGCCTCATCTATGAGCGAGCATCCAAGGAAAGTGTGTTTGCACTGCTTCTGGCAGCTATGATCAGTGTACTTAATACAGCATCTATGTTTTTAACAAATAATTATGATGTGAGCAGTGCCAGTAATGGCAACATGGAAACAAGTGCTCCCTGCGGTCATTATAATTTCGGTGCCAGCTCAGGAACAGCAGCAGGATTACGTTCAGTGTTGGTAATGTTGGGCAAATTAGAGGAATGGTCACAAAAGAGAAACCAGAAATGGCATTTTATTTTATAAATAAAAATGCATGTATATTGCATTGAGTGTCAGATATGAGTGTCAGAGCAACACATATGACAGAAGCCTATTTTATTTGTTGGAGTTCACCAGTTTTTCTCCCTCAACCCAAAACCACCAACAGAAATGAGTTTTGTGAGGATTAACCCTTTATCACAGTTATACACACAAATCTCTGATAAGCTCTGATTAAACTAGAAATATTACAGTAAATGCGAATAAAAACACATTCTGAAATAACAAATGAGTCATCAGCCAAAAAAGAATTCTAAAAACTGTTTTCATTTCCTGAGTTTCTCTAAATCACTCTGGAACTGTAAAAGAACGATTTGCTAAAAAAATAAGACTGCTTTTTCAGGATAAAGTTGGCTTGATGCTGCACATATGCAAGGTCCTGTGACCACACAAGAGACACAGAGGGCCACATGTGTTTCTCCTTAACCGACTTCACGTTCTACAAGCTCTCAGTCTCAGTTCTCATATCAGCCTGCTGTGAGTCAGAGCTGCACGACTAAGCTCCTAACGCCTTTTTGGCAGATGGCAATCGTTTCACTATTGGAGCCAACCGCAAATATGGTCAAGCAACACGTTCCAGTACTATCAGGGTATATCCTCATATACTCCGTTATCCACAGATGAACTCCAACCAAACAGCTACATTTTCAGCTAAACAATATATAAATGAAAATATTAGTAGGTCTGTTCCGTCAGTCTTGTGATTCACACATATTTCTGACACACTGCATAGTCAGGCAAGGTGACAGTTATGGTTTAAAATGGCTTATGGCATCCAGTAACACCTGTGTGATCACTGGACTGTGAAATATCACACTGCCAAATTAAGTGTGATAAGTTTATAGACCCATTTTAGCATCTAAAACTTGATAGGAGGTGGGTGATACTTTATATATGACCCTGGAAGTTTTTTTAAAAAATTGTTAAAATCTATTAGAAGATTATTGGTAAATCTGTTTTATTACCATTATGGCCAAATACTTACATCTACTTCAAATAAATACCCTAATCTTATGAAAGGAAAAAAATTTCTTATCCCAATCTTCTGTAGGAAACGACCCCCAACCCACCATATGATCACATAGATACACAGATATTGTATAAGGTTAGAAAATCTGGACACATAGACAAGCACTACCAATGATGACAGCTGCCTTTTGGAATTGGTAGTTTACTTCTAACAACTTCAGCTCATAAATCCTGCATTATATATACACAGTATACTCAAGCAGATTTACAAGAATATTGGAAATTCTCTATTTATATTAAATTTCATCCACAAGGCAAATGTTATATTACTTAAACCATTGTACCTAATTGATAGGTATTTAGTTTGTTAAGGGTTTGAAAGTGAATTTGTACCCAGACTATGCACACTAAAGTATTTTCATATTCTGAACAAGCAGTAAAATCACTTTATAACAAGCCCCTATTTACCTCTGTAGCTTTAGACATTATAGGAAAATTCATTTTCAAATTTCACAAAAGAGACATAAATCTTATTTTTTTTATAACATAATGTTGTCAGCATGCCAACTCTCTAATGTTAACACTTGGCAGGTGTTTCTAAACTGTTAGAGTCTTCTTAAAGGGATAGCCATAAACTGCCAGCACCTTGCATTATAATAAAAACCAATAGAGCGTGATTTAAGTGGCTTTTTAATTTTGGTGTTTAGTAGGTGTTTCAGTGGAGATGCTTCATGTATTCCAGTGAGCAGTAACTCCACTGCAAATCGTCCATCCGTGTCAAGAAGACCATAGATTCTTTGTTGTGATCTTTGAAAAGGAGTTATTTTACACAAAAGCAGCTAAAGAGTTCAAGGATGGGGCTTGTTTTAGATCCTTTATTCCTTCTTAAGAGTAAATGTAAAGCCTGAGCCCAGATGCACTTTAACTAAACCTAAGCAAAGACCAAATACTGCAGAACATCAGGAAACATAATCCAATTCTTTTAAGATGTTCTACACAAACTTTGGATTTATATTCTTATGCAAATGGTAATTATTATTGATAAATATAATAGACTTTTCATAAAAAGTGAAAAGTCTGAAAAGGCTGCCACTTGGACACACATATGTCTCACAGGAGAAGTCAATATCAAACAAGAGGACTTCTTTTCCTTGCAGTGCTTACACTTAATAAAGTTGTGATTTAGGTTTACGACCCTTTTAATTGCTTCATGACCATCACTATTACAATTGTGTACATTTTTTTTTATTTTGGCGCAGAATACTTTCCTGAATAGGAAATTCAAAATCAAAGCCTGCATTTTGATTGTCATATTAATACCCTCTAAGAGGGGACATCTGTTCACAAATACTGCACCGCATGAAAGTGACATAATATGTGCCTGCAATTCCATTTAACCCAAAACAATAATCCTCCAGGTTGTGCTTGATAAGCCAGCACGTCAAATAAATCACTACTTTTCCTCATTCCTCTGGACTGTAGTCATATCATGACTCCTGAAATCCTGAAGAAAATAAAGTATTTACTATAACAATAAAAGATGAAAGAGAACATGTGCAGAAGTACTTACAGGAAAAGTAACTAAGATATAAAGACAAGTACATCTGAAGCTGAAACAGTAAACTAGGTTTTCCTACTCTCCATCGAGTTTATCCTTAAACTCAATTGGGCATTAAAGATGAAGTTTAACCCACTTAAATGTTGCCCTTTCCTGCTTGTTTTCTCCCTTCTCAACAATACTTATGGAATTATTACATGAAATCTGTTTATATTGCATATCTTATTATAGACCCAATGACAACATCAGAAGGTCTTTGTGCTTCTGTATGCAATTATGTTTGTTTGTGGCTGGTGGGAGGTGTCAGAAGATTGCTGGGCATAGCCTCCTAAAGTATGAGAGCTGTGATATTGCTGATGTGTTGCTGAGCCGCATCATGATTTGCAAAAGAAAAAGGAACAATCAAGCTGTGGAGGAAAGGACAAGCAGATAAAGAATATCCTCCAGTTGGGAAATGGGGCAGGCACAACCTGAATTATTTCAGCTTCCAATACACACATGCTCACAAAGAAATCAAAGTGAGCAGTCAGGTGATGAGCCTGAGCATATAGTTCAGCTTTAAATAATTCAGAGTAAGGCTTATGCCTACCTATGCCATCTCTCTGTTTGTAAACTTATGCCAGCTTTATTAAAAAATATGTTTTTTTACACACACACACACACACACACACACACAGTGTCTGACAAAAACTACCTTCAGGGGAAAAAGAACCAAGCAATGCGTTATTACACAAGCAGCACTTACACGTTCAGTACCAAGAATAAGTATATTTGTAATTCAGTGAATTAGTTAAATATCTGCCATCATTACAAATGAGAAAAGGAAGAGGTTTCCACACACAGGAAATGCGCTGACAAGGCCAGGAAGTAGATAATGGAAGCCTCTAGGTAGCAAAGGACCAAACTACCACCAATGCTACTCGCAGAGACAGGAAATACAAGGCAGATGTTATAAGCTTTGCTTCACACACTTCAACAACAAGATCTGGCACTAAGCTCAATGAATTGTGCACTGATTGACATCTCCAGTCCAGAGAAGGCATTGCGTGACCTTTAATACAAAGTAACGGATAATGCTGAGAAAACTGTCAGTGTTGCATGTGAAATTATACACACAACTCAAATCTGTTGTTGATGGGCTGCAAATAAATCAGAAGAGATGACATCCATATATCTGTGGCTTAACTTTAGGATGAAAACCTCTCCAAACAGATGTACTTTTAACACAACACAACTTCTAACGCAGCTGTGATTCCCACATCTGTAGTGATTTGTGCATGGCCAAAATCCGCATTTGGAAAGCAGAACTGTATATGTTTCATGTCGACTAAATTGGGGCTTGCCCTTGGCAAATGTATACAGACAATGTAGATTACAGTCTGTTCTATTTGCAGCCTAATTGTTAAACTAAAATTGTCAAAAACCTGGGAAATACAAAGAAAGGTTCTCTTCAGTGAAAACCACATTTTAAAGATAGATAGATCAAGAACTGCTTAGGAATATGCAAAACTCAACTTTTCCCGCAGTATTCAAAAAAGTTCCTGGTCTCTCACACTTTTATCTTGCTCAAGCACAGAACTTCCTATCAGTCTTAGCATAGGTAAATGGGTCAACCAGCTCATGAGCAGGATTTCATTTAGAATTAAACAAAATGCCTACGATGGAAGAACAGCTCTTAATGCAATATTCTTTAACCTAGAATCAAACCCACACTCCCCCCCCCCTTAAAATACCTAGATATCATTAGTCTTATGTTGAATGTCAGCCAATAAACCCACTTCCCCTGAGCTAAAGCTGTCATAGATCTGCCCCCGAGGGGATGTGATGGCGTTACTTTGAGTATGTTCAGGGCAGTTATGTTCAGGTAAAGGACACTACCGCTACTACTAGAGTAGAAGCAGGATTTGTGACTTTACAAGTCTGGCCAGAAGACCCTTTAAAAATAAAGTGTCGCCTACTGGTGAAATATGTTATTCATATATGAACAGTGAAATGAAAGTAATTTTGGACTGGATGGAGTATGTTCACTAAACAATGTATTCAAATAATTACTTCAATAATGAATTCAGTATTCCACTCTTTGCAGAGTCAGCTGCATGAAATCAAGGAACTTTTTTTAATTATTTGTAAAGATGGCATTTTGTCCACTATGGGTGGTCAATAAGCTACAGCCCAAGGAACCCCTGGCAATCTCTGGAGGAACCCTAAGGTTGTAGAGAATCTTAGCAAGGATTGGCTGACCTACACCATTCACTTTCAAGAACCTCTGGATTCTGATATCTGAATTTCTCTGTTACTTACATTACATTTTTACTTTTAGATTTAAATACCCATCTAGTATTAATTGCACTCAGTGTTACAAGATTGACTTCTCTCCAAGATGCAAAACTATGATTAGCCAACGATTTCGAACTGATACCTATGTAGACTTGAGTGCTCTTTCTCCAGTGTGTTGCAGAAACAGCAAGAACTTGCAAAAGATTAGCCTAATTCCGTCCTTTCGATTCAATGACATTTGCCTTGTGTTTTATAAACATGGGAAACACATCCGTCAAGAGCACAATGGCCCTCAAGTGCTGAAAATAACATGCATGTATTACACAAAACATGAAACATGACATTTTTTGTCTTTTTACCTTAATGCGTGAATGCAGTATATTACACGTGGAATGTTTTTGCGATCGTAAACATCTGTGGTTTCAGGATAAAATATCTGGAAAACATCAAGCAGGAACAAATATGTAATAATTAATTATAAAAACTTAGCAGTTTCATGTTATCAAAGTCCCGCTTACTAAATTGGAAAAAGACACTAAAATTTTCACATATGAAATACATTGTTGCAAACACTATACAAAAAATGTGCTTTTAGCATTTGTATATACTCAGGTAATAGTGCACACTCCAATAAAAGAAATATTCTTTATCTAAGTTAACTTTCACTTTAACAAAGAAACACAGCAGGACTGAGAGAGGAGCATGGATGCTGAAAGAAGGAGATATTGTACATCTTTATCTGCAAGCGAAGGGTTGCAAACTGACCACAACAAAATAAATCTGCTTCCATTCTTGGTGAGGTCGGAATCAAGAAGGATAGGATGCTAGGGAAACTGGCAGGTCTGCCAGTATTTTATTAGAAAAGAAGAACAGCCAAAAAAGATAATTAGAATTTCGATTTTGTACAAATAACAACACAACATCTACAACAACATGCACAGAGATATATGCTTGTCTATAGGTATACTCAAAAGATATTCTGTCTATAAAAGGGCACCCCCATCCACTTCCCTCATACATAGCACTCTTTGTGGCTTTTCAGAAAGCTAGATTCTATATATAATAAAATATTTTCAATTCTTTTTTGGGTATTTAAAACTCTCCAAAATCCCATTAGAGCAGGGGTGTCAAACTCAAATACACAGTGGGCCAAAATTAAAAACTTAGACAAAGTCGCAAGTCAAACATGAAACTGCAATAGCACCGCTGCTACAATTCCCTGCATCCCGAAAACAGTTCAATGCGGGCTTAGTGTTATGAGTGGCTGGAACTCCCCCTTCGCTGAAATGCGGTGCGACGAATAGGCAGATAGGCCGTTGGTCTATAGACGTGAGTGATGCCACTACTACAATTCCCGACATTACTTGCTTCTATAAAACAGTCCAATGTGGGGCCGCGCATATGCAGAGAGGACGCTGGTCTATAGACACGAGAATTAGTAGCGGCGCTATTTCAATGCAGCGGAGGCCAGCTGCAATTCATATTTAGGATACCTTTGGGGGCCAAAAAAAGGATGATGTGGGCGAGAGTTTGACACCCCTGCATTAGAGAGATCTAAAGACCCTGCAATACACTTAACCCATCTACCATGCTTAAAATAGAAAAACAGATAAGAATGAAACTTGCTAAAAATTATCCAAAAGCCCAGAGGTGGGCTTTAGCAATGACTTGGCATAATAATCACGGTGTGATTAATGTAATGAAGATTAGGTGACACCTATTTAGCATAGAAATATGTTCATACTGTGACTGATGAGTTTTTGTTGTTTTGTTGATAGATTTGTTCCAAGCTCAGCTTGAACAAGGTTTGTGTACACTTCCTTATTATACTATTATTAGAGCATTTTCTTACCTTAGGCAGTCCTATTGATTCCATAGCCCGTAACCACTGAACAGTGTTATCTGTATGCCGAAAATGTAAGCCGGACCTCTGTGTAAACAAAAAAATAAATAAACAAAAGTTAAAAAAACAAAAAATCAAAACATAAATGCAGAAAACAAGTGCATAAAGAAATACTCAGAACAGTAAGACATTATAGAAGAACCCCAGGCTAATATGTAAAAACAACTTAACTCTCCAAATGTCAATAAATTGTTTTTCAGCTCAGTGGGTGTAGTTTGTTAAAATCTGCCTTTAGACTAAGCTGGCATGAGGCAAATGAAAAGTCAGGTTAGCAGCGGGAGCCCAGCTTCATTAAATTATGTGATAAGGTACCTAGCAGAAGAGTAGAAGTACCAAGACAAATTGGTTTTGGGACAGAATGGTTCTGGGAGCAATGCCAAACACTCTTCAGATTTGCAACATCTAAAGAGAAGACATCACATTTCTTACATAGTGATAGGATATGTACATGTCATAAAATTAATACCAGAGACAAACAGCCGTGCTCATCTAAGACGACAATCTGACATGTGTACAGCAGTCACCTGGTGCCATTTATGGATTCCTCACAGTGGATCCATGAACAATGATCAGGAACGACCACTTTAAAATACACAGGAGGAGTGCTTGCTTGCTCAATAGATCCAGCAACACCAATTAAAATTGTATAAGATGTATGAAGAAAGCTTTTGTTGTTGAATAAAATGACCAAGGACAAGAAAGACCAGGCTTCCAGTATTAATGTGGGCAGCATTTTTACAAAAGAACCAAATACAACCTGTAAACAATAGTGTTGGAAGTGGTATGGCCCATGGCTGGAAGGCTTCCTGCAGGGTCAGGGCAGCAAATCCAAGGAAAGGCTTAGGCCTAATTAAAGCCCCGATTTGGGACCCACTGAAATGTTTTTGGTATTTGAAATATATAGTTCATATAAGAAAAACCACAAACACCTTGTATTTTGCACATTTAAGATGATGTCAGTGAGTATTTGTCACCTCTTCAGAACAACTACATCATTTCTAAAAAAAAAAAAAAGGGAGCAATGCCAGCTTTGGAGACCAATGGTGCACTTACTTTCTTTACAGCACACCATTACCTCTATCAACACTTGTTGAATAAATAACTGAATATTCATATTTGTTTGTATTCAAATATATCACCTGTATCTGCAAGGCACTGTTTGAAAAAGGAATGTTAGCCTATTCAAATAAATAATGAAAGAGCCAACAATTTTTCATTTTTACTTTCTCGCATCACTGTATGTATTTAAACTACATCTGTGGTGTCTGATATTTTTTTGATATTCTGTCAAGCAGAATTATCAGTGTCTGTATGTTGCTTAGGACAAGAGGTTCATCAAGAAGCTACAATGTGCAGCAAAATTAATTCAACCTGCTGAGGCTTAAAAATAAATCCATAATAAAGAAGAGCAATAGAAAGGCAATACAAGAGCATCTACTCACCCCCCAGCTGCTTGTGTCCCCTACTCTCAACAGAGCCTGATATCATGTAATGCCATAATTGGTTAGATTTTTAGGGAGCGGAGACCCTCAATACATTGTGTGATTTTTTTCTTATTTATATATAATCATACGCAAATAAACTCAACATGTATTGCGTACAGTACATATGGTTGATAGATAAGGAAATATTTTGTTAAACAATTTTGCCAATAAATCACATATTGTGATCACCAAGATCACAAATTGGTTATTACCTTTACTATCACAAAGTAGAATAACCATTATATTGATAATATTAATGCTAACATTTGTATTGCACAGAACCTAAAGTCCAGACATGGAGGGGGGTGATACAAATTTAATTCATGCATTTAGTGTGGTGGGCAAGATTTAGACCCAAGAACTACTGAGGATAATAGAAGAAGACGAAATATTTTTTTAGCAGCTGACATACCAGCCCATACAGCACACTATATTTAACAAAAGCACAACCTCTGCTCTACCTATATCTTGGGAATTCTCCACTTGTAAAACAATAAAAGTCAAAGTAATCAGACTGATCTAAAGTCTGCAGCCGGCTGGTTTGACAGCAATGTATGTCCTAAATGATGTCTTCTAATAACCAGTCCAGGCAACAAAGGAATATACTTCACAGAACATCCACCTGCTAGAAGTGTGAACTCTGCTTTGCAATATTCTGGGGCATGGCAGCTTTGGCACCAGTGAAATGTCAGAGCTGTGTCGGAAACCATCCAGTATGCCATGGAATTGGGTCAGCTCCTCCTGGCATTGAGAGCACAGGCAGCTCCACAAATTACTTTTTGAAGAGAGGATAAGCAGGTTGGCAGATACACAAAAATCTTCACTGTATTTACTGTGAAGCTGTTCTCTAGACAATGGCTCACAGATCTGGACCTATCAATCTTTAGTATTATTTACCATTTGCCAAGACTGTACTGTAAATGTAGCCACTGCAAGACACTTATACAGGATAATAAAGGTAAAATAAGGTAATGTAATGCCGTGATAATAGCAGAAGCACTACACAATTGGACCCCGAGGTGTTTGAACAATAAAAAGACCACAGAGACTGATAATTATGTAATTGAATGAATAGGTAGATTAAAGTAAAAATTACAATGCCAAACTTTGATGCATGTGAAAGCATATTTCCAGCCCCCAGCCCCCTAATTATATCATTCCAACCTCTATTTCTTTGAAGCAAGCCAGCCTATGATGTTAGTAATGGCAAGGTGCCAATACTGGTATCAGTAAATGTACAATGGCAATTTATAATACCTGTTAAATATATTACAAGGGACTAGAATAAGTTCTTTCATTCTGCAAACATCAGTGTAGTGGTAGACAAATGTACCAGCATATTGGCTGGTGCTCAGGTCTTGGGACAGTTTGGTAAAGAGACCTCCCTCCAGTAGCTGATTGGACAATAAAGGAGGAGCAGAAAACTGATGGGGTTTATGTTTGAGCCATACAAGATTCTACCAAATACAAGGTTCTGAACTTTGCTCTCAGTTAAACAGGAAGGTACAGCACAAAGTGTTGACCCTTTCTCTCCCAGTCTACCATGTAGCTAAGAATCAGCATTATGCAAAACTGTAATCCTATAAAGAATATGTCATCCTATAAGCAGCCATTCTTATTAATACTAACAGGAGCATAAAAATCAACCATCCCTGAGCTGCCTACCAAACAGTAAATGCGATTCTTGTGAAAAATTACTAGATACTTTATGTGTGCGTTGTTGTTAGCTTCCCTATACTATTGTCAATGAAAAATAACGCTCCCTGCATCCTCCACAGCAAACAATTGGATGATTCTGCTGTAAGTTGGTGTGTAGGAGATGTACAAGAACAAGTGTAGGATGCCAAGAAAATGCCCCCGGGGTAATGGGACTGAATTAATGTGAGAGAGTTATGTCACTACAGACTGGCCAAACAAGATGGCTGAAGGTCTTACACCCGGAAGTAGACCCATATGAAGCTGGAAATCTGTGCATAGTGCTTTATTTATGGAATTCATTTAACCTTTGTCCAAATGTTTTGTTTTTTTTAGACAGTGAAAAGCACCTTTTTTCTGTCAATCAGTGTAAATTGAGGCAAATAACCACTTGGATGCACAGTTATCTGCAATCTCAGAATTGATAACCTCACCACCCTCCAACTGCTAATGTGAGTGCTTGATCATTAGGATAAATGGCTTTTCCACACATTGAGGTGGGGGGGGGGGGATTTGGGTCTGTTACATAGGACAGGTAACCACCAGTGTACTGGTACCCAAGTACTGGTACTAAGTACTGGCAACTCAGTCAATTCTACATTTCCAAAACTGGTAGGAGTCATATTTATATTAGCTGCCAAGAAAGACAAAATATGCAAAAATATTGAGTGTGAAAGTAAAAATGACAAGCGTTTACCTTAAACCGCGTTTGCTCCACGTCATAAATTTTCTTTTCTGAGATCATCTTTGGAGCAAAGAATCTTCCTAACTTGGCCAGGTAGACTCCATTTCTTAAACCTTCTTCCAGTTCTGTGGTTGGGGGCAGCTCTTCAACCAGACAGGCTTCTATCCACCTGCAGATAACCAGAGGGCAATGTTAAAACTGGACAATGAGAGATCACATCTTTCTTGGCTCGTGCTTTGCTTTGGCAATATCATCATATATCTTAGGCCAGGTGCAGAAAATGGAACAATGGGGAAAAAAAGCATTTGTTCTGATTTGTGCTCTGCATGTGCGATTCATTTAACATTCGTGCAAGCCAAGTATGTCCAGGTGAAGTAAAGTGCAATAATTCGGGAAGAATGAGTAATTGCTTTTGACAGCTCAGACACTGAAGATGGAGTGATTGCATGTATTCCCATGATGCTGTACGTAAAACAGTCAGGTTATTTTAGGAATATGAAACCTGCACAGAACTGTCATGATTCTTTGCCTGCAACTCTTCAAGCAACATAAAAAGATGGATCTCTCAGTCTCCGAGACTTCATATATGTTATTCAAAGATCCATAATCAGGGACTGCTTAAGACAAAAAAAAAAAACACAGTCAGGTCTGATATATACCCTGTTTCCCCGATGATAAGACACTGTCTTATTTTTTTTTGAAGGCCAAAATATGCTCTAGGGCTTATTTTCAGGGGGATGCCTTATTTACCCATGAAGAAGACTACAGTACACAGTTATTGTTCATGTGCCATTCATGTCCACTTCTGATCAATCTGTGCCAATCATTGTCCCCTTCTGATCAATCATGTGCCATTCCTGTCCCCTTCAGATCAATCTGTGCCAATCATTGTCCCCTTCTGATTAATCTGATCCATTCATTGTCCCCTTCTACTGTAATCAATAATATACTGTACCATTTAATGTCCCATTCTAAAGCTTACCGTATATAGAGTGGTATTGCTCACAGCAAAAAAAAACCTGTCTGAACTCCTGAACAAACTCCTGCAGTCTCTGTTAGGGAGGGATGAGGGAAGCTGCCTGTGTTTGCGTGGGCGGAGTCACGTGTGTTTGCGTGGGCGGAGTCACTTCAGTCCTGTCACTTCCTCTTCATGAAGAGGACGCACGGAGGAACTACACGGAGTCACCCACCGCACCACGCGATTCTGGTAAGTAATCGGTGGGCGGCTTATTTGCGGGGGGGGGGCTTATTTTTCATTTTTACCTAAAAAGGGGGGGCTGTCTTATTTGATGGCCCTGCCTTATCATCGGGGAAACACGGTAGCACAAGATGAAATTATAAAATTATATATGTCCTCTCCTTCTATAAATAGTGCTCTGGAATGCAGTGGCTAATTAGTTAAAATATGTTTATAATTTTGCTGAGAAGGAGAGTGCAGATTGTTTGTATAATATTTTTCATAATATGAGGTCTGCCTTTAGGGCACACAACGGTGTACGGGCTTAGCACTGTTAATGCCATAAAGTTGTCTTCTGATACACAGGTAGAAAATAATAGTCAACGTGACACCTTTTAGTAGGCAACTGAAAATATTCGAAGCCAAAATCTAACTAAAAATTGCAAACAGGTTTTTTTTTTTTATTGGAGCATGGACATGTTCCTTCTAGAATAAAACGAAGTTACCTGCCTGCATGCAATCTTCTCTACAGTACACACGGAGATGCACATCGCAGCTCAGAGTACGACCCTGGCATACCTGGCGGCCTGGAATGAACTATGTCATTTCATGTGTTACATCAATATGACCTGGAAAATCAAAATGGCTGAAGATCCTGAACATAACCTGTCTTTTCTGCAATAAAGAACTTGTGTG
Organism: Pyxicephalus adspersus; assembly: GCF_032062135.1. NCBI lineage: Eukaryota > Metazoa > Chordata > Amphibia > Anura > Pyxicephalidae > Pyxicephalus > Pyxicephalus adspersus. The sequence continues at coordinate 78,250,864 of NC_092863.1, read as the reverse complement.
TTTATAGTTTTTTGTAGGTTTAGTTTTGCTTTAGCAAATTCAAGCTTTGGGAACACTGGTTTCCTTGTGAAGGTACATTACCAGATAAGAAAACTTTGGATCTATCCTCACTTTCTTTCCTGGTGGCATCAATGATCAGGACAATTAGAGAGAATAAACCTTTCTAACACAGCAAAAAAATCCAGATAGTGGATATATTTTGCCCTTGTTATACTTGAAGGATATTGCACAGTGTAGGATTAGCATTAAAACTCAGGAGATATAAAAGTGGCTCTGCAGTCAAAATATATATATAATTGTTGGCTGAACAGTGCTGGAATCTCTGACAAGTTTTGTCTTTTCATAGCCGTCTATCACCCTCTGGGGAAATTCTCATCCATGGCTTGTCCTGGTGACTGGCATGAATGAAGTTTTTTTTTTTTCTCAGAGTATAGATATAAATTCAGTAATCTCTGGGCTTTGATCTATATTATACACTATTGGCTTCATTTCTTTCAGGCATGATGAATCATGTAAGGACATTAATGGGCAGTATTCTTCCATAATGTCTTTACCATGTTCTTCCATTCTTCCTCATATTTCTGCTTCTAAAAAAACAATATATTCAGGATGTGCTGACCTGTCATTTTACACTGCATCTCTGTACCTCTAAACTTGCGTGAGAAAGCTCCAATAATTCCGATCTGGGTGGATGTGTTTAGTGTTTTATATTGGTGGCAAAGTTGTGTATCAGTTTTAGACACACATGAGATCATCTAGTATTTATTGAGAATTACATTTGACCTGCAGTTGATATCCTTTTTTACTGTATATGAATTTGATCAGCCTAAAGCAGGTTTTTGTTCCCATAGACTTGTATGGGATAACAGTTATTTCAAGAGTTCCCCCATATTGGAAAGGACGAGAAACACTGTTTTAGGAAGCTGAAACCAATGTGGCTACTGTGAGGAAAACAAAAAGTTACATAAAACATAATGATTTTTGCTGGATTTTATTATCAGTCAAATGTTTTGGTTTGTATTTTCGAGCACCCTCTCTTAGTAGGTCATTACAATTGAGTTCAACCTGGCTAGGCATTTCTATTATCAAACACAATGTTAGAGAGTAGTTTTGTGAATTGAGCATTATGTCTTATTTATTTATTTTAGCACAACATCATTTTTGTTGTCAGATTTTCAAAAATTAAACATTGCTTGGACACCCCTGACTTCCACATACATACAAGTGGATGCCTAAAGACTAAAGCTTGACCACAAGAGCACTTGGTGGATAAACACTGCTGATAAATGAGGCATATCAGCCAATCCTAATGAAAAGGCAGGTGCACTTCTGGTGTCTGGAACATGCAGAAACAAGCTCTGTCACTGCACCAAGTTGTCATCAGGCCCATTATAACAATGCCATGCGGTTTCACAGAATAATGGCCTACACAATGACTGTGTAGCCAACAATACAAGCTTTTTTTTTTCTTCCATTTTCACAGGAACACACAAAGTAAAGACATCCCACACACAGATCTAAGCTATGCATTGCAAGTGAAGCAGAGAGATATCTGTGTGCAGTTCCGCTCTGATGCCGCTGCAATAACATAAATCTCAAAATTTCAATACAGAATGATGAATAAAGTGCACATCGTGTCATCTCCAACCCATGAATCTAATGGTGGTGCCATGCCATATGTGCCAGCTGCTGGACTGATAAACAGGAACAAATTACAGGCACACTCTAAACTAAAGAGCAATCCAGTTTTAGGCACGAAGGAAGGGTAACCACACAAGCTTAGAATCATACACACATATGAGCAGATACGGCAGAACCTGAATTCTGATCTGGTATGAGAATAAGCAATACAAAATCAGTACACTGATAGGGGTCAAGATGCAAAATCTGTCATTTATTTCATTGCTACAGTCCTTCATGTGGCTTTAGAAAATAGACTGGAGTATAGTGAAAAGTCCAATTCTAGGCAAAAAAATTACCCCCAACAGTAATTCCTTTCCATCACCAGATGTCCTCATTCAGCCAGGGTGTATGACCCCCAAAAACAGATTGAAAACGGTTGATCATTGGATATGCCAAACCCAAAATAATGTCCAAGGGAGAATTCCAAGTGCCATACATGTCCGGTGCCCAAAAAATGTCCACCTTACTTCTGTGACTAGTCATTATCCCAGCGGACCAACTACTCCTTCCATCATAGAATGGAAAGCTAATCATAGACCTAGATCTGACCTATACCTGAGCCAGCAGGTATATACACAGTAATATTCAGCTCTACAAAACAAAACTCCTGTTCATGTAAATTGAGGGAGAAGCTTGAGCTAAGTTACTGTCACTTGACTGAGCTGATGCCACAAGTCTGCTGGAGGCAAAAGGAAGAATTATAGAACAGGGTTCCCCAACCAATGAGCACATTTCTCAGATCAGTTATCAATGACACCAATTATGTTTTTGGCTATCTGTAAGGATGACAATCTCCCCACTGGCACATACTGTAAGAGGCATTCTTCCCACTGACCATCACACTAATGAACCGAGTTGTGGATATAGTAATTATCGTAGGGGTTTCAAGGGTACCACCCATGTTAAAAAGGTTCAGAAACACTACTATAGAGTGTCATTTCTACACAGTTCCGAGTCTTCTGGGGTTTCAGACTGGCATTGTAAAGATTCATCCTTCCTGCCACAGACCTATAACACATCTGCAAAACCACACGAGCTGCATTGCCTGTCAGTCTCACACTCATTTGACACAAGACTTCCTGAACATGACCCAGGGAGATTTACCAAAGAATGATCAAGGTTTACCACCGTTGACTTCATCAGCATTTTTTCTTTAAATTATTCACATATCATAAAATGGATTTAGATTAAAAGCATCCCATGACTCTATATTATGCAAGTACTGACTTTATCTCTGGATTTCTTAAAAGCCATTTGCTATTGTTAGCAAATGTTTTAAATCCTGGACTAAATCCATTCCAGGTTTGCTGGATCACCCAGCTTCACTGCTGAAAGTTTATTCTTTCCAGTCTTGGAGCGCTTTATTAAATCAGACCCACCTTGCTGTTGACAACTAATGCAATGAATGGCCTTCTGACCAATAGCAAGGAGGACGTGGCCGGATTATGAACCACGTTCAGAAGATAAAATGTTTGGACTGCAGTACCTCTTCCTGTCTCCCCTTCCCCTAGACTATTTTCATGTCCATTTGATTAAATTCTCATTAAATTCCCATTTATGTCTGGAAATGCTACATTTCCTTCACGTGCAATGTTATTTTTGACCACTAGAGGGGGTATTTACAATATAAAATAAAGGTGTATTCTAGCAATCTATTGGTCCCCAATTTCAGAACCAAACACACTAATCAGCTGTGCTAATGTCATTCTAGATGAATCCCCTAGTGTCTCATCAATGTGCACAGAGATCATCATGTCCTCACATTTGTAAATCATCTTTATTCATTTTGCAGTAAACATCTCAAGTCTTGGAGTTCTGTGATCAAATGAAGCTAAAAGAATTACATCATTTGTTCACAAATATGATGTCACCCCCAGTCCTCTTTCTAGTAAAATCTAATAAAGTTTTCAATCTAGAAACAACTATAAATTTAATTAAATCATGGAAAGTTCCTGTACTTATGCAGCATATATACATTCTTTGCAGGGGGACAAAAACTTACAATGAGATGTGGGAGGGGGGTAGCACTGCAGCTTTTCTTTGTCTGTGTGTATATTATATTTTCCAGCTTTGCTATTCTAGCAATCCAGCCTGCAATACATACAGCATGTGCGTAGTGTGACAAAACACACGGCTGTTTTCACAGATTTTCAGTGATCCGTACAAAAACACAAACTGGTTTCGAGTAATAGCATTTGCTGGGTTAAAAAAAGTTATTATGAAACTTAACTACATTCAAGTTCTACATGGATGGCTGTGCAAGGGGAAGCAACTTCTAACTGTACCAACAAATGTTACTGAACTTATTTCACAGGAAGCTAGCGCCAAACAAATCATAAAATGACAACATCTGCAGGAAAGAAAAAAATCTGAAAAAAAACAACATATTTGATTACCGTTTTGGGAATTTTTTTGTGCTGCAACAGACTCTATGAGAAGTATAACATATGCAGGCTCTTTAGCTAACTAATAGTAACTAAACATAGATGAGAGTCCCATGCTGATTTCAAGGAAGCTTAGGGAGGTGGTAAAGTGTGTAAGAAGAAAACCTGTATCTGCAGATTTGGGTAACAAGGGATATCTTTGGCTCTAGGATAAGCAGCTTTTTACACTTAAAACTCATCTTACTTATGTGTTTACTAAGCTCAATAGCTTAAGCTCAGTTTACACACATTCTGCACCACAAGTACACTTCTGGGATACATGCACGTCTGCCCATGGCTTAGTCCTAGAAAACTGTCAGTGTGCCAAACAAAATTAGTTTGCTTCTATCTTCCTGTTTGTCGTACCATTTCTTTTGATAACACAGCTCTAAAACCACAAGGTGTCAGCTCTGCTTGCATCACTTCTGAGGGATTTCAAAGAACTTTCTGTCTCTTCATATCCCTTCCTACAGGCAGACATGTCAGGGAGCTATCAAGTGTCTTTAGCACAGATACAACAAAACACATTCAATTTAGCAGGCCAAAGGTAGCAAATTAGAGGAATTTATTTCTAGGGTCTACACTATAAGACCACTTCCTTCAAATTGAAAGGTTTAGTGCAAACCCTTAAGGCTTATACACACGTCAAATTGCAGTAGCTGGAAATTATCTTTTGTGACGTCTCCAGAAATAGTAAAAAGAACAAGTGCTGTACACACAGATGTGTTCTATGGAGAGGGGAAGACAGGTGAGTAGCACCCAAAACACAGCAGCTGTTCCCAAGAAGTCGCTCATCAATCCACCAAGCACGATAAAATGATCATATCCAAAGCCAGGACAGATTGATGAACAATGTCACGGAACCAATATACACATATTAGATTTTTGCTGTTTATCTGTGGTGGCATTTATCTGACATGTGCAAAACACGGGACATCACTTCTCTGCTTTCTCTATCACTCCTGGGAATACAGAAAATAATTATTTCAGACCAGTGAAAAAAAAAAGTAGGCAAGCAGAAAAGCTGACCTTTACCCTTCACATGATCTGGAGGAACAGAGACTCAGTATGGGACTGAACTCTGCCCACTAAATTCTTCTATATGACAGTGCATGTTCAGTGGAGATGTTCTTTAAAAGATATAAAAACCCAAGCAATATTTATAAACCAGTACCTTTCATTTATTTATTATCCAATGATCTTGCTCTAAAGGTCTTTATTCCAAATCTTGTTATGAAGTGAGAACCCAATGCTGCATTGCCACTCTTTAACAATGGAGAATACAGACAGGTAGCTTAAGTACAGGTAGTTTAACACAAATTGCAAAGATACAGTCTATGGTTTTAGGAAATAAATACTTGTACTGAGTTTTAGATGACTGATAAGACCACTAGAAATTCAGGTCTGGCTATGAGTGTTCCTTTTATAAGTGCGGGCACAGAGAACTCTGTGCAATGCACGGTCACTGAAATCTGTACCTGCAATGAGGTGACATTGGGATCAGATTTTGGAGGAAAGGCTAACACAGATGTCCCAAAGCAAGAACACAAACTAGCAGTCTCGTGGCATAAATCCAAGCTGTTGTCTTTAAATATTGTGGATTTCAATGCCAACACAGACACCCCACATAGTCTTCTGTCTCCCATTATTCCAGAAGTTTGTGTCTTCCTAGTTGCATACATACAAATCGTTGTCTTTAAATGTGTGAACAGGTTGAGTTTACTGAACAGTACAGTAAATTACCCTTCAAAGTACAATTTTGCAAAAACAGAATTGTGCAATTTTGCATTTTTAATTACTGTAACGTACCAGATGGCGTTTAAATGATTTTTATGGTTCCTAAGCAACAATCACATATGTTTTATCTTTCTTGGAGGAGAAAAAAAATATATTTTAATTCTAAGAGGACAACTACATGCATAAATGTACAGAAATTACCACCTGAAGATTTTGAGTTGTCACTTTGATGTATATGTTTCACCATGATATGATAAATATTCACACACCTTGCACAGTACAAATCTGCTTAGCCATGTAAGGTTGGGGTGGTCATACACGGAAGAAAGAATTCTATGACATACAATCACAGCTTGTTTAATTTAAAAAGGTTTACAGTATTTATACAACATGTTATTGGGTTTTGTAATGGACACTTTAATTGCTATTAACCTAGGAAGCCAATAAAAGAATGCAGGTAAGAAGTTTTTTTTATTTCCATCTCTAGAGATCCTTATGCTGGTGAGTTTTAGCCTGAAACAGAATTACAAGTGAGACTCACGTGCAAGATGACACGATCCTTTCCAACGACAAGCAACTGCAGGAAGCATGAACGAGTGCTGTACATACAGCGCCATTCTGCTCTATGGAGAGGGGAGGAGGAGAACGACAGGGCAGCACCCCACTGCGTTCTCTCCCAATCACTTGCATTATGATCGTTCGTCATCCATCGTCTGTGGATGCCCCAGGATGGTCATTCCGATGATGGATGATGAGCACTGTACAGACGATAGCCCTGAGCCGATTATCGGACGAGAACCATTGCACATGTGTACGTAGCCTTAGTCTCCCTGGCACAAAACTGTTCTGTGTGCCACAGTGCCAGGACTTTTGAAAAAGAAAGCTAAGGTCAGACCAAGTCTGTAAGGTCAGGAAGACCAGGGCTGATTTAAAATTCCAATCCAATAAAACAATTGTATTGAAAATGCACCTGAAGGAAAATCTGCATCAATCACAAGGTAAACAATTGTTGTATTTCCGATCAGACATGTTGGTAAATATCGAAAGTACACAAGTCACATCCCCTGTACAAACAATAGATCAAATATGATCGTAATTAATTACTATCCAAAATTATGACTGGCCCAAATATTGTAAGTGTATGTGGACTTATTTCGGACTTTGAACCAATTGGGGAATCAAGCATTGCAATTGAGCATCGTAATTCTCAAAATTGGAAGAAGATCCTCTTAGCTGTACAAGGCATACGTGATAACTGATATCTGAGAGCACTGGGCACCCCCTTAAATACACACAACTAACACAAAAACGTTTTGGGAGACTAACACTGCTTGCATAGAAAAAAGAATATGTATTAATGTACTAATAAATACAGAGCTGCATTGATTTGTAACTGCCTGAAGCCCAGCTTTAAGTAGCTATTTCGTGCAGCAAAAATCCTGATTTCACGCCTATGCAATTCGTCAGCTGAAGATTCAGATTATAGAAGTTATTGTATGGTAAAATAAGGAAAGCATTTGGAATGACTTGTGAATCCAATGAACAAGTGAATCAAGCTTTAGATGATCAAGCTCAGGTTTTTTTTCACAAGGTGGCAGCAAAGAATCTGCACACCTTTCATTATTTTCTGGGTTAATAAGTGATTAGAATCCACCCTTATCCTGCCACCCATGAGTATTCCCGGATCTAGAATGGCATGGGCAGGACTGACAAAACCCCAGTCAGCAATTCAATCTGGCTAAAGCTACCTTAAGCTTTGTTCACTCAGCATTTCCTATAGCTGCTATCCGATTCATCCAGTGCAACTGTCACACGTCCAAGAATCACGCATCCATACCCATAAATCTGACGTATAAGTGCTGCAATACAGGCTTGCTGCTGTATAAAAATAATATGCAGACTCTGCAATTCTGTGGCTTTGGCTACCCTATTGTTACAGTGTGTATTTAGGCAGGCCTAGTCTATACAAGACTTCTGAACTCGAATAAACAGCACCAAGATGCTGCACTAACCATATGCTTTTTCTATCCTGAGTAACCTAACCACATTGTGGAAATCGGGATACTGGCACTGATCCATCATAGGCAAAACTACATTTTTACATTGTATGTTAACCACTTACATACCAAGATCTCAAGGCATGGCAACAAGCCACAAATAGTCCATCATAGGCAAAGCTACCTTTTTACATTCTATGTTAACCACCTACATACCCTGATCTGAAGATATGGCCATGTGCCACAAATAATCTTGGGAGATTTCCAGTGCTAGAAGGAAAATGTATTTTATTTCAAAACCATACATATGACAGAACTGTCAACACATGCAGTAATTTAAGTTGTAATAAGTTTGTTTTGACCCTTATGCATCTAATCATTACTACATCTGAATAAATTGGACTTATACAGCCCTGATCCTAGGAACACACAGCCTGCGTGGTGTGGGTTGGCTCCAGGTACAAACCCTGGCACATGCTCTTCTAATAACACACCATAATGTAATGTGGGCATCCAGTTATTGACTACTGGGATGCTGCCATTACATTATAAAGGCCAGAGCCATGGACCATGTCCTCTGTATGCATCACAGGCTCAGGGCGGTGGGCAGGTTGTGTCTCTGGTCTGAGCAGGAGGGAAAGTGGGCAGGTTCTGGCATCATGAAATCACTATGGGGAAGTTTCATCTGCTTTGAGTGACACACGGTTCCCAGTGCATGCATGGTCCGGAGTCCATAAATGTAGTGGTCTGTGACGTCCAAAAGGTTGGGGACCACTGGTATAGAGAACATGTCTGATGTTACCACTTATGCTCTGCAATGTAGTGCCTTTTGGCCTTGCACTGCTACATGCATTTCTATCCATTTTTTTGAGCACTGCTCCATTCAGTGGAATAAATGGGGTCAGCACCGAAACAGCCACGCAGACCTTGTTGGTGTCAACTTGAAGTAGGACACTAACAAGACTTTTTTGCCTGATAATCTTTGATGTGGATAATTTATTAGTCAAGCGCCCAGGCAATGTTCTGTGACTGTGTGCAGTGATCGCTCTATTTTTATATGTATATTTTAACAAACTTATCAACATTAAGGTTTTAAAAACTAGCACTTACCAATGACATTTACACTTAAGCAAACATGAACTTTACCCATACCATGCAAACAACAGCTTTGCTTTACAGGTGTACACCCTTTTCTCATGCTCCTTTACCTGCCCAAATCGCCACCACAGAGATCCTAAACTCTTTTACAAATTTACCCTTCTCAACGTTGATACCTGGAACAAAACATACTTCCCCTTATGTAACAGAACTTGGGTATGCCAGAAGGACATAATGAAACCCAGAGCTATAACATGGCAAAGAAGTGGAACTGTCATATGTTTTCCAATATGTGGAAATACAGCAATGAATCAGAGCTGCAGAGCAGCTTGTGAGGGAAGTAGTCTGTTTATGGGATGTCTCATAAAAAGAAGCTATTAATTTATCCGGCATTACAGAGTAAAAGTTTGCTTTTATGTTTATGTAATGCCCATATAAACCATTTTTGTCTACCCCATACTAAAAATGTGAAAACTGCAAGGGTGCTTTCCCAAATTAGCACATTGACAAATCAGTACGTTCTTTTTAAATTACTTTAAAACCTATTCAGTATAAGACTCCGCAATAAAACATTCATGAACAAGTTTTGATGAATGATCCATTTTTACTAACATGTCAATACATCTTAGGCAGCACAGTACAATTCTGCTCACACCCGCTAAGTAAATAAGGCCAGTAGAAGCCAATATTTCCCAGCATGCATCCACTGCAGTTTTATGACAATCCTTAGAGGGTGGATGAGCAAACATCAGGGTGAATTCAGCATGAATCAGGCAGCATATAATTTAAATTTAATGAAAAGAAGAATGATGGTAGTTACACAGAGTGCTAGTGACAGCACATTTGATTATGGCAGGCTAAGATGATAAAGGCCAACCATGCACGTCTAAACATAATAACAGTTCTGTAATAACAATGCTGCCATTCATTAAACAGTACCTATATTTGTACTATACTTGTATATATTTTTATATAAAACAGTCTCTTATAAACACAATCTAATTATCATGTATAATGGCCATTCTGCACAGTACCTATGGACATAGTAAAACACGCACAACTCCCCTTTACAATAAAAAACTGCCAATGGTCAGGCCTGAGAACTGTCACGTAAGGGACCACAAACCATATGCAAGATTTAACCAAACAGACAATTGCTATTGGATTTGGGAAACTCTGGCAGTTGGTTTGGGCAGCAAAGGAGAAGGTGGAAGGTAAGGTAAGGCTGCTTGCATTTCCTTCTGTAAAGAGAATCAGTCACAGACTTCTTTAATTTTTGCGCACTCTTTTAATTTCATAGTAATAAATAAATGTGAAACTCATCTTCCCCACCGTACCATAAAGGAATATAGCTGATCTTAGGCTATTGCTTTTTTTTAGCTAATTGTAAGAAAATAAGTAGGACTACTGCATGCCCATTTGTCTAATCATGGCTGTAAGAACTGCTCATGTGCTCATTTGGCCAAACATAGTGATTCACTGTGCATATTCCTGGGAACACTCCTGGGTGCGTACCCGTGCATGACTTTTGCAAATGTGTGTACAAATGCACATGCACTCTAGCTGCACTAGCACTAGGCGGGCTTTTTAAACGGTGTCCTTATTCTTCAGCTTATCCTGTGCCTGACCTTGCATTACTCGTTGAGACTTGTTTTTGGCTACTGACCCACTTCAGTGAATACCCCTGGTTTTGTTACATGAACTGTGACTCTCTAATCTGACTTTAGATTGTTACTTGACAGTTCTCCTGAGTATTTCTTTGTAATTCACCTGCCGGCAAGTTACTGACCTAGGCCTGTCATTTGACCCTGCTTCTGCCTACTGTCCTTTACCTCACAAGCCAGCTAGTTGCCGATCTCAGCCAGTTTCTGACCTGTGTGTGCTCTCTGACCTGTACTTGTTTTTGCTAGCAAGTTGTCAACCTTTGCTACCTTTGACTACGTTCATTCATTAGCAATCATGCTCCTCTGGCACCGTTGTGCATCTGTTTCCATTACAAGGTTCACGCAGGGCAGAAAAGCAAGAAAGGTTTCCCTTATCTTTTTCAGACATCCACCAGGTACAGGATACTGATGCTATTTGCAGGCAATATTGTCAGGGAGGTCTGTGCTCAGCAATTGTGGCTGGGTGGGAAAGTAGCAGCATTCATAGAAAAAAATCTGAAAGATAAAGCTTTTACAGGTAAAATTTTAATTAGAAATTTAACTTTCTATGGCCTTGTTACAAGGTGATAGCTCTTCCTACAACAACCATGCAAAACTGTAAACATAAAGCACGCAAACATTTTAATGATTTTTGTTTTCTATGCACAGATGCTGTAGATTGGAATTGTTTTGGCACAGAGAGCCCGGTGCTCCCACCAGCCAGTGACTCAAACACTCAGCACAGGACTGAAATAGTTCTGAAGTCACACATGCATGCATCCACTGTGAAAGTACAATTTCATGCTTGTTTGTGACATTCAAAATCTGGCTGCAGATCCTCGGTACAAACTGTGTCCAAGCATACCCAAAAGGCTGGAAAGTCAACTCATCTCCGTTTAAAGGAGTCCTGTGACTATCATCAAAAGTCTAATAACAAGCTTACAAAGCAAACTGTGTGTGGTTGGCAATTAAACTAAATCAGAAAACAAAATATACAAAGTTTATTACAGAAGGAAGCCATGAAGAGAGCTGTGAAGGCTGCAATCTAGAGAGGCTATTGTTTTTAGATTATACAGAATAGCTCTCCAGCCTCCTATTTTTAAAGCATTGGCAAAGTACTGTAATTTCTTTTAGTGAATACACATTCATTGCGTCTACTGTTAAGTAGATGTAAGGTTTAAAGCTGCGTACACACGTGCAATAATTATCGTTAACAAAAAAAGTGCACAACGACTTGCCAACGTCGCCCATGTACGAGAAATGTCGCTAGAAACCAACTACCGACCCAGAGGATCTGATTGGGCGACGATTGTTCGCAATCTATTGTGTGTACGGTTGTTCAGTGATCGTGGATGGTTCTGCGGTACACTTTCTCCTTTACATGTCACTTCGGTTACAGCATGTACAGAATTGTGCACTATACGATCGTTTAAAATAATCGTGCATAATCGTTGATCAGTCTGTCTTTTTCTAACTACAAATATTGCACGTGTGTACCTTATAAAACACTGTGCATTATAAACTGCCTTTTTTCTCCTCTTTTGTTATCCTTTGTGGCATCTTAGTGATTCAGGTCTTCAGTCTACATGCAGTCCAGAGATGGCAATATAGAATTTGCAATGGCAGTTTCTTTAAAAGCTGTAGACCGTGCGATTATTATGATTAATATTAAACAGTATTTATATAGGGCCAACATATTACGCAGCACTGTACAATAAATAGGAGGTAGCAGTGTTCCCAGACCCTTTTAGCTAGGTGGTTACTGAAGAGTTGTGTCATAAGACAGGGGCTGCCACCCGCCTACAATTTATTACCACCCGGCTTAAAAAAAATTCTGGGTTGAACACTGGGGTAAGTTAAATAGGTCTTTGCAAAGCAGACCTAAATTCTACATGCTTCCCTGCTTTTTTTGTCCAGACATACTTAGGACCCTGTGAACAGACTACTCATTTCAATCAATATCCTTTGAAATGATTTAATGCGCCTTTGATGTATTTTTGGAAAAAAAATTACCTCTAGCCCACAGATTTCTGCCTAAGGCCACCATCTTCTGTAAGATGTAATGTCTAATGCTCTTTGGTCCTCCCTTTGCAGCTATCAATTAGGGTATATAGCAAGGTGAAAGAAAAAGTTTAGCCAGCTGATGACAATCGCCCAAAACAAATAATCGTGTTGGTTACAAAATGTAGCATGTGTACAGCAGTGTCCCAATTTTGTTCATCAATCCACCTAAGCAGATTTATGAATTACTGATTAAGATTGATCCCTGTGCAGTTTTATCTGTCATTCTTTTGTCGCTGGATCTGATCATGAAAGAGTGTTTTCAGCAACAAAAATTGCAGGTTTGTACGCAGACTAACAATGGTCCCTGCTAATACATGAAGCCACTGGAAAACACTCCGAAGACAATGCCTATTGTTTTTGGGAGAACACAAACTAAACTGGCTCGCTTCAATTGTGAAAACACATAAGGTTACCAATAATTAATTTTTATTCTCGAGGAGATGAGATCTAGGCAGAACGGCTTTCCAATTATGCATATGATTAAATACAAACTCCCTTAATAAAGGATTTCTCCCTTTTTTTCCTGAACAAGCGTCCTATTTTTTTTTCTTTGTGGCGAGTATCATGACAATGAAAAATTCCTGTGTGTTCTTGAATGATGAAAGCCTAGAAGTAACACATGACCAAATAGTTTTAACACATAAAAAGAAACCAAAGCAGAGCAGAAATATGAGGAAATAGTCCGAGGTGACCACATGAATTTATAACCAGAAATGCTAGACAAATACAAGTGATTTGCTGATTGCAATACAGTCATCACATTCTATGCACTTAATGCAACAGGAGAAGACCATGTAGGCCTAAACCAAATACCCTCCCGCAACCCTACACCAATGTTTATACTAGGCAGGATCTTGATGTATAAAAGCAGCCAATATAAATAATAGCACTGGGAGGTCTCTGTTCCTAGTATACCCATATAGGTTGTGGTGAGGAGTCTTGTTAGCCCCAGGCCTTATCCCATAGAAGCCATAGTTCCCATACACATAGATGATGGCAAAAACGTCTTAAACATCTGTATGCAGTATGGAAAAAATGGCTCTGAAACATTAGGCTATATTTACATTGTACACCAGTGACTCTGCATGGGGGTGATGAGATTGGCACGCATGATCCTGTCCCCCATGCATTTCTTAACAGGCCTTACCAAAGGCATGCTGCTATTAAAAATAAATAAACACGTTATGAGCTTATTCTATAAAAAGTGCAAAGAACAAAGTGCTAACTGCAATATTTCACAGCAACTGATAAGAATTTTCCTCAAAAAAAGGAGATTTTGATTGGTTGCTATGACAATTATAGGCTTTGCAAGTTTTAAACATAGGCCCTTTCCCGCAACAAGTAGTGCCGCACTACAAGAAAGCTGCATTACAGCACAATGAATTATGCACTGCAATGCTTTGGTGTGGCCCATTTTTATTTGGCTTTCTAATGTAAACAGGTCAAAAGAAATTAAAATGTGCATGTTGCTGTGTACTGCACCTCAGTGGGCCCAGCAGGCAATAAAATTGTAATATTTACCACCAAAAAAACATAATTTTGGTTGTGGATAGTGTTGCAAAGATTTAACCTCTGTCAGGTTTTTATTTCATCTGTGTTCCTGTTTTCACCTCACATTAAACCCTGTGGGAACAAACAGGAAGATAGACTTCAACAAGAGCAGCTATAAAAAGCTAAAAGAGGCAAAAAAAATGGATATGCACAAAACAGCAATAAACCACTGTAGGCGTGTTTATAATATACATATATATAATATTGTACAATGGTTTTTATGTACATGTTTTAGTCCAGAACATAAAAACATGAAAAAACACTTAACAGAGGCAGAGTACCAATGGATGAGAGGTTAGTGTGGGTGTTCAATGTCAGAAGATCTCCCCATCTGCTATTGCCATGACATCTTTCTCCTTTCCTCATAGGTATATCTAAAATCAAGGGACTTGCATTGCTCCTAGGAAAATACTTGATAAATCACAACATAAAACACCATTCTATGAAATAGCCTGGACTGCCCACTGCTGTGCCACTGGAAAAGAAGAATGGCCATGTCTGTTGCATGCTCGACCAGAAGTCATCTCAGAATGCAGAATGGCATGCTACCAAAGTTGGAGTTGAATCTTAAAAAGTACAGTTATTTAGATTAGTCAATGCATCAGATCAAATAGAGTAATGAATATGAAAGCAATAAGGAATAATACATTTAATTCCAAATGAGGGGGGGTTGGGAGCCCTGGTACAGAGAAGTTTACTGTACACAATATCCTATTTAGCTCTTGATTTTATATATTGCATACAAACTTTACTAAACTTAAAACACAATTCAAAATAACAATATATTTGTCCAATTTGCCTCAAGCACTTAGATCAGCAGATCTACTGCAACAAAGACCCTTTAGAATAAGAACTTTGCAGCTCATATTTTCTGATTTATATGGATTTAACAGATACCCATGACAGGGTGTGTCAGACCGCAGAGGCCAGATACAGACACAATGCCAAGTCCTGCTGATAACATTAGAAAAGGTTCTTAAGCACTTGACAAGCCAGCCAAGAAAACCCAAGGCGTTCTAACATAGAAATCTTGGATTCTGCATGGAATTTCAAGTGCTGGGCAACATAATTCTGGTTACTAATGAACACTGAAGGCCCGACAAGTGGCGGCAGCCAGCAGATCAGTATTGGACTTCTATGTGCCAATACTGGAGATAGACTCATAGGAGCACCATTTATCTTATTTATTTTTTTAGAAATTCTGTAACTCCCTATGATTGTGCATGCAGAAACCTAAGGACCTCTTGATTTTATTTCAGACTAAGCAATAAATTGATATATGTACAGAGCTGATTTATCACTCTCAGTGCAGCACATTTCAGGTTATCAGCCATATGACTGGCCAATATTGGTTCTCATACAACTGTCACCAATCTTATCTGAAGTTCCAGGCACAGTCAGGGTGTGTTCACCTCTGCAAATTTTATTTTCCACTATGTGTAGGATTCCAGACAGTAATCGCAAAATATAAAAAAAAAAAAAAAAAGGATGACAAATCTTTGCAGTTCTACAAACAGCACTGCAATTTGTACAGACAATTAATTATTAATAGACAGGAAGCCATAGTATAACAGAAGCACATTTTAACCGGCCAACATTTAAGACCTTGCCAAAAGCGGTATATTATTGTTACAATACCACTATTCTTCACTACTAACTACATGCTAAAAAACAATCTCACAAGGAAACGGAAATTCAAACAGCTGGATGCAGTTTTTCATTTTGTTTTAACTTAAACAAAAAAAAAATTAGTGGTAATAAATCAATTGGAACTGCCAGATTAAATATATGCTCCACATATGATGGATTCTCTGGGCTACCTGTGGTTTTATTTAGAAGACAAATAGACCAATCTCGCACATATATTTGCACAAGATCATTGGCGTCACTTGAACTTACCTGAGCCTCACAAAATAACTGTCTTAGAGGAAAGAATTACCGAGCTGGGCTTTTGCACACAAGGATTCATTATTAAGGTCAAAAGGTGTCTTTGGGGTGTATATTATTTTAACTCTATAAATACAAAATGCTACAATGACATGCTGAACGTTCACATTCTTCTGATTTTCAATTAACCTTTATAACTTGAGTTCATTCTAAAGTAAACTTGCACAAGCATTTTTGGTAGGTTAAGACAAAAAAAATTGTAATACATCATTAAAGTGTCAGATTTTTCCTAAGCAGCAGAATCCTCTTAAGTGGCTGGCACTGTCCAGGAGACGGTCACTACGCTAATTTGCCTGGGGCAATGGTGCCCCAATGCAACTATGACTATGGACAGCTGGAAAGTCTGCACACCTTCAGCTATTTACTTGCAGTAATTTCCCAGAAGGGATGGGGTGTCATCAGCATTAGCAAGCTGGAGTGAACGTCCATGAACTGTTCATTCTTAATCGGCACTGCTGTCATTGTACCATCATCTTACTAATATATGGAATGCCTGCCAGCAGCAACACCTGTGTTTTGATCTTATTTCTCCCGAGTACACAGCAGCACTGAGAGGTGTCACAAGGGGTCACAAGAAGCTTTAGTCAGTATTTACAGTAGGAGCAATATGGGTAATTGTATCCCCATACAACTAAAATCCTCCAATTACCCCCCTCCCCCAAAAAAGTAGTACGACCATTTCTGATAGACCTTTATTAAAACTGAATGTGACCCCAATTCTATGTTCAGAAATAATACATAGTCTCATGTATGTTTATATCTAGGTTTAAAAGATTATAGTGTTTAATAATGATCAACTTTTAACTACAGAGGACCTAATGCTTGTAAAACCATAAAAGTAAAAAAAAAAAAAAAAAAAACATGTTTAAGGAATTTATAAAACGTCCTCATTTCCTGGTACTTTACCCTAGCACAAATAGTAGTGTGCACCCCTGGTTATTACACGTTTCACAGAATACCTAGACACTTGAAAAATAATTCATATTTGATGGTCTTATCCTAATGCTACATATTTATTGATCAATGTGTACACAATGAATATAACTAAGTTCCCTATGTTACAAAGGTTGAGAAACACTCATCTAGTGTGTATGTTGCCTTCATCTGCAGAACGAGGTTGTATATGGAGGTCTGGATAACAATAAGAGTAAACAGCTCATACACAGGCCCAAGAAAAAAAAATAGAAGATCTCAAGCAGGTGTGCGGCTTTACTGGCAAAATCTCAATAGAGCAGGAAAAATATTACAGTATTTTGATTCCAAGGGTCTACAATGCATATGTAGAAAATGCAGCATCCTATGAGGTCACTTGTCATGATGACATCTTGCAGTGCTGGAGTTTCTCAATCCTCACTACAAGCATTTTATACATGAAATATGTTATTTACATTCCCATGTATGGTTTCCCTCAAACTGTGCCACACCTAGGTAACATGCCCGAAGGTTAGCTGGCTCCCAATGAAATAATCCTCAGGGCAGGTAAATGTATAGTTTGTCAGAAAATACCAGAATATTCTTGACTATATTTTTAAGTAATGTAAAATTAGTGCTATATGAATAAATAAAATATATAGAGGAGTAAGAACATGTGCATTTTGTATCAATTGATTGGGATTCCATGTAACAAGCGCTCTATTAGTGTACACTGTATGGACCATTTATAGCACATTCTCTATTCTCCTGCAAAGGTTGAAGTAATGCACAGTATTTCTATCTCCTGAAATAAATGGTTTCCATGGTGAAGAGTTCTATGGTGTTGCAAAAATATTATCTTTTTCTACACTGAGAAAATAATGAATGGCTATCTTGTTGAAAATGTTCAGCATTACACTTTATACATTTTATATTTTTTAGCATTATACTTTATGAAAGTGGAGTGAATATCCAGACTGCACATTACCATCATTATTATAGCAGTATCAATAATGACCAGTGATCTGCTGTCATTGCACAAGGCACCTCTTTATTACCCCTGCTTTACACAGGACATGGCCTTTGGGAGCAAGAACGCAGATAATTGGACATCAATATGATCGTTTTCAGGGGAGCTAGCAAGAGCTGAAAATGGCAAAGTACAGAAGAAAGATGTCAGCAGCTGCCAGCAAAAAAAATATGATCTACTAGGGGTTTCAATAACATTTTATTTCTTATTTCTTCTATGTAAAAAGTACCATGCATGTAGGAGGTGCAGTAAACCACAGCAAATACATCTAATGCTGTCAGATCGCCTGTCTTTTCTTGCTACCTTTTTTCCAGTATTCATACATTGTATAAAAATATCTACTTAATCTGTAAATGTGCTGTGCACACTAGGTTGGGTTACAGTAAAACGGATGGAGAACCACTTGGCAAACCCATTACAGTTTTATTAAATCTTGGTAGCTTATACTGTAATCAATTTAAAACAAACAAAACTTGAAACTTTAGAGACAAAGTGGGCTGTGTGGGTTCCCTCGTGCCTATATGTAACAGCCTTTGGGCCTCGCAATTTGTTATTTAATAAGGCATACATCACGTCTCACCATACCCAGAATCTTGAATTATTTCTTTATGTAGTATGGCTGAAGGTTAGGATGATGGGAGTGTAAAAAAGTAAGTATTGATGCCTATGGACCTTATGGTAAAGCATACCTCTTACTTTGTATTTCAAGGACTAAGTACAAGTTTCTGTAAAAGGTAAATTTTATCTCCAAAAGATTATCACTTGAACCCCAAACTTTCTGAATTAAGCCCATAACCTGAATTTTACACTTTTTTTACAAAGAAAACAAAACATGGCCAACAACTGCGTAAGGTAATTCTAGTGTTGATTTCTACAAGTGTTCTTCTTAATTTGTTCTCTATAAAGCCCTTTGAATCCCTGACCCAGACATTAAACAAGGCTTTGCAGAAGTTATATAGGGCACCCCTGGCACTCAGTCCAGCTCTCTCACATCAAGATGGACAGGGTTTATTCACAAGTTTAAGCCCTGTATATTACATGTCAAAAGGTCTAAGTGGCTCCAAAGGGACACATTAATTTTTTTGCACATCAATACAGGTATCTGTAGGTGTTGCAAAGTTTTTAGGACTAAAAGCCACAGGGCCTTAATGGAAATCAGGAGATCTAAACAGTGTTCTATTCAGGTTTGCCTGGAATATACTTTTGGAGTATAAATTTATTAGCGCTATGGTGAATGTTGGGGAATTGTTGCCCTAACACGAAAAAGGATGCAAATGCAGTTTTTTTTACCTTTTAGCTTCCTCTAGGTGGCATAAATACTCATAAGCAATGTTCTGTCGCCTTCTTTCATCCATTTCCTCCGCGGAAAGCCTTTCATCATCCACGATAGCTGGAAACAGAAACAAAAAGTTAAATCCCACAAAATTACAGGGTAGACCAATTTCAAACAAATGGTGAACTCTAATAAATAAATGCTATGCATATTTACAAATCCCCAATTGCCAATTAAAAGCTCATCATTTTCAAATCTCCGGATGATGGTGCCGACTTTTCCTGCCTGGATCTGGACACACACATTTTTCTTTGTTTGTCTTTATACTTAAGCACTTCCTTGTGTTTGTTTTCAAGGTTTGTCATTTGGAAGTTGCTGTTTGTTAGATCTGTGAAACCTTTGTATCATGGCCCAGCCAAATCCAGGAGGCGGACACAGCCACACATGAGAACAAAATATGTGTAGTAGAGGTAAACTTTGCAGAGTAGACATTTAAAATCACTTGAGCGGTTTACATTTTATATATTCACTGTATACGTTACTTATAATAACAAACTAGTTAAAGCTATAATAGTACAAATATAAAATGCAAAATAGTTGGGTACTAGATTTTAACTGGAATAGCTCTTATGTTCCCAACATACATATACACCGTGAGAGATAAGTATGTAGTTTTATACATTAAGTGAATATGCAGCCAGGTTGAGGATATTTAGGCTTTAAATAAAAAAAAACAAGTTATCACTGACCTTTGTAGCTATAAGCACTGTGGATCTCAAAGTACACCACAAAAGCATTATTCTAGCTCACCCTATTCTACCCTCCCTGGGCAACTTCTCTGCATTTAAAATACAGATTAGATGACAGGAAGGTGGACTGTCACTGCTGGAAATTAATAGCAGGAGAGAGAAAAAGTCAACCTACTGCAGTCAAAATCTTAAAGTTTGTTTTGGTTCCAAGGCCTGTTATGGTACATAAGGACTCTTTTGTTCCTCATGTACACCTGAACCGAGAGAAACATGGGAGCTTCCAGCACTTTTTTAACAAAATACCAGTTATATGACTGTCTCTGGCTTCAATAGTTTCAGGAGCCTGCATTTTCTTAAGGTCCGTGTAAAGTTTAAAATTTTAGTTTGTGTTCTTTTTATTACATCCATCACATCAGCATAAACACTAGAGAAATAGTATTTTTTTTATAAGTAGAGGTCAGCAATGACAGTCTTCTTACTTCCTCATCACAAGCTTCCTTTAACCACAGAAGCACACTACAATTTCAATATTGCTTAGAAAAGAAATGAAAATAGCAATCTTTGTCAACTGCAAGGACGTGTTCCCACTCGGGCTATGCTCTGTTTGCTGTCTGAAATTACACTCTGTGTTAGGGCAATCTATTGAATTGAATGGGATGCACAACACACCCCAAAAAAATTGTGCATGCTGCTTCATGAAGTGCACCAGTTAGGTACATTTGGGGTGCCATTAAGAATAAACAGCGATGCAATGATCAAACCCATTTAGTGTGAACTTCCACAAGTTTCCGTGTAAACACACGTGTTACCGCAATGCATTAGTAGGAACAATCCTTAACACGGGTTTGTTTGAAATGTTAACCAATGAAGACATGTATGACCCATAAGAAGAGTGGTCTCCAAATAATCTAAAGGTTTCCCAGGGATACAAAAGACCAGATTTTGTATACATTTGGCTCGTTCACTCGCATTGGCAAATAAATACTTTTTAACTGAAAATGTAGGTTTGGTTAAGTATTGCACATATCACATGACACAAAAAAAAATGAAACCATTATAATTTTATTCTACATGGTCTCTGCTTTTAGAAAAAAAAAAAGATTTGTTTACTGCTTCTTTTACATTTTGCCTTGACATATGCTTTAAGTTAGAGGTCCCCAACCACCAGGCCACAGACAAGTACCATGCCCTGGCCTTTACCAAACTGGGTTGCAGCCATCCTTGCAGGCTTTTATAGTTTTCACTTTGACAAGGATCATTGTTCTCCCTGTTGTCATTGGCTGTTGTACAGCCAATCATGCAAACTGGCTTACATGATTGGCCCAGCTAAAGTACAGCAGAGAAAAAACAGATCCTTTTTGTAAACGGACAAAGATGGCTGGGGCCTTGTTCTCCAAGCCACCACTTCCCCCTGGGACTGCTTATATGCAAGAACATTTTTCCATAGAAACCTTCCCATCCCCTGGTTCATGGAAAACCAAGTTTTGGAACCAGTCAATAGTGCAAAAAAAGGTTGGGGTCTGCCAAGTTACAAAAAATGGAAAACAAGTGTACTTTAAAAACTAGAAAGCTCATTTTACTGTAAAACTACTTATACACAAATAATTTCAACTTAAAATAAAAACCCGTTGAGAACATAAGAATTTATAATGAAAGATTTCTACTAACAATGAAACTGAGCATAAACAAGGCAGACGTAATAATTCTCTAAGCATGGTATTACATTACTGCAGACTAACCATTGCAATAAAGTAATCCCTAATGGCTTCATTATACATGGTTTAGGAAATATATTACTTAGGCCAGAAGTACAAACAATAAATATGAAAGGTCACCCTTTTCACCCTTTTGTTAAAAAGAAAGAAGCATATTGAAGATACTGTCCTTCTCTAATGCCCCAAACCTGCAGCAAGCTGATGCCAAGACAGGGAGGGTTTTGCAGGGACAAATTTAAATTTGAGTCTAAAAAATAGGGTT
>NC_092863.1:78174188-78226522 GCF_032062135.1 Pyxicephalus adspersus | reverse complement strand
GATAACAGTGCAAGAATGCTTTTGTGGCTAATATCAAAGATCCATCGGGTCTAATGCAATAATTCTATTTAATATTAAAGATTATAACATAAAATCCATATGCAAGTAAGAAACTGGTCATTTTTTTTTTTTTAATTTAGAGGAAGAAAGTGATTACCTGCTACAAATAGATTGTAACATGCCAATCAAGCTTAGACAGGCCGAACGGTACCCATTCTTTTTTTTTTTTTTAACTGCTAGGAGTCCAGAAGCATTTCATTACGTTTTTGAAAGACTTTTGCAAGCTGAAAAGGTTGGAAGCAGTTTGTATGGCAAACTGACCTGATGTTCAAAAAAAAAAAAAAAGCAGCACAACCTCCTACGGAAAAAAATGATTTTGAACCACTCAAAATTATTTCAATGATGACCAAGGCTTTGGGTTGGGGGACTGATTCACAGAGGTGAAATCCAGCTGTATAAAAGCCCATTCGCCATGAGGGGGTAGTTTGGTTCGACCATCAACTTGGCAAGCCTGGTACATTCATTGTACTCCTAACTCCTTGCCAAGTGCCACCTAAACGGGAGCTACGTACCATTACTGGTCCATGTCTAACACTTCAGTAAAATCTTTAAGCTTTTACAAAACACAAGGCCATGTTCTCTTCTACTTTCTTACAATAGTACCATGTAATGTTCAGTCTTTTCCTAAGAAACTCTGTGATAAAATCAAAGTGTTACATGATATACTTCGTAGAAATGATGCAAAATATAGCTGGAACGGGGTCCCATGGCAACAAGATTTAAATGTCAGACTCTAAATATGGATTCAATTGAACATTTCTATAACTGTGGAATTAAAGAATGAAGACCTACTAAGAGTGGCATGTTCCCTCAATCTGCTGTATGTATAATATCCATAGTAAACACTAAAATTGAGGCTGAATGTTTCATATCAGATGTGGCACAAGTACCTGAAAATGTTATATATTTATCATATTTACCATATATGTCACATAAAGCAAGAAAATGCAAGGAATATTAAAAAGGATAAAATATTTGCAGACTTATTACAAGACTTAAGATATCTCCAAACACTAACGATGGGGATACGATTTTTTAAATTCAACCAAGCAACTGACCGCTCTCTTCCCTCTGCAGCATGTCCTCGGACTGCTCTTTCCCCGCGCAACGTGTCCCTGATGGCACTCTCCCCTCCGCAACGTGTCCCCCACGGCATTTTCTCCTCCGTAACGTGTCCCTGACGGCACTCCCACCCCTGCAACTTGTCCCTGACGGCACTCTTGCCTCCGCACCATGTCCTTTGACCTCTCTTTTCCCTCCTCTCCTTTTATTGCAAAGTTCTCTGACCACTCTCTTTCCTCCACACAAAGTTCTCTGACTGCTCTCTACCCACCACAACATGTTCTCTGAATGCCCTCTTCCATCCATACCATGTTCTCTAGTCAAGTATCAGGTGGTACTCATTTCTACGTGAACATTTCTTTTTGGAAAGATTTATGGACTAGGGTTGGCCATTAAAAAATAAAGGTGTATATTTCAGCTAGACAGGACGTGCAACGCTAAGGAAGGTAGCAGTTACAAGACAATATTATTACTAATATTAAACAGGATTTATATAGCGCTAAGATAGCGCTGTACATTACATGAGATTGCAAATGAAAGACCCATACAGACAATGACACAGGAGGAGAAGACCTTGCCCGAAGAGTTTACAATCAAGATATTCCCAGGCTTTATGTAAATAGAAAAGGCTCCCAACCCAGCCATAAAATGTGGCAGAACAATTGTCATCCCACATCTTTGGGGCTCTCTAATGTGTCTTAAGCTGCGTACATACTTGCAATTTTTGTCGTTGGAAAGGATCTTTCACGATCCTTTCCAACGACAAGGGGCTGCAAGATGCATGAACGGTGCTGTACATACAGCACCGTTCATGCNNNAAAAATCTGCCGTGTGTACGTAGCTTTAGGAGTTTCGAACAGAATCATAAAGGTTTAAAACCTCCGCCAGGCTTTTTAAAGCCCAACTGAAGCCAAAAGGATGGATAGTACTTGTACCCTCAGACACAGCTATTCATTTAAATTATTTTTGTATACGTGAGATGTTAAGATTTCAGATTTAAGCTTTAAAGCAAAGGATTCTCAAGGTCAACTTGGTTGACAATCAGTAGACCTAAGACTAGTCAAACCTAAAGGTATGAAGTGCAGATACAAGTTTACTTTAAGGTAAAATCAGTTAGATGGCTTTACATTTTGGGTAAACTTTGCCCTCCTCATCAGGGCTTGTGCAGTGTATGTAGCAACCAGCAGTTTACCAAGGAACTTCATTAAAACAGAGAGTTAAGCAAATAAAAATTATTTCAGCCTCCAGCACCCCTTTAGACCTGGGATCAGCATGGTGACACACAGCATGCTAGGGGCATAATAAAAACTTCAGCAAGGTTCTGACTTCTTCCTGCTCATCTATGTTGTACCGTGTCTTCTGCATTCACTTAGAACTTCATTACAAGTCCTGAGGTCATAGATGTTATTGCAAACATAAAAACAGAAATACTAAAAGCACATGTTTTATGTAACAGCAATGCCACAAAGGATTATCAGCAGTATACACTGCACAGAATATCCTTTTCGGAGATCTCCTATTTCTGAAATGCTTGAAAGCATAATTGATAAAATGCCTACAAGGCGTTTACGTGAGTAAAGCCGTTTTAAGTGCAACTAATTGGTAAAATGTGTAACGGGTGACTCATAAAATGTTGACATAATTACCAATTATGTAGATACAAAAAAAAAAAACAAGTAATGATCATGAAAAGTAACATGGTTCTGAATGCAGCCTACACCAATATATTAGTGCTATAAAATATTTAATTATGTCACATCCTACAGATTCACATCTTATACAACTGCTAAATCAATCAACCAATTAGAAAAAGAAAAAACAAAAACAAAAAAAAAATCTTAAATTTGAAATAAAAAACATCTTATATTAGTGAGTGTCAATGTTGAAATGACCACTTATTAATTTTACAGAATTTCAACCAAATTTGACAATCTTTTCTAAGTGCTTCTGGACTAGGGCTGTAGGAAGAATGGAATGCATCCTTGTATGTAAAGGTATCTCGGTACTCCAGTCCCCATAGGTATATAGCTATATATCTGCAGTTTGAATCTAAAACTTGGCATACATTATGGGATTTACACTCAGTAAAATTGATCCATGGGATCAACTATACGTTTTTTATGCAACACCCACTTGTTCTATATTTAATCAGATTATTATGGTTTTCACCATTATATCTATTTAAAATATAGGTGTTTTTATTTAAAAGGGATTTTTAAAGCAGAACTAAAGGTTCCACTTTAACGAACTGACAAGACTAACTAATTGACAATAAAAAAATAAATTTGATTGCTTACATGTTTTAATGGACCTAAAACATTTTATAGCACATTGAGAACTCAAAGTATTGCAGTTTATGATTGCTACGGTCAGATTTTTGGTGAAATTAGGAGTTGATACCAATGTGCTGTTCATTGTTCTCTTTGCTGGAGGCTTTGGCATAATAAAAAATGCCCTGCCATTACGAAGATTGTAATGTGTCCCAACTGGGGAAATTCCCTCTTTGTTTGTTATGGAGATCCCAGTCTCCAAGCAAATATAAGAGATATCTTAAATTTTTAAGATGTTACAATAAAAGATGAGGGGACACCTGTTGCTGGGTTGCCAGCTGTTGGGAAATACTCTGCAAATTGTATTTTCCTTTCACTTGCAGTTGCATTTCTGGGACAGAAAATGAATGGAAATCTTCTGAATGGAGCACAGACAGCAAAAAATAAACAGCAAAAAATAAACTAACAGGGCCTTTAACCCCACATTATCCCTCCAAATTAAGGACAGATTTGTTTAAACGCATCACGAATGCACTAAATAACTAATGATTTCCAAACAAATTATTTAACATTATATAATTATGTAACCCTCACACAGAAATTAACATATATGTCTTTAAATGATTCTTTATAATTTAAACGCCTATTCTGTATAAATGAGGCATTGCAAAATGTGTTAAACATTCCACAGGAGGAAAACACAGGTTTCAAGTTGGCATTTTAATTGTACACTACTCTAAATATTGGCATGTGGAAAAAAAGTGGAAAGATTTATATTTCAGAAAATATCAAGGTTACACAGAAATATGAGAAAAATGTAATAAATCACCAAATAGACAACCGTACTTAAAAGGGTAAAATCCCTGGACAGCAATGAAACAGGTTGGTCAATACCTAGAGTTATTAAAAAAAAACACCACCACCCAAGAGACATCAAGAAGAAGTAAGTTATAGGTAAGATATTTCACACCCTAAACATTGTCATAACCTTCTAAGCTAAAAAAAAGGGCCGGGGTTACAGGGAGAGAAGATAGCACGAGTTACCGGGCCGGGGTTACAGGGAGAGTTAGCACGAAGGCCAGGTTTACAAGGAGAGTTAGCACGAGGGCCTGGGTTACAGGGAGAGTTAGCATGAGGGCCGGGGTTACAGGGAGAGTTAGCATGAGGGCCGGGGTTACAGGGAGAGTTAGCATGAGGGCCGGGGTTACAGGGAGAGTTAGCATGAGGGCTGGGGTTACAGGGAGAGTTAGCATTAAGGCTAATTTAATGGGGAGCGTTACTATGAGGAAATGGGTTATAGGGAGGGTTAGCAAAGGGTAGCAGTTGCAGGGAGGTGATTATGAGGACTTGAGTTTGATTCACAGTACCTAGGTCTAAGTAGGTGAATTTATATCATTTATAAATTAAAGTGAACCAGTTAGAATACAAAAATGGCCTGCAACAAACATTGGCATATTAGTTGTCTCAACACCATACTAGCTGCATTCCTGCTGCAAATAAACAACTAAGCAATAAAGCAAAGGCGCAGATGACAGCCACTTTCACCACTTAACATAAGTCATTAGGAGCAGCTGCCATTTTTGTGACCCGAACTGGTTCTTTTAAGAAATTGTTTTTATTATTTCAGGATAGCATTAGTAGTTTTTTAACATGTTTCCTGGACTGCCTTAACTTCCCACTCCTTGAAGAAACAGAATTATATATAGTATATAGACGCTAAATATTCGATTATCTGAAAAATTGTATGTGTGTTTAAATTCGAATCAGTAATTAGAAGTAATCATGTTTTTGGTTCACTAACCGTGAAAAATATTTTATCATTAAATACTACATACCTGTATTTCATACACTTTTCTTTATTTTCTTCTAAATGTTTGTATTATTTTGATTCGTATTTTGCAAATTATTTAGTACAGCATTCCAGAGTTTCACAGGAGGCCAACAAACACAATATATATATATTTACCTGTTTTATTACCCAATTTCCTCAACTCTGTTTTATGACAGAGATTCCTAAACTTTGGTTAATCATTCACCACCATTATAACCTCTACCAGAAAATTAAAAATGATGGCTGCAAGATACTTGGCTCTACCTATGCACCTAAGTAACAGTGTATTAAATAACGTTTATCGCTTGAATTCTATTTGGAAACAAACAGTTTGAAGTGTTGAGCTTCTTTATTTAAAAAAAAAAAAAAGTTACAAATATTTAGCCTGCTACAGCACTGCTTTAGTGGGAATCTGTCCACCCCAATTTTATTAAAAGTCCTCACTGTAGTGCATCAGAACCTACTCAAGGTAGCTTTCTCCGTTATGGCCTATAGAGAAACCAGTTCTCAGTTTATGGAGTAAACAAGCATGGATGTAGAAGTTTATTTTAACCCAGTACATGGGTATACAAGCATCTATAATACACTATATACACTGACAGTTATAGAACAACCATCTTACAACTTTTACTGGAGTTTAAGCAAATATATTTCAGAAAATTACCTTAATTAGTCAGTTAAACTGGCAGAGGTCCTTAAAAAAATATGGGGTTTCTACAGCCAAAAAAGATTGTAAGTGCCATTGTTAGAACCCTATAAAGTGTAGGACTTCCCGTTAATATTTTTACATTACAAAGGTGTTTTTGTACACAGTTAAAAAGCTGAAAACAAAATGGTTTCTTATTGTGTGTAACAGCAACGTGGAGGAGGAACCATAAAGATCTGTGGATTTTTGCTGGATACTGTACATAATTGGTGCACATAATAGCACACTAAACTAAAAAGCCTACCACAACTTTCTGCAGCACAGAAGACAATAAATTTTTGATTAAATCTGCTTAAACGGGTGCTTCAGCAATGAGATGACTCAAAACATACATTGAAGATTAGTCAGAATTACCATTGAAAAAAGTATTAATCCATTTAAATCAATAAATGGCCACAGCAAATATTGCAATACACCATCAACAGAAAGACTCTCTGACCCCACAAGAACATGCTGCCTAGTGTTCCACCAAGAAAAGGATGCTTATTTCTTGGTCAAAAGTCAAAGCCTAATAGAACAAGTCACCTCTCCTTTGCAGAACGCCTCATCTATTCATTAACCAGAGATTTTGTTTCCCATATAGTAGTAAAACCTTTCCCAAGAAAACAAAGGGAGCAAGAGCCCAACATGTTGTAAGCAACCCTACTACACTGAAATATCCCACTACCACTAATTTAGAGGCCAAGCACAACCCTACTTTGGGAAAACCTATTCTATGGTAATATCCAAACTCAGAAACTGAGAATACAGATGTGTAAAAGTTAGGGTTGTAGGTGTTAAAGCTGTGTCCATTCTCTAATAAAGGACTTGCAGCATAAGTTGAAGCCATGCCAGTTGCTTTCCACTTTTACCACCCGGAGGTAAAAATAAATGGGTCTAAAAGCAAATCATGGAAAAATAATTCATAGAAATATAGAGATTGAGAAGATTTTTCATTGTCCTCGAAGTTTGGACACATGATCTGTGATGTCAAACAATTTTGGGTGCACTTTCATTTGTAGGTCATCAGTTTTGCAAACATTACAAACTTCCTTTATGTCACAGACTTTCTCACATCGAGAATCGTTACACCATGTGCCATTCCTTTCAGAAAACAGTGGCGACTCTCTGAATGTTAATGTATTCAGCAAAAGAATCTAATTTGATGGAAAGACTATTCAGCTAGTAAATGACGATAATATACCGTAGTGGTGACAGGAGAAATTAATCAATGTGATGTTGAACACTCAGTGGCATGAAGAGGGCCCTGCACGCATTCTTTTCTATTCTCTGTAAATGATTCACTAAAATATCTCAGCAACTTTTCTTTTCTCAAAGAACAGCAGAGCAAATGTCATTACTGCTCATTCTGTGAAGATGGCAAAGAACGTTGGGTAAAAGTATAAATCATAAAGGCTCCATTTTTCATTATTCACAATCGCTTGGTACAAAATAAAACGTAGGCAGAAAAACAGTGCACGTCAGGAGGTCACAAATTCAATCACTGAAATTAAAATATTAGCCAACTTGACTTAACTTTACCAACTTTGACTAATTACAGAAGCCCAATCCCACCAGTCCCTTCATCCAGGTGCCAAGTTGTCTGTCCAAATGTCCTTGTTTGTTCTGTTATGCAATAAGGATTCATTTAGCCATTGTCTATTTTTAGACACCGCGTATTTTTCCACCACTGAACAAATAAAAAAGAAAAAGAGGTTTAATAAGGGATAGTGATTGTTATTAATGCATTAGGTTTGTGGCTGTAGTGCATTTTAAATTTTTTTTATTTGTACATGATACCAGGTAAAATATTATATTTATTTTTTAAAAAATTTACGACAATAGTAAATTGACAGGCTCCTGGCAAGTTCCTAGGCTACGTACAGACGAGCAATGGTTCTCATCAGATAATCAGCTCAGGGCTGATATCGGATGGGAATCTTGTGCGTTTATAGTGCTCGTCGTCCGTCACCCCCTGAATGACCGTCCTGGCGGATCCATAGACGACGGAGGACGAATCATCGTAATGCAAGTAAAGGGGAGAGAATGCAGCTGTGTGCCGATCCATCGTTCTCCAACCTCCCTTTCTCCATAGAGCACAAAGGTAATGTATGTACAGCGATCATTCATGCATCGTGCAGTCGTTTGTCGTTGGAAAGGATCGTGAAAGATCCAATCCAAAGATCCAATTACTGCACGTGTTTACTTAGCCTTAGTGCCTGGAGGGCTATAGATGATATAACTCAGTATCTGTTTTGAGCATGTTCCAGTTAACTCCATGCTTAGACACATCACAAAAACTGAAAAATTCCCTCTACAGCATATAACTGATGTGACAATATACTCCATGCTGCACCACAAACCTATGAATTTAGCAATATTTATGGGGACTAAAATGGCATTTTGTTAGGATTTTTACATTCGATCATGCTCAGAATACACAGGTTCTGAAGTTCTGTACTGCATTTGCCGCTATAAATTCTCCAGTTGCATTCGATGCATTTCTGCAACATTATGCTTTTTCCTACTGCACCTTTTTTGTATAAAAGACAGTTGTTGAGAAGTAGATATTGTACATATTAAATCAGTCTAGTATATATATGATTCAGCAGGGAGGTAAAAAGTGTCTGGGTAGAGGTCACTGGAGCAAGAACTAGAAACAGTATTTCAGCCAGGGGAAAAGCAAGTAAGTGTTGCAATGAGTTGGGGTGTGTTTAAAATGACAGCTTGAAAGAAAATGTAGCAAGTTTAAAAGAGCAGCACTTTGGGGATTCATGTAAAACATGCAGTTTTCTAGGGGAAAAATCTAATGTGACTGCATTTAAAATTCTGAACAGTGGTTTACATGTCTGCATGTCTTCTAATTTAACTGTGCTGTAATAAAAACAAAAGGGTCATCCTATAAAAAATCCAAACACCCTTTACAAAGACAGAATTTTCTTTTTACATTTTCCTTCGTTTGCTACCTCAGCATTTTCATTTTCCCAAGATGTTTTTCAGCCAGGGTTCCTCCAGCAATGAGCAGTTTGTGACTCTCAGGTCAGTTTAAATGACACCAATGATCTTTTTGGCTATCCGTAAGGGTGGCATTCTTCCAATGGCCAGCAATGTAAGAGACATTACACACTAATGTACTGTGAGTTGTAAATATGGAAATTATGGAAGAGGTTTCCGGACGACCTGAAAGTTATTCCAAAGGGGTTCCCCCATAATAAAAAAAAGTCAAGATAAACTATTATAGACTGTAAGGTCCCTTGTAATATCCCTCCCACAACTGCAAAAATACAAGTACTCTCATTCCTACATGGTCCCTGGAAATGCCCCATGTCCCATCTTTGCAAAGAAGTTAACATAGCTAAGTACCTGATTGGGGACACAGAATATCTGACAGTGTTCCCATAAACATTAACCTCTCCTACCATGGATTCCCCGTCAAATATCCCTGTACAAAATCTCTGGAATTTATCACCCCTCCCATTTCATTCAAACGCACAGGTCAGTTATTAGAAAGCAGGTATATATATTCCAATTTACATGTTTATTGAGTTTCTCAGGCCCTCCATACTTAGCACCAAGTTTACAGGTCAGCTCTCAGGGCATAAAAAGTTACTCTTCCATGTTGAACTATTGCACAGCTTCGAGCTGCACCCATTCTCATGAAGCAAGACTTGACCCCTCGTTAGTTTTAGGGAATCCAAGCTGGTTGTGGAATAAAACACAAAGGTCATTTTAATAAAAACAAATTACAAAATAGCTGGTATAGCAATTATATATGTTAGGTCATTATAAAATTACACAACAAAAGTTTAGAATGTGCAATCTGCTTTTCTTTTATAATCAAAAGAGGAAGATAGACATGGAAGCTTTGTCCAGTAGCAGAAACAAAACAGAAAATGTGGTTTATAGTCAACAGACATAGCAATTTTGAGGGACATAAACTACACAGCATGAAAAGGATTTTTGCTGTGGTGGATAATGAAACATGTTTCAATTTCTATATAGTTGTGCACTTGTGTGTGTATATAAATTAATTGGACATTAGTAACACACGTTGAATGAAACTGTCCTTCAATAGGTCTCTCTGTAAAGTAAAGAGTTAATAATTTCATGTACAGGATGCGGTAGTGACAGAAAAAACGGCAGATGGAACCACAGCACGCGACCAGGAATCCAACATGTTGAATAATGAAGACTCTTCAACCAAAAAGTACTCTTCAAGAAAACCAAGATTAGCAGCATGGGTGGCACATAAGTTTTTGTATTACCATTTTTCAGCACGAAACACAAGAGCACTTGAAATCATTATTAAATTATTAATTCCATGAATTTGGTCAATTCAAAAAGCTGTTTGGGGTAGCTAAATATTTAGGCTATGTTTTCAGGAACTGCTGCCAAATATGAATTAACCAGCCTATAAACAACTCAACAATGCATTATGAGTATACAAGAATTCTGCAAGGACCCAATTATCTTGCCAATGGGCCAACAGACCAATATATGTTGGACCTCATTCAGCAAAGATGGTGTCGGCAGGCTGTCAATGTGACAGTAATGAATCCCTGATCTCTGATGGATCAGGTTATACTAAGGAAGCATAAGTTATAAGATTTCAGATGGCTGCTATAAAAGTGCCCTTATGTTAAAAAAACAGTGGTTGCCTATCGTGCTGACCCTCTGGCTACAAAACTTTCAGTCACTGGCCTAGGACAAGTATTCATATAATAAGAACCACAGGAAAATAAAAAACAATTTCTGACTTTATTCAACATGCACAGGAATTTGATTTTCAAACCATCCAGAAAATATATTTGTGGGTAGACTTAGCCAACTCTTAAAAGTCTTAACTCTTCTCTCTTAACTCTTCCAAGGCAAATCCCCTTAGGGAAGTTTTACATGGGATTTCCTGGTACAATTTAAAAGGTAAAAGTTTAAAAGCAAGCACTAAAAATTCCAGCTATTACACCTATTAACAACCACCTATTAACTCCCTTTCATTCTGTTACCAGGTGTCTGACCTAATAGCCAACATGGTAGATCATTATTTTACATTTTTTACCAAATTTCCACACTTTATTCACCACTTTTGAATGTTTTTACACTTTTCAACATTTTCAATTTGAATGTAAAATAATTTACATATGGCAAAACAGGGCTTAATCACAGAGCCAGGTCTTGTATGCCGAATACTTTGCAGACTACAACGCAGTTATGTAATACAACCTGATACACCATCTGTTCCAAGCTTTCATTTGACAATAGAAGAGCAAAGCCACACTTAAAAGATTAGCATCCTGTATTTTCCTCTTTTAATGCTAGGTATGCGCTAGACAATTGTTCTTTGGACTGATATTAGGACTGTATTTAGGATCAATCTAAATCAGTCCTTCCCACTGACTATAAGTAATCAACATACCATCCAGTTGTTCACTATTAAATCAGTATTATGATTGTTTTCCTTATTATATTTAATTGAAATATTGACTGTGATAAAAAAAAGTGCTTTTGATTGCAATATTATGGTTAACCAAGAAAACAAAATTGCAATTTTCGCTCTACATTCTGCCCAAAATTCTTTTAGAAATAAAATAATTTTGTGTTATCAATCCAAGTATTGAAAAGTCAGGGCTAGTTTAAGAGAAAAATCAAATGGACACAGTAGAAGGTACACATAAATATACAATTGTATCCCATAACCTTCTTGTATTTAACATGGATGGTTGCAATATGCATCCTCTTCTTTTTAGAACTTGCAGGTAAGTGTATGTGTGTGTATCAGCGATGAATTATGCAAATATACAATGTATTTTAATGAGGACATCTTGATTCTGGGTGCCAGGAACACTCCAGGGAACGACACTCAGCGCCATAGCTGCTACAGCGAGTTGTTGCCAGAGCACTGGAAATGACCACCTGTAGCAGAGTTAAGCTGCGTACACACGTCAGATTTTTCTCGCCTGTGTGTACGCAGCTTTAGAGGTCATGGAGAAGTTTAGTGAAAAAGACGAAGAAATAAAAAATATACACCCATTTTTTTCTGTTCCTTTTTCCAAGCAAGGACAGTAGAACAGCCACACCTGACGGGTTCACAGTTGGCAAAAAGGTTATATATTGCATATTTGTTCGAAGCATTCACAAATGTAACAATGGAAGGTGACATATTTTAATGTTCCAATCAATTCCACTTTTTTTTATTGATGTTAATGATCTCCAATTCCAAAGGTTTAACAAACCTTTTTAGGCTCTGTGCTTCAAGTCTTAAATTTCAAACAGGTAAATGATTACAAAAGCAGCAAATAAAATATTAACCACACACAGGCTCACAAAGACTTGCTACAGGTTTAGTTAATCCATGGACAAAATGAAAGCGCTCAGCCACTGCTCACGGAAATAACAACAACTACAGAGACTATTAGTTCACCTTTAAAGAGGATGTGTTGTCTCACATGTGGATGAAAACTGGCAGTAAATGGAAAGACAAAAGAAATTACACCAATCTATTGGGCTAAAAGGTTTTGCGAGTCACACACTGACACATTACTAACAGATGTTCACACCATGTAATTCCTCTTCAATGCCACAGTCTTAAATTAATGTCAGTATGTTTCCTTATTTCTTGATATGTTCCCATCCTTACTGCTTGTTGTCTTGGCAGCTCGATGAACATGTGCAGAATTCTATTCTAGTCACAGTACAGAATTCAAAAGCTGTGGTCAGTTTTGTTAAATTGTGATTATTCAAAAAAAAATGCTTATAAGAGGAACAGCCTAGTCTATATGCAAATAGGAAATGCCAAAACCAAACCTGAACAATTTTGGACCACTTTACCATTGGTAATCCACCCATACCCATATCTTCAATCTCAGCCAATTCTGTTGGGTTGAAACACTGTTGGCAAACAACAGACAATAAATGCCAGTTTTTTTAATCAGCTATATAGGAATAAAATAATTTATGGACAATGATCATCATTATGGCTGTAAGGAACTACTTGGCCAACTATTCTAACCCTTGCCAAATGCCTACCAAGCACATGTCGTATAAAGGAAAAAGCCTTGGTAAACCAACATGTAAGCATTTAATGCTTTTTTCAAGCATTTAAAAAAAGTCTATCTTGATAAAAAACAAAATAGCAAATGACCATTATATGCACACTGATTGCAACACATAAACAGTAAACGATTTTGGCTCATTCCTAGCAATTCCCCATTAGTATTCCTTTTTAATGTGAAGGGCTTAGTTTAGGGCGTTTAGTGGGCAGAATCTAAAATCAATATTCGGGACTACTTTTTTCTACTGCTCCTTCTTGCATTACAGTGAAAGCAATACAAACTGAACTGGCACCCACTATGGGCAATAAAACAGCAGCATCGCAGCGATGAGGTCTACCCTCCTGTAAACATCATACAATGTAAGGCTACCCACACGTCAGATGGTTCTTGTCTGATAATGGACTCAGGGCTGATATTGGACGAGAATCTGCAGTGTGTACAGCGCTTGTCGTCCGAAGGACCTTCCTGCCAAAACCACGGACAATGGGCAGTTGTAATGAAAGTGAAGGAGAGAGCGCACAGTGGGTTGCTGCTTCGTTGTTCTTCCCCATCCCCTTCTCCATAGAGCAGAACGATGCTGTATGTACAGCCCTCGTTCATGCATGGTGCAGTCCTTGTTGTCGTGAAAGATGCTTTGCAACAACAATTATTGCACATGTGTACGTAGCCTTGGACTGGCAGCACCGTAAAAAATAGTAAAGCCTTGAAACCTTTACAGTGCTGATATCTTCTCCAGTTGCGCAGAAAACTAAAGTGGGCAGATGCATGTACTATATTGTTAGATTTTTTAATAAATACAAAACTGAATTAACATTGATTTAAATTTGCCTGGAGACAAGGATAACAGCGTATTTTGGACAGTGAGACCTGTTATGTCTGAGCAAAACAATTAAGTTGTATTTTACAAAGATAAATTAATTCAAAGGAACATAGGAATAAAACATCGCTAATCATTGGCCATGATTTATATGACTATAATACATGGATTCTCTAAGCAACATTAAATTTACTGCCTATTATTTATAGTCAAGCAATCTCCATTACGCACTATAATGACTGTTAATCATTGACGTATATTAAGCTCCTCTGCTTGACAAACATTTCTGATCTAATTAAAAACAGGATATTATTTGAAATTGAAGAACCATTCGAAACACTACACCTTTTAATACAATAATGGTATATTTTCTATAATTTCTTAAAATGAATGTGCTAGAAGCAACAGCTGCTATTTTGTAACCCAAAGAACTATGAAAAAAAGAACAGGCTTAGGAAGGATGGAAGAAGGGATAAGAATTGTACCAATTTATGATTTTAAAGGAAGCCCATCCTAACCAAGAGGAGAAGGTACTTCAAACTGAGTAAAACAACAGGAACAGGTGACTCCATCAGACGATTTTTCTTCTATCCATGTTTTGGTGAAACGTCACAATTTTGGAATTTCCATTCACTGTGTGTCCCAGTAACAATGGTAACAAGGACATAAGGGTGGCACATTTGCTCAGGGGGCTAGCACTCTTGCCTTTGCAGCACTAAGGTCTTAGGTTTGAATCCTGGGCTGGGATCCTAGTGGTGGGGACATTAGATTGTGGGACCCATAACTATGGACTTTGGAAAATGTTGCATAATAAGTCAGCACTATACAACTAAAAGATAATGAAGGACAAATGATAAAAGTTAACATTGCTAGCAGGAACTTGGGCAGAAATAAATATCCTGAGTTTTTTCTCTTGGCAATTATATTATGAAAAGGTATGTGGGTTGCAAATTGAGAAGCCGACTCTGGAGTAGCTTGCACCCTCTAAAGCTGGTTTTGCAAGAGTAAGGATTGGGCACCAACTTGCATTAGAATTAAACATAGAAATTAAAAGCTTAAATCTGCATGAATTTTGAGCACTATATATATCAAAAGAATTAGAATTATTACAACATAACTTCCATTCAAATGCTATATCCCACGCTATGTCCTACTCTGGGCAGCAGGCATATGCTTTGGAACTTTACAGACTGTCATGCATGAACTAGACCCAAACCTTAGGAATATCAGTCCATCTTTGTTTCTAGCATAGCACATGTGCTCTATACAAACAATTTCCCAATGACTAGGCTTTTGGCTGGGCCCTTGACCATCTTAATGGAACCTGAAGTTGCTTGCTAGTCATTGGCTGTTTCAATGTCACTTTCTTTGCATCTGTGATCTCTACCTGAAATACATGTATTGATGATGTTGAGGGAGATGGCTTCACTTACAGTGGTGAAACATATAAGTAAAAGGAATTATGAAAAAAAAGTACAAATGTGCATGTCTATCTACAATCGATTTTGCTGGGTTATTTATCTTAATCACTGTAAATGTACAGAACATGACATTGCTGACCTCTTTTAGCAAATGCTAGTGCATAATACACAGTAAGTGATTAAGAGTGAGCTATAAATTCCAAAGAACTTTATCTACAATTTAGTTTCAAATCAATGACTCAGAAAGAACATCATGAATACCAGTTATCTCCTTCACTTGTAATGGGACCTATGTTTCCTATGTTTCGGCCCTATTGATCTAAGTGGAACCTGAAGCAGTTTGCTAGTCATGGCACTGAGCAGAGTGCTTTGAGACGAGAAATATTTAACCTGGACTTCAGTTCTAAGGCTATAGTAGATACAAGTAGAGAACAATATAAAAAGCAAGAAACTAAAATGAAGATTTAAGCTGGAAATGTAAAATATAGCACACCATGGTATGGTTTCAAATGTAGCACACCATGGTATGGAGTTTTATGATCTACATAAATGGCCAGTTTACAGTTATAACCACCTATTTACAGTACATACTTCCTATCTACCAATTTATTTCCTTACATTTTTCCATACTCCCATAGCTGGCGTTTAGAAAGAAAATACTCAACAGATATAGCTACTGCTGTTGTATTTTTATGTAATGTAACCATATTACGGTAACGAGGACTGCACAATTTGCAATGCTTCCTAGACTACAACAGGCAAAGCAGCCAATAAAATAACCAATTGGGTAATTTGGGTAATTTGAGCAAGAAGTGTGATGTACATACAAATGGTTTCTTTGTGTAGCAATCTTTTTGCACCTACAGCTAAAAAAAATCCAACAATTGTTAGATGCTTCAAGGTTGTATGAGAGAATATACATTTATGATAGAGAATGAAGCTTTTGACATTATTGAACAAGCATGAAGGCTACCAATAAACTACACAGTAATATCATCACTCACAAACAACACTGGAGTAAAGGTAAAAGCCTATTGTCATGTAACTATAGAGAAATATATGAATCTCTGGATGATGAGAATTGAGTCTTTACTTATCCAGCTTTGTTTTCTGTAAATAGCTTTGGCTCTTTGGTGGAAGGATAAAGTTTCCCAACATTCTTTAGTGTGAACTTCAGGTTTCGCTCAAACATAGCACAAAAGTCTAAAATCTCTTGTCTGCCGAAGTCTAGACCAGCTTATTAAGATTGCTATGGAAACTGCTGAGCATGTTCTGCATGCTAATTTACCATTCATTCTAGATGTATTTTTATCATGAGACACTTATAGAAGATAACGAGCAAGTGCTATTAAAATTCTGTATTTCTCATAGCATACGTTATTTAAGGAAAAAGCAAAGTTCAAAGTTAGCTTTGGCGAAAACACCAAGTGAAAGAAAACTGAAGCAAAGGAACTGGATGGTTTGAAACCAAAAGTGCAAATCTAGTGATAGACTATAGCTGGCCAAACACGGGTTGAATTTCTTGTTTTACTGAACAGTCCGTTCAATTATTTAATTGCATTTACCACAAATTGGTATTTTCTACATTTAAAGCAGAAGTAAATACATGCAGCTCACCTATCTGCATTCCAGTGCCAGGTACCACCATCTTCCTTCTCTTCTGGACATCTTAATTGGCTGTGCCAGGATGCCACACACACAAGAGAAGCTGGCGCTGTGCATGCGCAGCTTAGCTTTGACTTTAGAAAACAAAGCAATCAGGCACGTAGGATACAATTTGTAGAAGGGGCACTACTTGTCTCTTTCTGCAACAAGGAATTGCCTGATCATGCAAACTCAAATGTGAAACTTTAGTTCCACTTTAAAGAGGAACTAAACTGAAAAGTGCCTAAAAAAAAAAAAAAAAAAAAAAAACATAATTTTTACTTAACATAAAAGGTGTAAAGTGAAATTTCTAAGTATAGGTATGCTTTAAGTACCCAAAAGCGATTAATGTTGGGTGTGCAATCCAACATATCTGACAAGGGTTTCAAACCTCTTTACTGATTTTACTTTGCACACATATGATTATCTTCATCAATTGAGAGACCATTGAAATACTAACAATACTAAAGAATCAACTGCAGCATGGTATAGAATAATTAATAGATTTTCAATTGACCATTTACATTTGTAACAAGTCAATCCAACAACTCAAACTAAAATCAATCATTGGAAAGCTAGCCGTAGACAGGCAGATGTGATAGGGTTGAAAACATTTGTCTGTCTTCTGAACCAATAAAACCAACTTTTTGTGTAAGTGCACTGACAGACTGTAAAAGTTAAGCTTTTTCTACCTCAACTCTGATGAATGAAGAAGCATGGTCCAGTTCAGAGCAGAACATGACCAGCTAGTTGTAACCTTAAACCACCCAATCACCCTCCCGTGTATTACATCATGTATGACCTAAGATAATAGATGAGCATGCCTACAGGATGGCAAACAGTTTCCCACTTCACAGAACTTGTTTTTCTTTTATAAAATAATTAACTGCAACCCACTACTCTGCAACTTTTTCTACACATAACTCTTACTCAGGTGCCAGCTTCCCTTTGCCTAGATCTACTTTATTGCTTTTTTCTTCCAAAGAATTTTACCACATACTGAGCGTATTGTTACAGCACATCTTTTATTATTTATGTTGTATCCTCTCTGGGCCCTGCCATCATAAGTAACTCCTTGAATCCCTGATAAGATCCAGAGCTTTTCATGCTAAACCTGATTTGCTTGGAAGGGATACACATCTGTTAAAACCAGTTTCCTCCTTTAGCCAACTCAATGTAGTACAAATAAAATGTTACCAACTATCCCTTTCTAAGATCCCCTAAGAGGAAAAAATCCAGCAAACTTCTACAGCAAAGCATTCTTTAGGGATAATAATACCAAATGTATGGAGTTCATCTACATTCCTCACCCGGA
The DNA here is from genome assembly GCF_032062135.1 of Pyxicephalus adspersus. Lineage (NCBI taxonomy): Eukaryota > Metazoa > Chordata > Amphibia > Anura > Pyxicephalidae > Pyxicephalus > Pyxicephalus adspersus. Next base: position 78,208,368 of record NC_092863.1, on the reverse strand, counting down.
CACTTGCTGTAATCGCATTGTAATTCTGTAGCTCATGTGTGCAGCTCCCTGACTCTCCCATTGTGGATATTACTTGTATGATATAGAGGCCCGTCATTCCAGAATAGAAAATATTGTCTCCGTGTGGGCTCACTGTATAGCACAAACTCTTTGCAGCGCTAGGTCTCAGGTTCAAATCTTGGCCAGGACTCTATCTGCATGGAGTTTGTAGGTTCTCCCAGTATTTGGGTGGATTTTCTCCGGATACTTTGGTTTCCTCCCACAATCCAAAAACATACAGTTAGGTTATTTGGCTTTGCCCAAAAAAATTACCTTAGACTGTGTTAAAGACATATGACTATGGTATGGACATTAGATTGTGAGCCCCCTTGAGGGACAGCTAGTGACTATGGACTGGTTCATGGCTGCATAATATGTTGGCGCTATATAAATAATATATCATCTGTGCCCTGTGCCAGGAGATTCCATGCTTCAGCTAGTCTTCATTAAAAAAAGTGCATTCTTTAGCAAAGCTACTAGATAATTACCACAAAATCTTGTTATCAGTACAGTTTTCTAGGATTTTGGCATGAAGCCCTGACACCATTTACCATGGCCTACATCTCATTTCATCTCATTTCTGAACTTAGCCAACGGTAGGGTCAATCATATCCGAGCATGTCCTTAAAAAAGTAGGAATTGGCACTGGAGATCCTGTAGCTCCACAGCTTTAGACAGGCACAGCTGCACAATAAGTTTTGAATTTGCAAAGTTTTGTTCTAAAGCAGGGGTCAGCAAACTCCGGCCTTTAGGCCAGATACAGCCTAACCGGTAGTTAGTTCCGGCCTAAACAAACTACTGAAGCCGCATGCGGCTCTTGAGCCTCCATGTGGTGGCTTCCTTCTGTGCGGACGGCGTTAAAACTTCTGCCGCCGGGGTAAATAGGGAACATTCATATGGAAGAGAGGGATTTCCCTTCCGGGGGTGTTCCTGGTGTGAGGCGGCCTAGTGTGCTCCTGCCTACCCCTGAAATGGCCTAGTGGCCAAAAAAGTTTACTGACCTTTGTTCTAAAGGTAATACTCAAATTTTATTCTAACACAAGCACAAGCAAATAGCTAAAAAAAGTTTTACAATAACACCTATAAACATAAACTTTAGTAGTGGGGGGAAATGATGAAGCAGAATTTCTTTGTGTGTGTCAATTTATTTTGTGGCATTGAGCTCAGTAAACATGTTTACAGAAAATTCTGAAAGTATGTAAAATGAAGGCTAATTCCAATACTGGTAGAAAATGAAAAATCACATTATAGACATTTAACATTTCACATAATAAAAAAAGACATTTTTACATTGATACTATACTTTCAAATTTTAAGAAGCTCTTCAATGATATTACAAAAAAAGGGAAAAGAGAAATACTGGCATTGCCATTGACAATTTCTTATATATGGTTAGGTCACAGTCCCTTTAGCCATCCACCTTTATTAAAACCTGTCCCAGAACCTATTGTTCACCAGAGATAAAAAGGACTGGTAGCATGATAAAGCTTTACAATTTTCTTTAACAGAAACTTTCAGCATATTTTTTTCAGCTTCATAAAATGTTGTTTTTGAGCAGTAGTACAGTATGAAATGACTATTGTGTAATATTGTGACTCAAACCCATGACCTATTTGTTACTTTTATTTGTTGACTTTTCAAGTTACTTCCTGAAAAAAAAAAAAACAACAAGGGAGGTATTCCCAAAATACCACCCCTCCATTGGAACATGCATGGACTTTAATCTAAGTAATGCACCATCCCAGTAGCCAGACTGTTAGTCTCTGTAGGTGCCCTGAGTCCATGGAACTTGTTTTCCCTCAGGATATAGGAATGTAAAAGGCATGAAGGTCATCCATTCCACCCATTTTCCTCATGAGTGACTTGCAAGTTTCCAATAATCCAGGCTTGTTTAAATTTGCTTAGACAGGGAGATAGCTACAAGTAAATAAATATGCTACAGGTATACAACAACCTCTCACAGATCAAACAAATACATGAGGAACAAACCATCACAGCAGCAAATTTCTAGGGACCGGTATTTATTTAAAGACCTTAGTGATCTTTGGATACTTTGGATTTATTTATTGCTTTGCTTAAACTCTTCATGGAAGAAGTAGTTGGCATTGTAAAATACAAGTTTAAATGTGGACTGATTATGCCAGGTCTATGGCATGGAGCATTGAGGAGCTGGGAGATATACTCGCTTATTGGGTGTACAATAGAAATTGGACAAGGTTTTTACATTAAAAGAAGAAAGTATAAATGCATTCAAAATATATTTTAGTCCTAGATGGAGGTGGGAATGGTTAAACATTCTGTTAGGTTATAATTATTAAGTGTCCATTATGGTTTCCTCCCCTACCCTATTACAAAATTCACTGTCTTGAAACTAAGAAGTGCAAGGAAACCGCTGAATGATAAATTGAATAAAAATGTTTTTTATGGTACAACTGTTGTAAATATTCATTTTACGGTAGTCCAGATCCAGTTCCCTGGGTCCATAGGATATTTACTTATGTGGGTCTCTTTTATGATCCATACACCTCTATATTTCAACACAACTTGAAATATAGTGGAGTGATCCCCATGCCTGCCTGTAAAGAAAGCCACAGTTTAACCAACTAAGAACCTAGTCAGCGCACACACGATCGAGTGGCACCCTGCTGTGCTCATCCCCATTGCAGTCGTTTGCCATCAGGAAGGATCCAGAAACGACATCAGGGGACCGCTGTACATGTTAGATTCTCACCCAACGATGAGCATGACCATTCTTAAGGAGTGAGAATCATCTAACTAGTGTAGTCTTAGTGGTTCCACCGGCTGATCTCAACACCACTGCAGAAAACAGAAGTGACATGAAGGTCAGTGAGACAAACCGGTAAGAGTTTTGGAGGAACCTGTAAATTGAAACTCCTGGAAGTGTGAGTTTCAGAGTAGATTTTGGGGAACCATTGCTCAATACCAGAGCTGTATTTCACAGTGCAGGTAGCAGGAAAGCTACATATGTACACATATTTTTAACAGGTATGTCTTTTCTTGAAAAACTTACAACTTTTAACAAGGGTTTAGTTTAATCTACAGGTTGGTGGAATACCCTTTTATTTATTATATGGGCAGATTTTAATATAAGGAATTCAGAAATTCCCTTGTTGCTAACCTGGTTATGTAAGTAACATTTTGCTTCCAAAAAACTTCTAGACTTTACAGAATAGAATCTCATTACTTTCCTAGGAGAAGCTAGTCATTAGCCTTCATAATTGGTACTGGAGGTGCCAAGCACAGCTCATGCAGAGATCACAAAAACTACAAAGCAAACAGGGTTGGGTCAAAATAGTCAAACAAAAAATATATATATGGATAAAACGTATTTTTGAAAAATCCAATAAAATGATAGTTATGAAAGTGTGGCAAGCCAGAAAAGCCAAGTTCCATTAGTCTGAACATTCTAGTTTTCTGGAAAAAGGATGTGGATAACTTTAGAAGGCAAACTTTTAAACTAAAGCACTGGACTAAAACCCATAAGGTAACTGCAGGATGTCTGTGAGCACAAAACAGTAGGCTATAAAACATTCTTTCATGCTGTCTCTGGAGGGCTGGAAATAGGATTTAATTAAATAGAAAGTTGAAACAGTGGCTATTCTACACCTAGAGGAACAGCATTCAAGTTATGTCAATCACTGTTATAAGAACATAAAACATTATCATCTAACAGCGATAATGAAGTGACAGCCACAAAAAAAGTAGACTTATTAATCACCCTTTAACAAGTACATTTGAAGCATGAACTCTTGTTAAAATGTTTAACAAGATAGATAAATCTTGGTCCATAGTAACAAGATACCAATTGGCATTATTCCAGTGCTAATGAGGGTACCTTCACATTAAATGGAGTAATAAATGCAAATTGAAGGTGTCCCCATTCATTTGACATGAAAAACTGCAAGTAAACGTATACACAAATATAGATACAAATACACACTGAATGGAGTTACAACATGTCAAGAAATTGCTAATTTCCACACATCTCTCAACACCCAACCCTGGCCTGATTTCCTACATAAATTTACCCAAGTATTTTTTTCTCTGGACTTTGATGTGTGATGGTCCTTCAAGTGGCCATGTTGCTGTAATTTGAAATAAATGCCTCCCATTGGCAGCAAGAATTTTTAATTGGAGGGGGTCCTCATAGCAGGGTTCCTCCAGAGGATATAAAGGGTTCCTTGAGCAATAAGTAGCTTGTACTTCAGGTCAGTTTAACCAACACCAATGATCTTTTAGGCTATTTGTAAGGGTGGAATTCTTCCCATCAGCCAGCAATGTATTCTTTCCACTGACCATCACACTAATGTACAAATTGTGGATATAGTAATCATAAAAGGGTTCCTCCTTGTTAAAATTTAATAGGGAGTGGCAAAGTGGATCCGAGGTTAGTTTTTGCACCTTGAAGCACTCTGGTGCCAAATTCTAATCTCAGCCACAACACTGTCTGCATAGAGTATGTATATTCTCCCCGTGTTTGTGCGGGTCTCCTAGTGGTACTCCAGTTTCCCCCCATATCCCAAAAACATTCTGATACTGTAGGTATGCTGGAGCTTTACAAATACATAATAACAATAATAATGGTTTATCCAAACATTAAAAATAACACCTTTGTTATGAACAGAGCGGTGGTGTTATCTTTTGCACTATTATATTCCTTACATCACACATACATTGGGCAGTCTCATTAAAAATATTGAAGCCGATGTTCCTGCATACATTTTGAGAAAATTCACAACTGGGAAAATAATGGTATAAACCCCACAACCCCCATTGGTCTGCTTTAGTAGTCTACTGCAAAGTAAAAAAATGATTTATGCTACCACTGGTGGCCTCTTTAAAGACTGGATGCCCAATGGTTTCTGGATTCAGTATTTCTGAGCCACAGACCCAGACGAAGAATGCAGCAAGAATGCAAGCGATGATTGTTCTGGTCAGAAGCATCAAAACCATAGGAAAGGCACCAGTGGTAACCTTCATAATTTCTCTCATGACATATATACTTTGATATTTTGGTAAATAAAACTAAACAATGCCAACAGCCCCAGTGTCCAGAAGGATATCTGCCTAGCCGTGAAAAAACAAAATACCAGGAACCAGCTGAAGTGGGCCCCTATGAAAAAGGTGGTCCCATATTGTCCTGGTAAATGTGAAGAATGCAATGTTGGACAAAGAGGGGGGTTTACATTAAAATATACAACATAATGAGTGATAAGTGTTATCTCCTAGTCCAGACTGAAGAATTTACCTGTCTCCAGCTGTGTGGCTGCCATTTCCTGTCATCTTATCTCTTCCCAAGTACAATTCTCTTATCAGACTAAACATAAGCAAAAATGGTCACCAAGATAATGGTAGAATCTGAATAAAAGTAAGTATTTGCAAGGAGGAGTTCTAAAAACATGACTAAACATGACCCCAGCATGGTACACAATCAATCCAATGTATAATCCAGTATGTCACATGAGGAATATTCAGAATCGGATTCAGTGATGTGGAATGTGGACAGCGGACCTGCAATGGAAGACTTGTGCCAAGGTTTTATTCTCCAAATTCCCAAAGGACGGAATGGGGACACTGCAAACCCACAATAACACACTTATGCCAAGGTTACACTCACCAGCCCCTGCATTACACAAAGTCACTCAAATATCAGAGGAAGGAATGGGAAACATAGAGATCAATATTCATGTGCTCATATATCATTTTTTAGGATCTGAATTAGCCTATTGTAGTCCATGTACAGCAGAGATTAGAATGAAGAGTAGGGAAGAGGTAAATCAGCTGTGATGCAGTGCAATTAACATGCTAACAAGAGGAGAGAATAAAGTGAGAGAGAATATTTTTAATATTGTAAAGAAGATGAAAATCAGTTCTCAGGTCTTGCCAGACAGGGTTGTAAGTTCTGGCTCAGCTTTGTAAATCTCATGGCTGGAAGGAGGTCGCTTGATGTCAATTTTACCGGTGGTAAATATTGTTTAAAATACTTGTTTCTATTTATAATTCATAATTATTTATGTACATGGCAGTAATTATATTCGATAATAAATACTGAGGTTTCTTTCTTCTCTTATTATTACAGTTGCTGGTCAATGAGTCATTCATTATTTACACTGAGCCACTGAGTGTTCCCTCTAATGGCCAAACCCTAAATTTTTCTATTTACCAAAATATTAGCAATGTGGAAGCACAAGCTTGTAAATCTGAGAAAGCCATATACCAAAAAATGCAATAAAAAGGTTGTGATGTAACAAACCTAGCTGCTGAAAATATACAATTGCAGAAGGGTTTATAAGTCGTTTCACAGTGTTTACACTTCCTTATTGTATTGTGTGTAGTTGTGCATTACTGTAGAAATCCCAATGCAAGAATGACGGGAGGAACCTTGGCACAGAGATCTGAATACAATATGCACTTCAGAGAAAAAGGCAATAAGGGCTATAAGTATGACCGGCTGTCATTTCAAGTCCTTGTTACTAGTAAATCATTACCAAGGTTCAGAGGACTTGTGCAGATAAGCAATGTACTCTGCCAAGGATTGTAAAGGCCATGGAAAAAATAATTTCATGACATCTGAACAGGGATGTATTTAAAGTGTATTATATAGCAAATGACAAACCACATTTAGCCTGCAGAAAAAATCATGATGCATGGTATTGGAACCAGAGTATCAAGGTAATTATCTGGTGGAAATTTGTATGTATAGGCCCTAAGCTGAGCATGATGAATGGTAACATGAATATTGTGACATCATCTGGGACTTCTGCAAACATGGAATTCCCACCAAGATGTTTTCTAAGTTTAAATAAAACTCAATGCATCTGACCCCTTTCAGGATTAACACATAAAGCTTTATTCAGTATAGAAGTTTGCAATAAACATGATTAATGATTTTGTATTTCACCTATGTTGCAGTGCATTCACCTACATTGGACATGGCAAGGGTTCTGGGCCAACTGTTTTGTGCAAAACCAATAAAAACATGGTAAATATTAGGTGAATGTTGGCAGAGTGTAAAGCTGACTGTATATGTTACAATCTAATTTTATATCTTTTGGATGTATCAATGACTTGGTAATATGAGGAGCCTTTGCACTATACAGTTGGTAATACTAAAAATCATTTTCATGTAGTCAGCTTTAGAACATAGCGCTTTTAAGGCTCATTACCATCTATGTTTTGCGGTAATGTGCAGAAATGCACAATGCACCCGTTCCTCCCACTTTCAATGGCAATTCAATGCAACGGATAGCATGTTGCTTGCAACGAATGGCAATGCATGACATGTATAATTGGGTGTTCTATTCTACATTACCAAAAAAGTTGCATGTTCATTCTGCAATTCATTTTGGTACAACCCATTCAAATAAATCATCGTATTTAAAACTGCAATTGTCGGGATAGGTGTAAACAGGCCCTTAGGAAGGCGCTATATCTGTGGCGGTATTAAAAAGCAGCTAAATATTATGTGAAGATCTCAAGGTGGGTACACGTTAGAAACAGATGTACAATGTTCTAAATGTAAACAAAATTGTGCAGACATTAGTACACACAATCCAAAATACATAGGAAATCCGGATAACGCTATAATAAACAATGGTTTGGTAAATTTCCAAAAATGATATTATATCTGTTTTAAAGCTAGCCTTACATTTCATCTTTTGGACAGCATTTTATTATGACTGCAAAACGTAATACTAACAAAAGATTTTGGTACAAACATTCATGAATAAATCAAGTATCAGGCAGCTTTAACCTTGAAAAACTGCTGTGGGTAACATTATCCTAAATTTTGGTTACTTCCTAAAGGAAAGCTTTTGAACTATGCATATAATCTGTATTCATATAATTTTTTTTGCCAAGGACTTCCAGAGCACTGTGTTAGCATGTGTTAGCTAATGACAGAGCACAGTAAAGTGTTGTGTGTATTGCAGCTCCCTTTGCCTAATTAAATCCAAACTTCCACTAAACTTACAGAACTGCAACTCTTCTCTTCTTGGCTAATCACAGAATGCTGAGCATCTGAGACCAGTCAAGTAAAAGAGGTAGGTGAAAAAAAAACGTTGGTGCATCAAAAAAAAAGAAGCTCTCATATTCTTAAAATTAATTTGTTAATTAATGAATCCAGGGCCAACACAATACCAATGCCACACATTGATATACACACTGGAAGAGGTAACCTTCAAAAATAAACTAATTTTAAAAATTATTTTTTAACCTGGGATTTTGCTTTATATGCTCTACCTATCTGACACATGCTAAGTCTATGTCTGATTCATAATTCACATTCTGTAACCAACGGGTTCCATCTATAAGGAATCGATGCTGAACATGAAAAGAGATAAGATCCACCATCAGCATTGCATAACACAAGATATTACCATCCAATATTTCATATTTACCCAACCTAAAAATAGAAGAATAAGATCACTCGCGGCATAATTAATTTGTGTGCACAAGCACCAGTGTTTATTCAGCACAACATAAGATTTCAATTGGCTGCTGGCAGTGTACTTGGGTTGAATAGCATTTAGACACTGCAAGGGTTTTTATGGTTGTAAATAACTAACTGGATTGTGGGATATGATGGTTCTATTGGTAAGAAAAAGGCTACAAATGCCTTGCTTAACATATTCTGTCCTCAAATTAGCTGACCGATTACTGCACTGATGACCTTCTTGAATGTTGGAACCATTGCCAAAACCAGGTGCTTCCAGGTATGGTAAAGATTATGTTCCAATCTGTGCATGTCCTAAGTGGTTAGATATGTTATGGAAGAAATATACATACAAGATGGAGCTCATATAGGCTTTAAGTCCAGGGTGACTAGATAGACATGGAAGGTAAATAAAAGCGGGTAAGAAGGTAAACTTTAAAGGGGCTTTTGCATAGGGAAAACAATGAAGTCTCAAAATGTTGTTTATCTTAAACTAAATGCTGAAAAAAGCCAGCCTTGGTACAAATCACCAGCCAAAACCGCTCCACACACCTAAGGAATCCACATATTTGTTATAAAGGAACGCTTTATAAAACAGAAATATTTCTTATGGAGCAGCCATTGACATCTGCAGTTTATATACTTCTTTTAGTCACTGAGCTCTTCAGAGTTTCATTGGACCCAGCAGATTACGTCAATTTGGTGTAAATATTCCTCAGTCCTGTTTACCTCATTATCCAGCAAGGTATATGTGTATGGAGGAAGGCCAGCTAGCTCTCAATTACGAGGGGAGACGGAAACATAAACCAGGACAGCCAATCACTCTTACCCAGGAGGGCTGCGCTTAACAACAAATTAGAGGGGGTATAAAAAGGAAGACCATGGAGTTTTACTGACTTTCTGGCAAGTACGTCATAAAGAAACTGGTTAGTGGTGCTTACTTGGAGTTCTCTATCCATCATTAAACCCTCCTCCACCATCAGCAACACTTAAGAGTACACAACTTCACCATTCTTTGGTATGCAAAAAAGGAGAGATATGGGTTTCTATGGTCCTGTCCTGGTATAAAACTGAATAGGTCCTGAAAGCTTACATCTTCAAAAACTTAAATTAGCCAATAAAGTAAATCACTTACATTTTAAATTTGCAATTTGTATGTTTGCTGTATCCAAATGATGCACATAACAATAGCAAATAGAACAAAGCTTTATTCAAAAGTAAGATATCCTGGGATTCTGGCTTTTTCACCAGAATGGAGTTCCCCCTAAAAGAAGGGTATAAAAGTGAATTGTATACCCAAACCCATTCATGGGCCCATCTACCTATTTAGACACAAGCCATCCTTGTCCTGTCTAGTATTGAGAGAAATGCGGAGATAGGGATTTTAGATATCAATGACCTAATCTCTTTAGAGCTTTTCAGGACAGTTAGGCTATGTACACACATATAATAATTGTCATTGGAAAGGATCTTTCACGATCCTTTCCAACGACTGCACGGTGCATGAACGAGCTCTGCTCATACAGCACAGTTCTGCTCTATGGAGAGGCACCCTGCTGCACTCTTCCCCTTCGCTTCCATTATGATCCTTCGTTATCTATTGTCCGTGGACCTGCCAGGACGGCCGTTCAGATGACGGACAACGAGCACTGTACACATGCAAGATTCCCGTCCAATATCAGCCCTGAGCCGATTATCGAACTAGAACCATTGCACGTGTGTACATAGCCTGATGATTATTAGTACAATGTATGAAAACAATGGTTTCTGAAAGGTAGGACTCTGGAACCAAAACAATTCACACCCTGGAAGATACTCCACTTTATCATTGTTCCCCAAGCCATCCTACACAGAAGCCATTGTTTCAAAACCTTGCACCAGTGATGGTCAACAACTCAGAGCCAGTGATGGGCAGTTTGGAATAAATGGCCCTATACTACGGGGCTGTATCTGTGCTACACTTCAAGAGTTCTAGATGTACTGTTATCCATGGGAAAAAGGGAATGATTTGTTTTGCTCCTCCTGCTATCCTGAAAGAGGAATATTCTGCTTATTTTTGGGATATGTGATGGAATAACATGAATATTATGTTCCAAGGAGGCTCAGCATTATAACACTATGTTAGAAGCCAATCAGTAGAGAAGATAATCCTCTAGCTAAGAACCTGTGAGTCATATCCTTAATGCTGAGTCCACCTGACAATTGTAAAATTTAAAAAGAGAAAAAAATTATTACATCAGAAAGTCCAATAGTAATCAGCAATGGTCACCTCTATAACACATTCCTTTATATGTCTTGGCGTGTTACCAATACCTTCTAGAAATATAAGAACTGAAGCTGATAAGCCTAAAAGACAAATATTAAGAACAACCATAATGCTCTTTGGCTTTGCATGACACTTTGGTCACAGAGGAGCAGTTAGCAACACCCAAACCACTTCCTGACTTTATCTACTCTTGAAGAGTAACAGAAAAAGAAAGTTACATGTGTGTCATATATCACTGGCTACAGAAAAAAAATGAACTTTAGTCTGGACAATCTTTTTCATCATATAACCGACAACCCACCAATCACAAGCAGACAATGCTTGGTTTAACCATGGCTTGCTCTCTTGTAAGATATGCTTTGCACACATCATAGACCGGATGCATATGCTTTCCCTGCAGATGCACTTTGGAAGCCGTAAATATTGTTCAGCAAAATAAGCGCTCACTCTTATGTACATAATACATCTGGGAGTTAATTAGAAATTGTCAAACAAAGAAAAGTATTGTTGATGAAAAGAAAAAGACACCTTTTGTTAACAGTTATCAGGAGCAGGAGTGTGCCTCGCCTTAAACAAACTCACTTCAGGGAAAAGGAATTAGCACTGTATCATTTGTCCCTTTGTAATCCAATTAGTCAGATCACTTTCTCTGGCCTGCACACCAACAGCCTCATATGGCACCTATAACTCCACTGACACATTTCTGTTGGTAATCAGGTAAAGTGTATGTAAAGGTAAAACTCTTTTTAGTTTTTTAATAGCGCAAGAAGGAGAAGGTTAAAGCGGTGAACAGATTTTCATTGTCCAATTTGGGAATCACCTGCCTCTTCATCATGCAATTTCATGCGGCTACCCAAGGCTGGCACCTTACTAGTTTCTCCAGTATTCGTCAGTTCAAAAAGATCCAGATTCTGCACATCCGACAGCTGGAGGCCCCTATTTATTCTCCATGGGGCTGTTGGCTGCTCCATGGGGCTGTTGGCTGCTCCATGGGGCTGTTGGCTCCTCCATGGGGCTGTTGGCTCCTCCATGGGGCTGTTGGCTCCTCCATGGGGCTGTTGGCTCCTCCATGGGGCTGTAGTGCCGCAGCGGTTCATGGCGTGAGCATATTGTAAATGCACCGCAACTTCACTGCCAGTGTGAATTAGTCCTTAAAAATTTACAATTGCCTCGGGTGAAAATCAAGTGTCTGTACAACCATCACCCAATATCTTATCCCTACCAGATCCCCAAACCAACACCAGGATTGGGTACTATTGTTTCCTAATGTGGAGGATGCAGCATGGTGCTCCATTCTCATCCTGGCCCTTCTAGACTTTAAAAAACAGGACAACACTGTACAGAGCTCATTCATTCTACTACTGCTGGAAATGATCACGAAGGATCAAGGCAAAAGGTGAGAGTAAATTATCCAGTCAGGACTTTGTAACAACTGTCTAATAAAACATTACTTCCACTTTTATCCAACCTGGGAGATGTCTTCTTGTATGTCTGGGGCAGAAAAGGAAGGGAACAAAACAACAAAAAATAATTCAAGGAGATTTAAGCCCTACTTTATTTATGATTTTAAAAAAAACTTTTTGGCTACACATATACATTGATGTGGGAAGCACCAGAATTTAATGCTGGAAAATCTCTTGCCTTTCAGGGGGTGACATGCATTAGGGTATTGCTTAGCAGTACCAATTATGGCGCAAATAGTTTCAAACAAGCAAACAGATAAAGGAGACTCAAAAGCAAGGTCAGGTCTTTATGTGTTGTTAGGCAGGGATTCCAAAGGTTCAAATGGTTGATATGTTTACTTTAAAGAAACATTCCAGTAATAAACCGAAGTTTTGACTTTTTCACACTTCTGAGAAAAACTATTTGTATTGCTGGCTGTGTCCCCAAATGGGAAAACTACCCTCAACTTCAGCTAGATAAAAGTTGTTATGAATGACTCCCAATGAACTGGTGAAATCCCAATCCTTGATTCCATACATAGGGAAATACAAGCTCCTTCACAGCTTGACAGATCACTGTACTGACTACAAATGCGATTGTGACAACATTGTCAACATGCCAATTGATTGCTGGTCATGCATGTATGGTTGTAGCTGGACTCCGCTCGGAGACAACACAATCATGTAAACCTGGTATCTGTGCAGTTTGTGTTTGCACATTTCTGCTATGGGATAACCCCACTGCTACAGACTCTGACCTTGTGACCTGCTACAAAGTTGCAGTTTGATCAATGGGGAAATGAGACTGAGGAAATAATCTCTCCTGCCTGCAAGAGACCAATGACATCATTGGCATCAAATCATGATAAAGTTATTATAAGGTCCATTCTTCCAAAACAGTCTACCAAAAACATCAAGTTAGGACATGTTCGTGCATTAGGTTTCAGAACAATCAGTAACGTAGGACCATGCAGAGTACAACTTAAATGCTACAGAAATTCTAGGCAGCTTTTCCTTCACTCAGCTGGATGAGATCCCAGCAAAGCCCACATATACATCAATAGAGGGTATAATAATCAAGCTTCAAGATGAACTCCAGAGAAAACATTTTATTTTTGGATTTTGGAAAAAGGTTACAGGCTTTTATTGCTGCAAAGATCGCCAATAACTTTCTGCTCATGTGACAATGTTGTCACTCAGAAGAAATCTCCTACTAGGACACATGTAGCAATAAAAAGTCAATGAGGGAAGTAGAGGGCTGCATTAGCCTTTCCCTACAATTAACAACAATGCGCTACCTTGGTGTGCCCAGCAAAAAAAAAAAAGAAAAAATAAATGAATAAAATGAAGAAGGCAACATTATTATAGTGAGTGTTGCTGTGCACAAAAACTAATGTGTCAAAACAAAAGGAAAACCAAATGCAAAAAACACAACGAGACAGGATTATAGGGTACAATATCTATGAACGATTGTGTCGTTACCTCTATGTGCAGGATCGGTGCTATACGATCGTTCGTGTATATCGTGCAGGAACGTTCGTCGTTCGTTTTCCGACGATAATAATTGGAAGTGTGTACGTAGCTTTACTCCTATCCAGGACATTTTGAGAGATTTTCCTCGCTTTTAATTTCTGATCCTTCCACAGATTGCCAGAGTAGAAACGAGAGGAACCATCCAACATCAACACAAATGCATATAATATTTTGCTGGTGTCCATTTGATTTGTATTTTTGTTGGTGGTCTTGTTGCAGATTTTCCCTCACTTTCTGTCCGGTAAGTGGTGAGCTGCCAAAACAGTTTACGGCCTGAGTAATTTTAAACACTTTACACTGAAAGTTGCATCCTTCGGTATGTAGCTCAATAGATCACTTCTGTAAATACATCTTACTGACGTCTCTGGGAAAGGACAAACCTTGATAAGACACGCACTTTATATTCAGCTTTGACATACCTGTTATTCAATTGTGACATTGGGCCTGCCATGGCCAAGTTGGAAGATATGGTCATTAAAGAGCTGCATATGTAAGTTTTAATGATTACTTCTCCTGAGCTTTTCTGGCAGTCAAGAAAACTTCTTGGAAAATTCAGATATAACCATTACTATGAATGCCAAACCTCATCAAGCCACATACCACCAAGAAGTCTCAATAAACCTAAAAGGGAAATGGGGCTGTTAATAGCACGTAGGATGGTTTCTCAGACTGGTTGGTCTACTAGACCCAGAATTTTTGGAACTTGTGTCCTTTATTTGTTATAATCTGTTTGCTCTAGAATGCAAACCTTGGCTGATGTTGTCTACATTTAAATAGCGTTATCTTTGTACACATCGTTCAATACATTTCATTTAAATGTTATCCTCTATCTAAGCCTCTGTCGAATAGGAGAAGTTTGGTCAAGGTAGATCCAAGGACAGTAGTGCCCAGCAAGAAACTTTCTGAACTCTGAATGATCATGTTTAGACAAGGTACTCAAACTCCACTTTGTCATTCCAATCTCAACGTGACACAACTGATAAGACTTTTACTAATGACCGTGTCAGCATGGCCCGAACCCTTCAGGCTTATCCAATGGAAAGGGTAACACTGCCTCACCTATAACACCACACGTCATGTACATCTGGATTCTTCAATAACTCCCTAACAATTCCAACACGGTATACAAACTATGAATGGAACTTTACAACCAATACTAACGAAAGTCAGGATTTGTAACTTTATGGATCAATGATTGAGAAGAAGCCTTGTCAGCCCAACCAATAGACATTCCCTTGGGAAAAGGACAAACTTCAAATAACATGGGCATGGTAAAAACCAGCATATGATTCAGCATTATCTTAATACTTAAAGCTTCAACTAATCAGCCAAAAATCTGTAATTTTATCTTCAATTATACAGATGTCTAACAAAGTATTGAGGACATGCTGATGTAAAGGCAATTTTCACACAATTGAATAGAGTTTTACTTGAATAAGCTCTGTATTGTTACTACATAAGAATAAACGGGTGACCTTGGTCATAGGTGCAACGCTTACCATTAAAACCAATAGCACAACAAATTTTATATATAATGGCAGCATCTTTAGTACCCCAATCCACCACTCATATGGCAAGTAAGACAAGTTACAAATGAATGGGCGACCTTGGTCGGAGGCGCAGAGATTACCATTCAAACCAAAAGCATGACATATTTTATATATAACAGCGTCATCTTTAGTATCCCATTCCAATCCACCACTCATATGGCAAGTATGACAAGTTACAAATGAATGGGTGACCTTGATTGGAGGCGCAGAGAATACTATTCAAACCAATAGCACAACATATTTTATATATAATGGTGGCATCTTTAGTATCCCATTCCAATCCACCACTCATATGGCAAGTATGACAAGTTACAAATGAAAGGGCGACCTTGGTCATAGGCACAGAGCTTGCCATTCAAACCAATAGCATGACATACTTTATATATAATGGCGGCATCTTTAGTACCCCAATCCGATCCACCACTCATATGACAAGTTACAAATTTACCAACTAAAGACATATTGTGGGTATGGTGTAAGTGGCAACTTTTAAAAGTTGTACTCAAGCAGAACTACATCGTCTTTAAAATGAAATCTGATTGGTTGAAAAAGGTCAGCCACCTACTAATATCACATTCTTGGCAAAGCAATAGGATTGTCTTTATGGCAGTCCTTCACAGAAGCAAATACTTTCTTTTACTATCCTAATATTCTGTTCAATGCCAGAAACCAATGGAAATACTCAATAACTAGGCGTATGAAGGAACATGTACTCCCGCCATGTGACAAATGTCATAAAAGAAGCCCATTGTAAACTGCAAATCAACACAAACAAGATTTTCATTCGCTCCTGATTGCTAATCAGGGCATTGAACGGAACGTAAATACTGTACATGCCAATGGTCAAAACTAAAATAAAGCAAACCCGTTGCTTGGCACAGGTTGACTTTAAGGCAAAGCTTCCATAAAACATATCTCATAAAGCGCAAAGTACTGCAAGTGCAGCAACACAACAAAATCAGAGAACATACACCACTACTAGGAAGTACCCCAGAAGTGCCATCAAAGCCATGCCTTGGCACATTTACCAACCTCATGCACATCATTTAGCAATCTAGCATTGCAGTCACACCAACAACTTCACACATGGCTGATGAACTTTGCAGATCCCTCCAAAAAACTTGCTGAGTGATCAGTGGCCAGGACAATGGGCAGAGAAGTGTGTGCACTTTATAGCAGGTGATCCATGCAGTAATGTCATGGGCAGGTGTGAGGGGTAAAGCAGCACTTACAGCCATATCTGGGTCGTAGCAGGGGTGAGACATCCTCATGGTGCATCCTGCAGCATATCACACTCCTTCCCCCTGGATGAAGATCCTTCTATCCCTGGATCCAGCCCTCTAATCCTGCCTGTTGCTTGCAGGCTGTGCAGTGTATGAGATCTCTCCTCCTTCCCCTGTGCTGCTGCTCTCTGCACCCTCCTCCTCCTCCTCCTTTCCTTTCTTTAGACTTGCTCTAGTATGAACACAGCCGACCTATCAGCGCCACCTACCTGGGGATGTTGTCACCAAGCTGAGGACAGCACTGCATTACTTGTTGGCTTTAAACATGCTTCTGCTTCCTAAACTTCATCATAAAGTTCAGCAAACAATGAATCACATGTCTAATATAACTCAGAATATTTAAATAGGGATTGTATGATGCCATGAAGATGCCTGGCTGTCTTTGAGTTTTCTATAATGAGCAAAGTCATACTGATCTTGTTTGAAATGCAGGAAAGCATTACATATGAACTGCAGGCTAGAGAAGCTCAATTAGTTGCAATAAAATTACATTTTATATACAAATTGCACTAACTTTAAAATAGACCAAACTGCAGCATTTAGTTTCAAGACAGTGCTATTTTGATACAAAAGTTTTTCCTTCCTATTAGCTAGACTCTAATAAATAAAACTCTGAATTTATAATATATTTTTAAAAGGTTAGGAGTACTTACCTTCTACTAACCTAACCCACCTCCTTCTGCACATTCAAAATGCTGTGATCTCACCATGGTCATTAGAAGGTCCCCTGCACAGTACAGCACCCTGGACTTTTATAAGCTGTTTTCTTAAGCCAGATGAGCCCTATTGAAGTCTATGGGGCTGTACTGAGCAGGTGGGCTATACAGTACGTAGATAACTATGAGAAGGATGGTGGGTCGGCTACCCTATTTCTATGTAAATAAGCCCTACCCCAAACATAAACTACAATATATATAAATACATGGACAAGAGGTGCTCATTTAAGGAAAGCGCTATTGCTAGACGTGAGAAATTGGGGCCAATGGTTCTAAAGGAAATGGAGTCACAAGAAATTCAAGATGGAATTTGGGGTGAGTTATGATGATGTTCCAGAGTGATGTCTATATTCAAATAATGTAATATATGAATAATAATATTCAAATGTTGATTTTTTTGTTCAAGAATAAATGTCGATAGTTAATGAAAAAAAAGACATTCCCTGAAAATTAGCCCTAGTGCATTTTTTGGAGCAAAAAATAATATAAGACACTGTCCTATTTTCATGTTATATATATATATATATATATATATATATATATATGTATATACAAATAAGTATTTTAGGTAGCTAAATTTCATTTGATATCATCTTTTTGCAGTCCCTGTACAGAAGAGTTTAGAATGGAAAGCAGCACAAAGAGCCAATTAGTGGTGCTGCAGAGTTCATGTACTAACTAGTAAAATGATGATAGGCAGAAAAGGCAATGGAGGCCTGCTGATGCTCTTTGCACAGGACGTCGGGCTTTTTAGCTATTGAGAGGTTTCCTCTGAGATGTGACATATTTCTATGGCATATATATGCTGTATCAAACTAGCCAAGACATACCGGTAGTTGGTGTTGGAAACAAGCATTACCATGCGGCTCCCAATGGCTGCCACCTTGCCAGCTGCTCAGCTGCCCATACTGCTGCCTTGGTTCTTAGTTGAACCATCTCTATTTCCTGTAATTTCCTGTAGTACTGGCTATAGGGTAATAGGTTCCAGAAACATGGTACCACATCCCGATTGCATCAAAAGTACATGTTTAGAAGTAAATAAAGGATTTTTAAGGCACCAAAACATGAAAAACAAAAACCTTTATTTACAAACATATTTAAGAAATATGTTATATGGGTATAAATTGTCAGAAGTAACAAATGAACTACTGAGCTATGATGCTGCTCCTATGTACGAGGAATTTAATAAGACCCTACTTGTCTTGCTGCAAATTGGTCGGTAAGGCTTCTCTCCTTTCATCATGGTGTTTTTCAGTGCTCAGTATTGCTGACATATACTCCTACATTATCCAATTTATAAAGAAATGCTTTGAGCAACATGGTCAGTGGCCTCTCTGTGTTTGCAAGGGTTTCCTCCCACTTTCCATGCAATTAGGTTAATTGTCTCCCCCCAAATTGACCCTAGACTGTGTTAATGACATATGACTATGGTAGGGACGTTAGATTGACAGCTCCTTTGAAGGACAGTTAGTGACATGACTATGGACTTTGTAAAGCTCTGTGTAATATGTCCGTGCTATATACATACTTATGGCTTCCCAATTTCCTTGGTTTTGGAACCTGATCACTCTGTCCCTCCTTCCCCTTCATTTTAGATCTGATGTACATATAGCCAAAAGTGTTTCTATTGTTCTATCATTACCATTCAATCTTCTGATTATTACACAAGATTTTTGCTAAACACAGCACTGGTTTAACTGATCATTTGCATTCATTTACATTTTTGCTGAAATATCATGTGCTCCCTGTCTCTAGATTTCTGAAATCAAAATCTTAGGTGACTTTAAAAACCCAGGATTACTTATATGAAAGCTGAGAAAAATGGGATCTGTACAGAATTTTTTTTTGTACCATTTTGGTTTAATTTTTGCACAAAATCATAATTTAACTGGTTGCAGCTATTGATAGCATATGGGATTCTGATTCTGATGTGACAATAGAATAAAGAAATTCCTAGATTGTAAGCTCTTCTGACCAGGGTCCTCTCCTCCTGTGTCATTGTTTGTATCTGCCAGTCATTTGCAACCCCTAATATTTATTGCACAGAGCTGCGTAATATGTTGGCTCTATACAAATCCTGTTTAAAAGCATTTGCAGTGGATTCCATAATATATATATATATATATATATATATATATATATATATATATTGTATTATTAAAGCCTGGTAGAATTAACTGTATACCTTGTTTTACACTCAGTAGCTCAAATATTCTTCTTGAGAAGATGAAATTTTTATTAACAAATGTCTTTAGCAGGCTTTTTATGCAAATACATGTAACCTACACTATGAACAGAACCTTCTTGTACTTGGAGTCAATGACTCAAACATAAAACACTTGTATGACTGCATTGGTGCCCTATCTTTATTGGTTGTCTGATATGGTGTAAACTGGGTGAGGCAAAGCAAATACATTCTTGATAGTACTGTAGTATGGTGTAAGGGCACATGGCTATGAAGTGAGCAGACGTCCAAAGTACCTTCCTTTTGTTGGTAGAACAACAGCCAACACCTGGGATTGACTGATGCCATCCATTCCTTTCAAACGTTTAATACACATGAGCAGATCCACTGCCAATTTTGTGCTCCACCAACCAATCCAGTCAACAGATCACTCTGCAACCAATCAGTTGAAGTCCAGCACACACGTGTCTAATAAATTCAGCGTTTCTAATTGCTGTTACATTTTCATCTTCCCTAATGTACAAATTAACATTTCATATGGCCTTAGACTGGGTACACACATGCAATAATTCTCGTCCGATAATGGGCTCAGGGCTGATATCCGGCAAGAATCTGGCGTGTGTACAGCGCTTGTTGTCCATTGTCCGAATGACCGTCCTGGCGGATCCACAGACGATGGACAACGAAAGATAGTAATGGAAGCGAAGGGGGAGAGAGCACAGTGGGGTGCTGCTCCATCGGTCTCCCCCTCCCCTCTCCAGCAACCTAAGGTTGCTAAATATGAGCACCCTAAAACTAGAACTTTTATTTTTCCTTCTTCATGTAATGATACAGAAGGGTTCTTCCACTTCTGCAGATTTACTAGAACCACCACTTAAACCACCAAATATTGGTCTGCATATACAATGCCATATAATAGGAAAATTGTCATCATGATGTAGCCATACAGGTTCAATGCTTCTCTAGGGAAGGTCCCAAAGTAATGGGGGAATGTATTTAGCTTGGAAATATATTTCAGAACCCAAGAATGATTCATTTTCTGTATTAAGTGTGATTCGTTATCTACATTTTTATATTTTTATTTGATTTAGGATTAAGTTGTTTAATAAATTCTTGGCATCCTATATCCAGAGATAAAATCAGAATATTGTTCTAATATATACACAGTATGATAATGTTCTGCCAAGAATGCATCCCACTTGATGTTAATGATCTATCCTACATCAATATGCGACCAAAAAATAATGGAATATTAAACTGCAAAACCTACTTTTATTTATTATTTTATAAGAATAATTGCTGGGAATGGTGCCAATGAGCACTTCACATACCTGCTTTATATCACTTGATAAATTTCTCTGATTCCCCTCTAACATCGTGGAGTTCCTTCTGTTATCACAAGTGTGGTTTATTTTATAGAGAGAAAAACAATTTTCTCACATAAAAGGCTGTGAGATAAGAGTAAAAGGCAAAGTGGGAGCTTGTAAAGCTGAAAGGATGTCTGATAGTTTTAGTAGTTATGTGAACATGTTGAACTTGTTTGGAATTTAATATCTGTGATACCATGAGGCCATTTTTTTGGCGTATTGTTTGAAAAATTGCTTGTATACTGTGTTCACTGCACCTTGTGTTCAATGGTAATACACTGACTAATTGTGCATGGTATTTTAGTGTAAATCAAAATTGAGTGACTAATATTTGTCAGGGTCGGAAAAAATTTTGGACAGAGTAGGGATAGGTTATAGCAGCCGTTTCATTGGGTTCTTTCAGAAGTTGCCAGAAGTGCTTCTAGCTCTGGCCTACAAAGTTCTGGGGCCAACACCACATGGCGAAGTCAGTTGCATGAAACAAGGAACTATTGACCTGTCTGTAATGGCAACCAATAAAAATACCATTTTGGGATTGCCATTTCTCTGCATCCCCCGTCTCGCTGTGGTTTTTCTCCATCAGTCACTATATGATGTAGCAGTCCCATCCTGTATCTGTGAATATAGGTATTTCAAACTCCAAAAATGTTAAACTCTAAATGCTGAAGAGCTGAAAGATAGAGGTACTGGGACTAACAGCCCGAAAGAAAGGTAAGATTTTACAGACTTCTATTGCTGGGGTCTCCAGAATGGATCCTTCAAAGGAAGCAACAAATCCACAAAGAAACATTAGGTGAGCATTCCTTTGTCCACATCTCCATAAGGTGGAAAGATAAATACAGCACCCTTTCCCAGGATCTAATGTCACCAACAGTAAGGGGTCTCATGAATTGTTTCAGGAAGTTCTTTACCAAAATCAAAGGTTCAGAGCAATGATTTTTCCATATATTATATACAGTACGCACTCAGACTTTTTGTGATGTATCATTGGCTATTGCACAACATTAACAGCAAGTAATAATTCAGTTTTGATCGTCTTTTAAGCTGTTAGTATGGATTAGCTTGTCATCCTTAATTTTGGCGCAACACATAAAATTACTCAGATCATATTTTTTCATGGCTAAAACATACCACTTTATTCAGCCAAATATTGAAACAGCAGATTTTAATCCTCCGAGTGATGTCTGTGAGAGCAACAATTTCTGTTTAAAAACTTGAGAGTGCCATTGGGATATGTTCCAAGTGTCAAATAATCCAGGAACATTCTGACTGACTTGCTAAAACAGCTGGTGTCTGTCTATGAACAACTATTGTTTCCACAGCTGGCTGGCTGTTCATTCTTCATGCTTCTCCAATCTGCTCATCTGGTTTTATCTTCTAATGTCTGTGATGTCACTGAGATGCCTTCACCAGGAAATGCTGTGCTTGTCAATGAGCTCCTTTGGGTTTGCTGTTTTATCAAAACTATGTAGCAGGAAATGATAAAAAGAAACGTTGCATCAAGCATAGAGTTCACATTAGGGGCCTCTATACACAAGCATTAGTCAAAAAGAAGAAATTAGCATTTTTTTTTTTGCATGAATCCCCTCACCTTGGATCCAAACTATTTACATTATTCTTGTTCCATAAATCTTCACTATACAGTACTACTCAGTGCTGTCACACCTTTCCTCTTCATTCCTATGGGTGGGTCATATTCCAACTGTCCTGCAGAAAAAGGCTCGCTAAAAGGAATGAATTGGACTAAGAGCAATGTACACACTTGGAAGTTCACATGTGTGCACTAAGAAGTTTATTGTTAAAGAATTTGTTCTGTAAAGTTGACCTAAACTCATAATTTAGGTTGCTGTCCTGTAGTTACCTAAGGTACTAAGGCTAATTATGCCCAATCAGTACCTTGGGTTCCTCCCTAAATAGACGTGAACTGACTTATGATTTTCTGCAACCTAATAGCTGCATATCTGCAGTTTGAGATCATGTAAATTGTATCCTTCCTACTCATGCCTCTGATTACTTGTAGTATCAGGAGATTTGAATTGAGATTCGATGATGTCACTACTGTGTAGTTCTCTGTTCCCCTTCCTGGAGAGGAAGCTGTTCCCGGAGTCCTGCAGTTCAAGGTGTGAGGTTTTAGGAATCTACACAGCACAATGGAGAACTTTAGGTTCATTAATTGTGTCTCAAATAGAAATCAAACAGCTTCACTTCAGCAGATGGAAAAAAACAAAAAAAATGATTACTTCAGCAATAATTCCATTTGGTCTTATCAGCCTCCTGAGTGGTTAATTCAGGAAGACACCTGGTTCTCACAGGTTGCAAGGTTCTTTCCTCCAAAACGGGTGTCAATCTCAAATACACAGAGGGCCAAAATTAAAAACTTAGACCAAGTTGGGGGCTAAACTTGAAATTTATTGAAAAAATTGAGGAAGTTAACTACTTTGTCCATAACTAACAAAAACAAACCCCTTTACACAAACTTTAGGGTTGAAAAGACTAATTTCTATCTATCTATGCAGGTTGTGTGTTGTTCATCCTTTCACATCACAAGTTTTTCTGACACTAAATATTGCACTATGCAGTCTCTAATGAATTTAAACAAATACAATGCCCCTGGTAGTCAGCCACCATGTGATCATTGCCTAGGCTTTGTGTCACATGATGTGTGTACAGGAATAATGTCTATGTATTGAATGTATTGAAAATGATGGTGTGAAGTGGTAACGCGGACGGGCGGGCCAGATCTAGTTCATTTTTGGAATTCTTTGGGGGGCCAAAAAAAAGGACCTTGAGGGCCAGATTTGGCCCTCAGTCCAGAGTTTGCCACCCCTGCTCCAAAACAACATGGAGTTTCCCAGTGCTGCTGCCTTCAGCTTCACTCCTCTCCCAAGACTAAGCCACACTCTAGACATATCTGTCTGGCTGTGTTCAAACCTGGTTTGTACTGCGGTGGGATAGGAAATCCCACCCAAAATACTTCCTATCCCAGAATCTGGGCCCTATGGGAAAATTAACCAACTACGACCATTGATTGCAAAAAAAATTTCATGACCTAAAGCGGGGGGGAGGGGGGATACTTGCCATCTGGGACTTAGCCCTGGAATCTTGTACAAAGGGAATAATCAGTTGACACAGTATAATACCAAATAAACTTCTGGAATATCAGTATGTTCAGTTGGGATGCATAGGTGAACCAATTGCAATAACACAAGGAAAGCTGCACAGGGCCAAAGAAGAACGACAACCCAGCAGCAGTGTGTGTATATTTGTGCAAGGGAAAACAGTAGGAGCACTGCCAGGGCCTATAAGATGACCTGGAGCACCATACACATCATCTGGTGCGTTGAGACATTGGGCCTGATTTAATAAAGCTCTCCAAGGCTGGAGAGGATACACTCTCAACAGTGAACCTGGGTGATCCAGCAAACCTGGAATGGATAATTTGTTATTTTTTAGCAAATGTTTTAAATCCTGGAGCAGATCCATTCCAGGTTTTCTGAATCACCCAGCTTCACTGATGAAAGTGCATCCTCTTCAGCCTCAGAGAACTTTAAAAAAATTAGACCCATTGTCATTTGTGCATACAGGCATTTGGGGGCAATACACAACACTAGTAAGTCACATTATGAGTTTTGATGAAAGTGATTTTATATACTATGTATTACATTGTAAGCCCCCTGAGAGATGGTTAGTGATGTATCTATGGACTTTGTAAAGTGCTGCGTAATATGACAGTCCTATAATAATAAAAGATAATAGTTTTTGTAAGCAATCACTAACAGTCTTTGGTAACATGCAAGCTGTACTTATACTGGATATTGTGCAGTTGGTATTTCTTTTCCTTTTCTTTGGTGGGTCCCGGATACCCCTGTCTGACACTGCCTACAGCAATGACATTTAGGAACATAGGAGCATGTTGACATAGACATTATCAGCTACATGTATTTCAGCAGTCTCTGTTCACAGGGGGTGCTTTTATGAAATGTTCTACCAATTTTTTAGTTTACCTAAGGTCTATGGAAAAATAACATAAAATAAATGGCACTTTAGTGTCCATGTTGTCATATGCTCCACCACAGTTCATAGGTCTTAAAGCTTACCTAAACTACAATGTTTTTCTCTTTACATAAAAGGGTAGACAACCATTTATTGTAAAGTAAATATTATGTTGTTTGTGGTGCAGCACTGCCCCCTAATCCCCTAATCCAGGGGTCAGCAAACTCTTTTGGCTACTAGGCCATTTTAGGAGATCAAGAAGGCACACTAGACTGGACTCTCTCTTGAGTCCCGAGCTGATGGCTTTGCCCCCACCAGGAACACCTCTGATAGGAAATCTCTCTCCTCCACAATGCATACGGAGGTGAGGGAATGACCCCTTACCCCGGCTGCAGAAGTGTTAATGTCGGCCGCGGTAAATAGGGAAGGGAGGCATAACAAGGAGGCTCAAGAGCTGCGGGTTGCTGACCCCTGCCGGCCGGGAATAGGCTGGATCGACTAGGGGGGCGTTAGGCTGGAACAGACTACTGGCTAGGCTGTATCTTCTGGCCTAAGGGCCGGATTTTGCCTACCCCTGCCCTAGGCGATTGAGAATAAATGTGAGCACAAAGCCTCCCAGGATACCTACATCACGCATCCCTGGGGGCACTTGGGTGCTCGTTATGCGCATGCCTGAGATGCTCTTTTCGTGAAAACAGAAAAAATTGCCAACCTCACGCATGCACAGTGAGATCGGCAAGTTGTTTTCCAACCTACGTCACCTGATCTCACGCCTGGGTCGGGTGACAAAGGAAGAAGAACCAGGAGGAAAAGGAAAAGATGGCGGTGCCCTAAGCGCCAGTCCAAAGACAGATGCTGGGATGATGTGGCACCTGATGGAAGAGACCTCCGGATGGATCGGACTGCCCTGCAGGATTGAAGGTAAGTGTATTTTTTGTGTTTTGGGGGATTTTGAGTTTAGTTTCTTTTTAAGCATACAACTAAATATTTCTAACGAATACAGTTTGGTTGGCTTGGATTTGGATTGGGGTTGTATAGGGGTCATTTACAATATATCCATTATGTAGTTTATGTAGTTTTGTAGTGTATAAAGCTAATGAATGATGGATTTTAAAGTATGTTAAACTTTAACCCTGTATTCTAACTTCTCATTAGCCTTCAATTTTCTGTGAAATCACTCCTACAGATGATTGAGGTCATTAGTTTGACATTTATTACTCATAATATTGTTATATTTTCCTACATGAATACTTTTTTCCCCCAGGAAAGGCATAAAAGAAACTAGACAGAAGAGTGATACACAGTCTGGTATTGTTAATTGTAGGCTCGATTTGAAAGCTTTAGATTTGGCATTGAATAATCCACAGCAAGCCTGAGGTCAAGAATATAGTATTGGGAGCTGGATTTAATAGAGAATCTTGTAAATAGTCTGCCACAGCAGTTACCATAATAATGTTCTGAAGATTGGTATCATGTAATAGTCCATATGAATATGATCTGTGTTGCACACGGCAGCACGGGTACCAAGGTGCCATTTAGTTTGACACCCTAATTCAGTAAACCAGTACACTCATGGAAGAAATCCAAAATGTCCCAGAGTACAAAAATATAAACAGTCCAGATAGAGAACTTGGTGCAAAATGTTTCACTGTACAGTTCTTGCAGAGAAAAAAGGTTTAATCTTCACATAAGAAAGGGATTACTATGAAAAAATGGAACAGACGTTCTTGGGAAGTAGTGTTAGCTACCTCAGTAGAGTGTTTTAGGAAAAGCTGGATACATTTCTAGAAGAATCTAGCCCACTTACACTTGGACACTTTTAAAGTTTTTAAACTTTATTATTAAATCCTAAGACTTCGTAACTTAGGGCTCAAGATTCACCTAACTCCTACTTAATATTTACACATTTTCACAGATCTGAATCAATTTTTACTCATGATTCATATAAGAATCTTCTACCTTTCATAAAAGCAGTGTCAATCCCTAAGACTGACAGCTCCTGGTAAACTGCTGCTTTGCAGCAGAAAAAGGCAAATGGCACCATTGGCAACAAGATTTGCTCACAGCTATGGCCAGGTTGCAGGTTTTCATGCCACAACTAGACAGCCAATAGCGAACAGCCCCACAATCTTCCCCGGCTAGCTTGAACCAAATGCTTCCATTTATTTGGATGGGTAGGACTATGGTTGAGCCTGTTACAGACCAGTGAGACTCACCTTGGTTCTGAAATGACCCTTAGTGTCCAACAAGCCATTGTTTTTACCTGCAATAATACCAGAGTCAGTATCTGGTGATAACTTACTAAATAGTACTTCTGAAGTCTGTGCAGTCTTAGGTGAGGTTAAAAAGTTGGGTAACTTCAAATATATTTAAACATGACCTATAGACTTTAGAGGGAGGGAGTGATCTGTGTAGTCATACATGTATTTATGCATGCCGCCTTTATGTGTCTGATAACCAAGAAGTGATCTACATTCTGTACAACTGTATAATAAAGGTTCAGTAAAGACAATGTTAAGAAAGACTAGAATAAAAGAAGTAACAAAAAATGCCACTGTCTCTGTGCTCAGTGGTTATGAATAGTCAATGCATGGTGGTCTGCAGATTGGGATTACTGTAGCATATTATGTAGCATATTAATGTTATTGTGATCTAGCCAAAATAGTGTGATAGGGAATAACATGCTTCAAGTACAACACCTTGTGTTACCTGTAGGTACCTCTGTTTGTCTACAAGTCAATTTCGATTTCCAATTCAAAATTTGGCTTTTTATACTTTTCTCCTTTTTCTTTCAGATTTGTCTGTGTCTTGGGGTGATTTCTCCCACATGAAATGGTTTAATTGACACTCAATGTCATTCAATTCAGAAAACTGGCAGCATCTTATGGTGGTGGAGAGTTACTGCAGGTGACAGCTCTGTATTGAAGGTAAATATTGCAATCAGAGAAGTTTTTATTGATTATTTTAGATTGTAATAAATAGTGCAGTTTAGCTTTGAGCTGTTCCTGCTACTAAAGTTACTTTCAATGCGTTATATCAGTAATAGAAAAATGATGCAGAAAGATTCTGGATGTGTCATGCAGATCACACTGTAACAAATACAAATTAAACAAAAAAGCAACAAACTAACAAACAGCTTGCAAAGAGTCTTCTGGCATAATCTATGTGCTGTGTTTTTTTTTATCTTCCTGCAACCAAATGATTACATTTCTGTAATTTACATTTAAAAAAAAAGAGTTGGCATCCCCAGAGCTGTAAGGGAGACTTGCAATGCATTGTGCACTGATCACTACGAGGTGCACTGGTGCCATCTGCTGGTAAAACTACTTATTTCACTTGTTGACTTTTCACATACATTACCCTGCTAATAATATCCTGGAATGATGTCTTTTGTCATGTGCCAAACTATTTTTTAATGATCCTTATTTAACCAATTTTTTTTATTCTGCACCACAGCACATTACCCAAATCTGCTTTGTGCTCAGGTGCAATTTTGCTATATTGTGCAAGAATATGCAGCATATTTGCATTTAATTATAATTTAGCTCATGTAATCCCAACTCTCTCCTGGCGTTTCAGTCTTCATTTGGTTTTAGAAGTTTAGAGTGTACAGACTTTTGATTGGCTGGGCCAGAATTAGGTAAAGTTCTGCCCATACACAGACAGTTACTATTTCCCTCCTACTTGCTCCTGAGATCTTCTTTAGTTTGAGCTATGCATGTGCACCTTGGTGACAAACATACAGGTGCTGACAGAGAGGTAGGAGCATTTATGACAGAGGAGCCTTGAAGTTTCTTTTCTCATAAAAAAAGTTTGCTAGTCAGAACTTTTATTTTAATTTTTATCTAAAGTTTCACTTTAAACACAATACAAATGTCCTGTCCTTTTTCATATTATATCCAATAAAAGAAGCAGTTCTTATAAAATGTGAATTCAGAGCAATTCTTACACAGAACTCAGCCTTTCTGCCGGGGTATGATTTTGAGTTGTGGGTTGGGAAAGGATTACATAGAATTAAAGATTTGGTGAGGATTTATGGCATAAGATCTATTGACTATTAGAGAGAAATATGAGGACAAACCCGCTGAATTATTTCAATCCTTACAACTAAAACACTATGTTCAGGGAAGCCTTAGGTATGCATGAACTCCCACATGTTCCACCCAATTTGAGCGGATTTGTGTTAGAGATCCAATGGCTAAAGGTATTCTCTCCCTAATTTACCGCTCCCTGCTTTTGGCGGGCTACTCTCACCCACTACCGTACGCTTCCAGAAGGGAGGCGGATATTGGGCGACAGCTGACGAAGGAGCAATAGCAGCAAATGTGGGATGCCGCTGCCCATGGTACCCCCAATGTACAGTTTAATGATGCTAACTACAAGCTTTTACTCCGATAGTACATGATCCCCACTAGATTGGCGGCATACCGCCCAGAACTGAAGTTGTTTTTGTGGCTGTGGGTCGGCAGGCACCTTCTACCACATTTGGTGGAAATGCCCTAAAATTAGGAGGTTCTGGATGGGCGTTTACCAAATTATTTATACCCTAGTGGGCAGAGGTATCTGTAAGGACCTGTTTGAGGTGCTCTTGATGCTACGTCCCCAGGGATTTTCCAAGAGTCAGTTTCAACTCATGTCCTATGTATTTACGGCTGCGAAGCAGACCATGGTGGTCCAGCATGCCTTCTGTAGTACAAGTAAAGAAAAAAGTATTCTGGTATTTGATTAATGAAAATATGGTAGCCAGACTTCAGAATCGTTTTCATATTTTCAGAAAGGTATGGGATGCATGGAACAAGCATTATCCACCTGCAGATTTATGGATAGCCAGATGTTCTTCCTCCCTCCCTTTTGCCAGTATATGATTGGAAATATTAAAGTCCTATCTTACGGTACTCGGTCCTCTCCCTTCCCCCCCCTTCCCTTTCTTTCTCGTATTTGTCTGTCTCGTCTGGTTGGGTATTGTGCCTTTTATTGGGGTATTGATAGATGCTCCATTGTTAGAGGTAATGCCTATTATTGGGCCCCATGAGGGGACCTGTTTGTCTACATATGTTTTCTTCCTATCATACTGAATCCTCAGATTCTATACTATATATTTTGTATCACTCTGATGTAAGGGCCTTTTTGGCTCCTATATGTTGGTAAAGGTTATTCTATTTTCATGGTTTGTTTGTTTTTACTATTATTTCTGTATGTCATGCTCATTGTTCATTTATTTTGAAAATTCAATAAAAACATATTGAAAAAAAATATTCATTAAGATTTTAGTGTATGGCCAGCTTGAGGAACTGAATAGAATTTTTGCCCAGACATAATTGTCCAATGTACCCGAATGTTTGATCTGAAAGAAAATAAAATTAAAAATGATCTGAAGAGTGTCCCTTCTTTGATTCCTTGTAGCCAGTAATGTCACTCTCATAGGACAATGTCAATAAAATATCAGGTGGTGGAAATTAATCATGAGCTTACAGAAAGTCTCCAAAAAGTAAGGGACTCTAAATCCCAGCCGTGGCTTTTGCTGTATAGCCTAGATCAGTGATTTTCAACCAGGGTTCTGTGAAACCCTAGAATTCCTCCAGAGGTTGTTAGGGGTTCCTTGAGGAGCAGTTTGTGATTCTCAGGTCAATTTAACTGACACCAATGATCTATTGGCATTCTTCCTACTGGCCAGCAGTGAAAGAGGCATTCTTCCTACTGTCCATAACTGTAATGTACTGTGAACTGTGGATGTAGTTATTATAAAAGGGGTTCCCTGAAGTCCTAAGAGTTTTTTCAAGGGTTCCCCATGTTAGTAAGGTTAAGAAACACTGATTTAGATAATATCAGGCAGCCTGTGATGTCTGTATCAAGACGGGACTTTTGCTATAAAAGTTCAAATTTGGAATACAAATTTACTTCAACAATTAACCTGACCATCCCCCAACCCTCACCAGGGCACCAGAAGGACAGTTTACTTTCACTTTAACCCAATATTTAGTTCCCTTCACATTACAATATACCTTGCAGATCAGCTATCACTGTTTCTTTCTGAAGGAGAGACACACTGACAGCTAAAGCCACCTTGCTGTAGTTGTCAAAGTTCTAAAAAGACAATAAAAAAGTTAATAGAAACAGTTGTAAAAGACAATTACTTTTATATTTGTCTGTTTGCCAGTTTCTAATAATAAAGGAGCAGTATATTCATGAAAACAATATACCAAATAAAGGTTTGCAATTAAGAACAGTGTACTGACTGTTTACTAAGGCAAATTAGTCACTGAATCATTGTCAAATTAATTTCCACATAATAAACTTGTTAAATTTGGTAGCGGATAATGGTGTGGGGTACATTTGTTTTTTGTTTTTTTGCCAGAGGGGTAACGGAAATAAGGTTTATCCATGCTTCTTCAATGGAGGAGCTCATGTCAGAGGATTATGTTTCCTGGAACACATGGTTGAAGCAATGGAAAAGTAGAATTTGATCACACTGCAAAGTCAGGACAGAGATGTGGGAAAATGACTGTACAGATATCAAAGTGCTTTTTATTTAGTATGTGTTAGCAGCCTGTGTGGAGCCTGTTTTGTTCTTCTTAGCTCTCCAGACAAAGATGGTTTCTTTGCAGATACTTGTGAATTAATTCTCAGGACTGTGTTCTTCTCTGTCCCACAGCCTCATTAGAGAACGGTTCTCATCCCATGGATTTACACAGATTTAATTTGTTTGCTGACAAAGCTGCACTTTCTGGAGGTCTTTGTGTACGACAAAGAGAATGACTGCTTCTTTTAAAACTAAAATTAAGTTTCTTTAATGTTACCCTCTTAGCAACTAACGATGATCCCAAGAGATAAAAGATCTCTAACTAGAGGAAAAAGACAAAATGGAAATTCTTTCTCTAACTGCCTTATTATAAATATAGTAACTGCCCTTAACATATTACATTGTAACAGTTTAACCTCTCCATCTGTGTGTCATTGTAAAATTCTCCTGATCCATTTGTCTTTTATTATCTTTGATGACAATATTAGGGTTAATTATAAAGTGCTAATTTTCCCAAACATTGCTACATACCTACATTGTGGGTGTCATAATTGTATTAATCACAGTTCTTAGGACTTTGACTTATATAAAAAAAAATTAGAAAAGAAAAAAAAAACATAAATGCAGCATAGACTTGGCAGAAGCCTGCTACAGTTGTCATTTAATTATTGAACTGTTTTTATTTAAGATGATGGATTAGCTTTAAGGAGATTGTCCAGCCTAAAGTATATCCCAAGACAAAAGCAAAATGTAATGTTTTGCAGCTTATCGTATTAGTTTTATTTTTTTCAGTTTTTAATTTTTCCCTTATCTTTTACTGGTGATCCTGGAAGACACTGACTGACCAACTGTTGCTGATTTCAGATCCAAGTCCCTCTCCCTCTTTCTAACTTGATTGTCCCTTTTTGAGTGGATTTTTTACAATTGAAACGTATTTTTAACCATTTAAATTGTTATTTTGCACTAAACTTTTCATCCAGCCTCCAAATGGTTTTGAAAAGTTAATTTAAAGAAAATGTAGCTGTAAAAAAAAGGCATTTGTTGGTTTGACTAATCATTTTTTTTTTTTTTATGGCTAGCAAAATGGTCCAGTCTGTAAAAGAGTCCAGAACTATAACTTGCATTGTAATCAATATCTCTGTATAAAGTCAATTTAAATATATTCAGAGCTGCACTGACTTTGCTGCATACTGAGCCCTGGAGAAAGCAAAGGAACTGCCGCCAATGGACCTGCAAGAAAGGGAATTATAGGGAAGGAAAAGGATAAAAATAGTATACAGAGTTTACCTGTGAGTAAGTTTCAAGTGCCAAGAAAATTTATTGAGATGCAGTCATAAGCCACTTTAGCTAAGAAACTGACTTCTCTGCAAACAATTGGTGTTGCTGTTTCAAGATACATACAAAAAAGATGATAATAATAATACTTGAACAAAAATGCATGAGTTGCAGTATAAAATCCTTTACTGTGCCAACATCACAAAATACCCTACTAACATACATCATCTAGACCAGTGGTCGCCAACCGGTGGTCCACAAAAAAATTTTGGTGGTCCGTGGCTCTGGCCAGTGTGCCCCCCAGCAGAGTCCTTCTCCTGACGCACCAGCTAGAGCCGCGGACCATGTCCCTTGAATGGATCACAGGCTCAGGCCAGTCGGCGGGTTGTGTCTCTGGACTAGGCTAGGCTCTGGGCTAGGCCTAGGCTCAGACCTGCGATAAGAGAGTGGGCTGGTTCTGGCATCATGACGTCACTATGGGGGAAGTTTCTTCCCCTTTGAGGGACACACGGCTCCCCACGCATGCGGGGTCCAGAGCCTATAAGTTTAGTGAACCGTAGGTCCGAAAAGGTTGGCGACCACTGATCTAGACAAGTCTCCAAACGTATGGAAGATATACCTTTGAGGTGGTAAGACCAAAAATTTAACTTTTTGGTCACTATCGTAAACACTTTTTTTGGAGAGGATGCAGCAATACATATGATGAAAAGTAATCACTGCAAAACATGAAGGTGAATCTCTAATAATTCAGGAGTGTGCAAGCTACAGATACAGGGAACTTTGTCAAAATTAATGGCACGATGAACTCAGCAAGCTGTGCGTGGGACACACTTGGATCTTCCAGTATGACAATGATCCTAAACACAAAGCCAAGTCAACACTTAAGTGGCTACAGCAGAAAAAAGTGAAGGTGCTGGAGTGCCATCAGTCTCCTGACCTCAATAACAATAAACCACTTTGGGGAGAACTTAAGGAAGTAGTTCATGCCAGACAACCAAAGAATTTATGGGATAAGGGAGGAATGTCCATCTGTTGTTGGATTTTACAATGCATAAAGGTAAGCAGAAGATAAAAAATGTATATTTACATTAGGGATCTTAAAAAAATTCAGGCATAATTTACTTGCATTGACAGTTCTTGGCTTCCAACAAATTGTCTTCGGCACAGAGCCATTTTTTTCCCCTTGCTAATGAATTCCTTAGTGACAAGCAGCTCTTGCTGGTGGTGTGAGGTATGTGATGGATTGGTTTTTCAGAAACATCAACTGCCAAGTTCTGCAAAATATTCCTCACTTATTTGTTCACACAAAGAAATACATCATGGAATCATATTAACACTTGGGTTTCAGCCAAAGAGCAAATCAGAGGAGAAAGGAGAGGGGAAATATTGAAACACTGACATATTATTGACCAACAGAAAATAAAATCTGAAGTTTTTTCAACTCAATACTGTTACATTCTCATTACAGTATATACTGTATTAACACCAAGCCTAATATGTCATATATACAAAAACAGACGATAGTCTATAGATTCCTTTTTAAAAACTCCAGGTAA
>NC_092863.1:78029219-78173869 GCF_032062135.1 Pyxicephalus adspersus | reverse complement strand
ATATATATATATATATATATATATATATATAAAATATATTTAAATAACCATTACAAATATGTAAAATTTAAATGAACAAATAAATATGCAATATTATGACAAATTACAACAAACAATAACATTACAGTACCCTTTTAATTATTGTTGTTTTCTAGTTGCAGGTCCTTGGAGGTCCACCACTTTTAACAAACCTTGGACTCTGCACCTTACAACAAATTGGTCCCAGCCGCCCCATACTCAGATCGGGAACGCAATAACCTTACTTGTGCAGACCCACCAACAAATTTACTAAAACCGTTAACTAAACCGGGGGACTCCATACCTTAGATGTGTCCCCCCCAACATACTATCAACAAAAAACCCACTCCCCCCTAGAACCTCAACCGCCACAACGCCCTCAGAGGGACACCCCACTCTAAACAGGGAGGGAGGGTGGGAAAAACTTCACCCTTCCTGCTGTCTCTTGTGAAAAAGGATTCTATTTCCGTTTTCTGACCTTTTTAACTCCTACTGACCCCTCCTATCATCCCCTCCTTACGTCTCCCCCTCCTCCTCGATTCCGGATCGCTAATACGAATGCGCGACCGATAATCCGATTTTGCTTGATGAATCAGGGGCAATGAGAGAAACATCTGTCCTAATTGCATTTATTAAACTAATGTATATGTCCTGACTTACATACAAATTCAACTTATGAGAAGCCATGAGATAACCATTGTGTCACTGGTAGGATTAGAAAGTAAGCACTCGGGCATGTAGTTTGCAGGTAAAGTGGTGGTGGAGGAGGTGCACTTGGGAAACGAGAGATGGCGCTAGGAAGGCGAGGCCTTGGTGTTAGTTCTGAGGGATTATATGCTTTATTTCTGCCTGGCGGCCATACTGAGGATGGTAAATACTATTGCTCCCTGCTGTCAGTGCTGTGGGATGGTATACACTGGTTCTCCCAGGTATTAGTGAACTTGCTATTACTCCCTGGTGTTAGTACCGTGGGGGGGGGGGGTTTACACTATTTCTCCCGGGTGTCAGTACAATGGAATAATATTTGCTATTGCTCCCTGGTGTCAGTACTGTGGGATGGTATTTGCTATTACTCCCTTGTGTCAGATCTGTGGAATAGTATTTGGTATTGCTACCTGGTTTCAGTACTGTGGGATGGTATTTGCTATTACTCCCTGGTGTAAGTGCTATGAAATGGTATTACCCCCTGGGGTCAGTACTGTGGGAGGGTATTTTTGTATAACCCCCTGGTGTCAGTACTGTGGGAGGGTATTTTGTATTACTCCTTGGTGTCAGTACTGTGGGATGGGATACATTCTTTCCAACAGTTGTCAGTACAATTGGTTGGTTTTTTGCTATTACTCCCTGGTGTCAGTACTGTGGGAGGGTATTTTGTATTACTCCTTGGTGTCGGTACTGTGGGATGGTATACATTCTTTCCAACAGTTGTCAGTACAGTGGGTTGGTTTTTTGCTATTACTCCCTGGTGTCGGTACTGTGGGATCTTATTTGCTACTACGCCCCCGTGTCAGTACCGGGGGAATCTGTATGCTATTGCTCCCTGGTGTTGGGGCTGGGGGATGGTTTACACTATTTATCCCAGGTGTCAATACAGTGGGGATGGAATTTGCTATTACTCCCTGGTGTCAGGACAGTGGGATGGTATTTTATATTGCACCCTGGGGTCAGTACGGTAGGCTGGTATTTGCTATTACTTCCTCGTGTCGGTATTGGGGGAGGGTATGGGAGGGGAAGGTAGACTCGAGTACTCCCGGGGTTCAGTGCTGTGGGATGGTATTTCCTATTACTCATGTGTGTCAGTGCTGTGGGTTGGTATTCACTATTTCTCCCTGGTGTTGGTACGGCGGGATGGTATTTGCTATTGTCTAGGCTCTATAAAGATTTTTTTGTTTGTTTGTGATTAACTCAAACACTCAAAGTGAGGATTTTATACATTAACTGACACTTCACTTTCTAAAAAATATATTGAGAGAAACATCTGTCCTAATTGCATTTATTAAACTAATGTATATGTTCTGACATACATACAAATTCAACTTAAGAACAAAACTACAGGCCCTATCCTGTATGTAACCTGGGGACTACCTGTATTATTACCAGCCCTGCAAAGTTTACTGTTGCAAACTACAGAACCTCCCTAATGTGTTATGCAGATGATGGGAAGCCATGAGATAACCATTGTGTCACTGGTAGGATTAGAAAGTAAGCACTCGGGCATGTAGTTTGCAGGTAAAGTGGTGGTGGAGGAGGTGCACCTGGGAAAAGAGAGATGGCGCTAGGAAGGCGAGGCCTTGGTGTCAGTTCTGAGGGATTATATGCTTTATTTCTGCCTAGCGGCCATACTGAGGATGGTAAATACTATTGCTCCCTGGTGTCAGTGCTGTGGGATGGTATACACTGGTTCTCCCAGGTATTAGTGAACTTGCTATTACTGCCTGGTGTCAGTACTGTGGAAAGGGATACATTCTTTCCAACAGTTGTCAGTACAATGGGTTGGTTTTTTGCTATTACTCCCTGGTGTCAGTACTGTGGGAGGGTATTTTGTATTACTCCTTGGTGTCGGTACTGTGGGATGGTATGTGTGTTGTGAGGGGGGGTGAAGTTACGGGACAGAGTCCGGGGGGTAGGCTCATTGTGGTTGTTTTATTGTTGGTTGTTGATTTAGTTAGCAGGTGATTCTGGGGTTGGTGGGGTACAAGGAGGCAGTTGGTGGTTTACTGTGCACGGTTCCTGTTGGGGGTTCAGCCGGGGTTGCATTGGGTTATATGTTGGGCACTATAGAATTAGGCAGTGTGCTCACCTGGAGCGGAAGTGGTGGTATATTGGATCAAAGTACCTGGATTATCATGAAGTGGAATTGTGTCAGAGTCCCTCCACATTTAGGTTGTGTGAGTGGCCCCTGGCCTAGTAAGGTCCATGCTGGGGGAGGAGGGGCAGTTTCGAGGTGTCAGCTGAGGGTGCCCAGGTGTGTTGCGGTCTGGTTGGAGACGGTGGCCAGGACCAGATAGATGGGCGCCCACTCGAGGGCATGGTTGAACGCTGGTTGGAGTGAGGTGAATACGGTGGTGGGCCATTTCCGTGGCCAGGAATGAGAGTAGCCTAAGTTCGTGGCAGGTGAGCTGCTCCTTAGCATGGTAGGGCTCCATGCTAGGGCTGGCTATGATTCGGGTAATATTCCAAGTGGGACATATTTTGTGCTGTTAAGCTGGTTTTCGAAGTGGCGGCTGGAGTGACCTGGTGTTGCGGTCTGGTCGGTTACAGTGGCCAGGACCATTATGGGTAGTGCTACATCATGAGTTGGCAAGTTTGTGGTGGGTGAGCGGCCCCATGGCATGATAGGGCTCCATGCCCAGGTGGACTATGATTTGGGTAATCTTCCAAGTGGCACATATTTCGTGTTGTTAAGCTGGTTTTCGAGGAGGCCGCTGGAGTGACCTGGTGTTGCTATCTGGTCGGTTACGGTGGCCAGGACCATTTTGGAAGGGTGATGGCTTAATGGAAGGATTCAATACAGCTCGGAGTATGGTGAATATTGCGGTGGGCAATTTCTGCAGCCCGGAGTGAAGGAAGACTAACTGGCATGCTGGAATTCAACAAGCTGGGCGAGTGTGGAGGTAGCGCTCAAGTGTAAGGTTTTACACCTGAGCGCTGTGGTGGTTGGGGCCTTGGAAGGCAAGGATCCAGTACATTGTAAAGTGGTGGATTTTGGCAGGGGGGGTTCCTCTTTGGTGGGGTCTCCCCCTTTATGGTGAACGGATCATTAGGGCTCCTGAGGCGGTCCTGGGCAGCTAGGGGCCAAGGTGGAGATGTTGGAAGGGTTCAATTCTTGTTGGGTGGGATTTTGCCTTCTGAGACCTGCAGCCTTGTTGTTTGGGTGTATACCTGGGAGTTCGGAGTTTAATAACATGGATATAGTGGTTATGGGTATGAATTATTAAAAGTTGGGAATAAGGTTGTCGGCTAATTAGGTATATTCAATGTAATATGTTGGTGTTATATAATCCCGGTTTAGTAATAATAATTATAATAATGGAGTGATATGTTAATGTATGCTTGCATATCAAAAGTGTAAAATGCATTTATTTATTTGTTATTTATTTATTATAGGATATTTGTATTTTAATTACTTGAATGGTTAACTTCTTTAATGATGATTAAATAAACAGCTGCTTGCCAGCCAGTTTAAGATTAAGATTGGTGTATTTATTGGTGGGGCAATGGTTGGTAAGCAGATGGGGGGTCTGGGGGAGGCCGAGGTTCTGATGGGGTGATAAAGGATGGGCTAAAAGGTCTGAGCTACCCTGGTCATGCCTCTTAGGTCTACTTCCATTCTTTAAAGCTGGTATGAGGTTCTTCTGAAATGCAGTCTTTGGTTTGTTGTAAACATGTCTGCCAGTTCTGTGGACAAAAAAAACAGCCTGGTTTGTGCCTGACTTGTGTGTCTATCTATGTTCAATGAACATTCAAACTTTCTGATTGTAGATACATACACGTTGACAACAACTATGGAATAATTACCTGCAGACCTCACAAAATTTCCTGAAGAAAGTTCCCGAAAACACAAATTAGCATCCATTCGCCATCAACACCATTTACAGATAGTTTTTCATATAGTGGAATGTTTACATTTAATACAGATAATTTGGTAAACTTTTTAAAGCTCCTGCCAGTTCATGGACAATCATAACCTGCCTTACAAGAGCCTTTCATCTCATCAACCATACGCATCAATGTAAAGAGAACACCAGAACCTATACACGTATATATGGGGTTGAAATGCATACTCATTTAATCCCATAATTTGGAACATTTACTACTAATTTTATGGATTTGAAATTGTAGCAAATGTAGAGATGTACCTAATTTTTCATGTGACAAATTTGTATTGTCATTCATTTAGATTTGAAAAATGGGTATATATGAGAGATATGTGTCATTTGATCAGATGCAGGTGTCAATGTTATTTGTAGGTCTTGACTCAAATACTAATGCTTAGCAAGGCACAATTTCCCAATCTAGTCCTCAGCTTCAGACAAGGCCCTGTTCAGCCACAGGAAGCTATTTGCACTGTTCCAGCATTCAGTTGTCCCCAGGATTGACCTCACAATCAGAGGGACAAAGTAATACTGAAGAGCCCAGAGGGCAGACAGGTGTGATATAACAAAAGGGCTATAACATCAGTCAAAACCATACAGAAAGAGATGGTCAGAGAACAGTGCCAATGTTATATTATATATATATGAGCCAGGCTAAACACAAGGTAAGAGTACAGGCACAGGCGTATCCAGGTGGCAAATAGGCGGAGGATCAGGCAAAGGCAAGATTAGCACTGGTCTGAGATAAAATAACACACCGAAAACACTCTGAAATTCACTTGTACTGAGGAGTAGATACTGACATGCTGTTTCAATGAAGATCTAACGTTTGCC
Source organism: Pyxicephalus adspersus (assembly GCF_032062135.1). NCBI lineage: Eukaryota > Metazoa > Chordata > Amphibia > Anura > Pyxicephalidae > Pyxicephalus > Pyxicephalus adspersus. Next base: position 78,168,422 of record NC_092863.1, on the reverse strand, counting down.
CGTTCAAATATTTTGGAAAAAAAATCCCATGGAGTGTCCTTTAAATCACTATAAAAACATGCAGTTAGGTTGATTGTCTTCCCCCAAATATGACCTTAGACTGTATTAGAGACATACGACTATGGTAAGGACATTACATTGTGAGCCGCTTTGAGGGACAGGTAGTGACATGACAATGGACTTAGTACAGCGACGCATAATATGTCAGCACTATATAAATACTGTGTAATAATAATACTACTACTAATAATAATATAACACCGGACCATTGTAAGCAGTGTTTTATTATGCTGCATCACATGTAAATATTTGACTTAGTATAGTTATTTAGAGACTCTGAAACCTTGCCTGTTTACAGGAAAAATGAATATCAAATAAATATCATAATATTTATATTATAAAATAATATATCATAATCAGGCTGGGTTTCTACAGAACCCAATAGGAACAAAATGACTGTGACTTCTGGAACAGTACATCTTTGCAGATTGACAATACATTTTATGTAGTGAGAAGTTTGTAAAATTGTAAAAATCCAGTTTACCTGGTGAAAAAGCAAATCAACTGTAAAACATAGTACATGACCACATATTGAACAGAATCCAGACAGTACAATTAGTTAAACAATCTGACACAACCTTTTTATTCAGTGCTGAAAGTCGTGCTGTAAGCTGGCTGCCAGGATATAAGAAAATGTATAGCTTGTGTGAGCTGAGGTATGCACAACAAATCTTTTTTAAATAGCTTCCATGTTATTTCTTTTTATATCTTCCAGGGCAAATTTATTGTGGTGGCTTTCCAGCTTCAGTGTTATAGATAGATAGAGAGTTAAACCGCTTCCTGATAAAATGCTAAGAGCTTTTGCCTTTACTTTAAACAAGCAACCAGTCTTAGTGTTCTGATAACAAACGTTGTCCGCCTGCCTATCCTTAATGCAGAACAGCTTTACTTTGCTATAATGGATGTACTTAGAATTAACTCAAAACTTCACTTTATCCAGAAACTGCAATTACTTTGTCAGAAATATATAAAGTCATTGTTATAATGGATCTGGTATTTATAACACAGGTACTTGTCTGCTGATTAAAAATGTGAGTTTAATGCAAAGTCTTCTTAATGAAAACTGCTCACTTGTGTGCAGGACCGAGGCTTGATAGGGGGCCGGTTTGCATGACTTGCAGAAGAAATCTTTTGCTTAACACAGCTAAGTTTGTGGGTGATCTGAAGAAATGAGCTGATCTGTAACTCTTTAATGACCAAGACAAACTCTGCAGTTGTTTCTTTTTGCATATCAATGCACAGCTTGCTCCAGAAGTTAATGAATGTCTAGGCTCCATAAAGTTTTTTTTTTTTTTTTTGATTAACTTACAGTGAGGTTTTTTACAGACACCATGTTGCCTAATAATATGTGGAGACAAACATCTGTCCTAATTAAATTTATTAAAATAATGTACCTGTTCCGACTTACATACAAATTCACCTTAAGATCAAACCTAGAGTCCCTATCTCGTATGTAAACCAGGCATGTGGCAGGCGCAGCACCATGAGGTGCCTTGTGCGCTGTGGCATTAGAAGAATTATTATCTCTGTCTCTCTTTAGTCTGATCAGACTGTCTTTACCCTATAATTCCTCTAATACCGTTCCATAAAAGTAGTAGGTTTAAAGAGCACACCAAATACTTCAAATAACTTCTTTAATAACTTCAAACTTTCTTCATATAACACTGCTGATTCTGCAGCAGAAAGTCTATGTACAAACATATGTTGAATGAGATATCACAAAATGTTGAAGTTGGATAGTTTGTTCAGCAGACAGTCCCAATCACTATTAAACTACAGTAATCTATATAACTGCATTAAATACCTTTTTGGCCTTTTGTCTACTTCTATGGAACTCTCTGGCTGGATCTCTCTCTCTCTCTCTCTCTCTCTCTCTCGCCCCCCCCCCCCCCCCCAACCATAAACACAGGGCACTACCTGTATTGTTTTCCCACTGTTGTAATATTGTAGTATTGTATATTGTACTCTGTACTAGAATAGTATTGTTAAAAGGATGCGCACAGATTTTATCTGTTACCACCTCAACTTCCAATGTTTTATTTTAGAAAGAGTAGCATAGAATATTCTCCTATGGGAACAAACTTTTTCCCCCTATGTCAGACTTTTTAAACCTTACAGTTTTAATACTGATCATAGAGAGGAGCAGCAAAACACATCTCTTCATATAAAAAAGAAATTAGATGTGTCAAAGAAATATTCAATTTATTTACATAGGAAATGTTTCCCTGGAATATATTATAGTAGTTTTTTTTTTTGTTTAGCTAAATTTATATTTTATATTTAGCTTTAATATTTAACTGAAGCCAGTATTGGCAAATGTAGCAACCATTCTACACAACTGTTTGCACAAAGGAAAACGAATACATCTTGTATAAGGAAATCTTTTACAGACTCAGTATATTTTCCTCTATGAATGTTCTTGTTTTTGTACCAAATGTACATGCTGTACTGTGTTAGAAACATTTCTCAACAGACATTTTACAATGACTCAGATCTGTAAAATTCATAGCAATTGTTTCAGAGATGCCCAGTGGTTTTAGCTAAATTTTTACATGCCCTCTTTTAAAATGGTGTTTCTATGAATGAAATAAAAATTCTGTATAGTTTGTAAATTACATCCCTAGATTATTCTCTCGGGTGATGGAAAAATCCACTATCAGGCATCTGTGTGCCATCTAGTGACAACAATCTTATAATACTGATAGCCTATTATTATTATAGTAAGTATTTGCTATTATTAAAGTGTATTTATATAGCGCCAGCATACTATGATGTGCGTGCAATGACACAGGAGGAGGAGGGTACCCTGTTCAAAAGAGCTTACAATCTAATTTACCTCTCCACTGCCTCCTCAAATGCTACCCCAATTTAGTTTGATATTATACATATCATTATAGTTTACTAGAAATAAAGTGGAAATAATTTTTTTTTCTAGGACTAATACAATAACAGCATCAATAGCAAAATGAAATTTTGTTCTTTCCTGAAGAAAATGCTGCTTTGGCTTCCCTTCAGTGCTGATCACTTGAAGGTTGAGATGTATGATTATATGATCTCTGCTAAAATTGAAAGTTAGTGTTAGTGTTAGAATAATCAATCATGATTTTAAGATGCGCAGCTAGTGGAAAGTTAGGCAACTACAGTATGACGTGAAATAATACAACTATATAAATTACAGGAAATACATTACAGGTTTTTTTCCCCCCAAAATAAATATACTAACCTGCAGTATGATTGTGTGCTTGTAAATTATAGTGGAAGGGTGAAGTGTATATTTAAAGAAGGTAAAAGGGCAATTCAAACCATTCACAGATCCCATTGCAGAATAAATGAATGAATGGTTGAAAGCCCTGTGACTACCACTTACCAAAACTTCCTCTATGAATATACTTACAATTTCAGTGAGCCCAGAAGAAGGCAAAAGGGGTCAGAAGTGGCAATTGGTGTCTATTAATGATAACAAAACACCAAGTAATCAGCAGTAGAATATGTCTTCATCTTGAAACTTTTTCCCAATCACTTTTGATAATTTATTGATTAACTCTATATAGTTATTGTTTGTTTGCTTTTATCCTTGTAAGCTCCTTCTTGTGTGTCATACTTCTGTACTTAATGCTGTAAAGAGCCGGTGTCCTATGTACTATATACTGTTATATATACAGTATATATATATATATATATATATATATATAAATAAAGGAAGGAAATGATATGGTTTCATTAAAGCAGCAATGATAAATGATAATGAACAACTACATCAGGTATTATTGCAGTACTACATGTGTTGCCATTATTCCCCCAGTGATCCCCTTCTTTAATGTGTGGGTGCTTCTTGCTTACTGTTAGCTAATAGGAGGAAAAAAAATCATGATTAAATGATATGGTCACCTTTAAACCTTGATGATATTCTTCCACACACATAAAAAAGAAAACTCTAGAAGGAGTAGTAGCTGTCATCCATACTTGTTCATTATTTTTCCCATATAGGAGTACCTACAGGCAATCATAGAGCAAAAGTAGGCAGGCCCGCCATCAGTTCCGGGTGTACTTCTGACCTAGACCCTGATGAAATGAGTTTGATTTTTGTAATGCTGAAACTTTTAAACAAGTGGAGGAGACCCAGGAAAATTTCCGGATATTCCTAATGATGGCCCTCCAGGTAGGTGTTGAGGGACTTTCTAATACCCTGTATAAGTGAGTTGGAATGTTGGCGAGTTATGTGAATTTTCATTCTGATTGTAAGCTTTTATTCCCAGGGGACCATGATGATTTCTCAGCAATACCTACTAGTAGGGGTTCTTTAACAACAAACTGCAGGAAAACTGCTAAATACAACATGATATAAGTGTAAGCGAGCTGTTTTACCTGCCAAAGAATTTGCATTACTCTCCATCCAGACCTGAGGTTTAGACAGCTTAGCCCTGGCTGGCAGGAAAGAAGACCTGATTTTTTTCTGCTGTTAACACAGGTCTTGTTTGCCTAACTTGTAAATGGACAATGAAAGGAGAAGCAGCAAACTCATGCACTCCTGTCTATGTCCCATATTTCTTGCACCTCCTATCAGCATATTTCTTGTTAGTACAGCAGCACAGCTGACCACTTCCATTCTTCCAACCTGAGCTCTGTTATATTAGGATTGAAAGAAACTTATACGAAATGCAAGAACTTATCCAGTCTATGTTACAAAAAAAGAAAAATTACATTTAATGATGCATTATGACTAAAGAGCTGAATTATTTGCTTATTTTATATTTGATTAGGTTTGATTTTATAACTTTCATACAACATATCCGCAACACCAATCTCATTATAATGACTTCATAAAGAGTATGAAAATAGCTCTGCTCAGTCCATAAATCTAACGTTACGCTGCTGGTCTTTTCAGTTGATTAATCCCATATAATATGTAATAATGTATGTGGCTTAGAAGGTAATATAGATAATCAATCTTTATTAGTATACAGCAGGGGGGAAAAATACTCTTTTTTAATTATTTTGTGTGTCAATAAATAGTTTTTGTGTTTAATTACCAGTAGAATGGAAGGTTGTGAGATCAATGTGTACACATGTGATATTTTATTGTACAAATGGTCATGCCACACACAGCATTCCTCTTCAATTATACATAATGTATTGGCTTATGGTGCCATGGTCTGTGAAAAGGTTGGACAAAGATATGGCAACTGGGCACAGTGGACTATGAGAGCATACACGACCATGAGGACACAACAAGCATATTATGAACAATCAGCTCTGACCACAAGAAGTAAATAATGCAAAATAATAATATTAATAATAATAATAATAATAATAAAGGGATGAGGTAGGGAGTACCAAACCTTCAAGGAAACCTGTAATGAAGGAAATATAGGCTCATCCATTGTTTATCACTAGCTGCCTCTCTTTAGCTTCTCAACTATAGGAGGCTGACCTGTACTGACCAACACAAGTCACAAAAAAATCAGAGCCCCTAAATTGCAAAATTGGTCCAAGTCAATGGATTAGACCCGAGTTTTACCTGGGGTTCCATGGAGCCATAAGAGGTCCAGAAGCTGCTAAGGGTTTTTTGAGCAATTAGCAAATTGAGCCTCTTGGGGAAGTTAAGGTGACACCAATTATCTTTTTTTCTATCTGACATTCTTCCCAATGGCCAGCAATGTAAGAATTATTCTCTCCTTTTTGACCACCATGCTAATGAATTGTGAGCTGTAATTAAGGAAAAGGTTCCCTGAAAATTTTAAAGTTATTTCAATGGTTCCCCCATGTTAAAAAGGATTAGGCTGGCTTAGACCACAGTATCAGCATAACAAACAGGAAATTAGTATATTTGGAAGGAGAAGTCAACAGTGGCAATCTATATGATTCTTCAATATAGGTTTCCTTTAAAGAGACATTGCATTTTGCTGATGCAGGGCAAAGAGACAGTGTCTTTGTAAAATGCACCCTTATTTCTAGCCTATGCTACTTCACTGCTGTTCTGTCTGTCAAGCTATGCTTGTCATCGTATGTATGACCCAGAGAAGTGATAACATCTCTCCAGCAGTCATTGGCCATTGGCTTTTAGGTCTATGCATTGTCACAATGAAGAAGGTAACATGCTCCTTTTATTCCCACAAGCAAAGGTAAGAGAGCGCAGGTAAGATATGAGGGGGTACTACAGTATTAAAGGGTCATGGGAAGGGTCTCTTTGCAGGGACACTGTCTCTATAAAGACCTAAACATTAGGTCAGCAAATGCCATACATCTAAAGACTTTATAATCACTTTTCAGCTACACAGTAAAGGAGTTAACTCCTGGGCTGGGATACAATGCCTGACACACTGATTGACAATTCGTACCAGGGAGAACAGAAATTATATGCAGTCTATCCACAAAAACGTTTACATCAAGCTGCCTTCAAGCTTTAAACAGATCATTAAAAGAACTCAAGCTGGGACGGCCCAGTCAACCATACGAGTAAACTTTGATAAACAAGCAGAAAAAAAATTCACTTTCAAATAGGAGTTTTTAATTGCACATATCATGCTAGCACATTCATTAGGGAAAAAAATGAAAATACACTCTCGGTAAAGCTGGTTTTGCACAATTATTACAAGTTAGTCTGCAGGGCCTGGCTTCAGAATAAAAAGCAGTGTGATTGTGATGAACTGATTCTTTTACAGGAAAGGCACACTCAATAGTAGATATGTTAAATATGTTCAGTTCCTTTCTATTTAATTCATAGTTTTATGGCTCAGCATTTCATAAATAAAAAGTTACAAAAAAACTTTAATCATTCTGATCAATGATCAGCAAGAGTGACAGAAAGCATTATAATGCTGTGTGACATAAACAGGAATAAAATGCAGGACACCAACCATGTCTAAGTACAATATGCTGTTTTTTGGAAGTCAACCCAGAACTAATATTTCACTTTTGGGTAGATGTTGGTGAACTTTATCATCTTTTGGCCTCTTGTATTTGTACAAATGTGTGATGTCTTAACCAAAGCCCTGAGCCCACATGCTGCAAGTGCCATGAAGGGTTGTGCAGTCACTTTTTGAATTCCATTCTATATTAATTACTGGACCCTACAAAAGAAGGGGTGAGACTTTTCAAACAGAACTGGGAGCACCATGGTGAGACATAGCAGACTGGGAGATGTGAAAGAGGAGACGGGACGTTGCAAAAGCTGGGTCTTCTATTGTGTCTCTGATTTTGGTCATCTTCCAGCCCCTGTTTTTTGGCAGAGTGTTGGGTAGTTGGAAAATCAACACCTATAGGGCTGAAAACTTAATTAAAAATGCATAGTAAGGTAACTAGGCACAAAGAACCCACATGGGATTTGCTGCAGGATGTTATAAAGGTACTTTTTTTGATACGCTTATCTGCTAAAAAGACTTTCTGTACGTCTTCTTCTAAAGATCATCCTACCCAAAACTGACATGAATGTTTGGTTAACTAGAGCCTAGGGATCATTCTGTTTATTTTCCGAAATGTAACCGAAATGTCAGTTCACAAGAAATCAAATAATATTGCACTAAAAAGCTTATGAAAAAAAGAGACACCTGCTCTCAGTAAATAATATGAAATAGGTACAACCAACTAAACCCAAAACTGAGAAAAGTAAATCATGCTGAATAAAATCATATAGTGTAATCATATAGTGTGATCATATTAGTGTAAACTTAGTTATCCTTGAACTTTTCAAATTCAAAACCATATTGTGTGCCATGCCTGTAGCTGTGCACCTATCGGTGAACTTTAAGACCCCTGGTGGCTTTTAGTATCCTGTTAACAGATTGAGATCTTCTTCTTGTTTACCAATTAAGTCCTATAAGCTGTAAGTCCTGCCCTTCTTATATAGACACATGATTTCTGCTGGAAAGCTTGGATGTTGGGAAATCATTTAGCATCTATTGTTCTGCCTACTTTGGGTGTTACATGGGTGCCACACCATACTGACCTACTTGCCAGCCTAATCCAGATATTAGAGGAAATGGGCTGTAGTGCAGTTTGCAAGCACATTTGATCCAATTAATAGGAATTCTGCCACCCACTTTTCTTCTATTTCCTATTCCTATTCCCTTGTAATCAACTGTTTTTGTGAATTAGATTTTGTCTTGTTCAATTTTGGATTTAGTTAGGTGAGCAGGATTATTATTTCCGGGATAATTTAACATACATGAATAAACACATTATGTTCTATATATGATAATAGAGTGGAAGATCAAGCAATAACCCAGAGGGCTAGCACACTGATCTTTGCAAGGCTTTTCTTTTAAAAAAAGGGAAAGAGCAATGTACAAATTTCTGTCTTTTTTAAACTAATACAATGTCATATCTGATTGGTTGTTTTGCATCACTTTATTACAGTCCTAAAATTCACAAATGTATCTTGCAATGATGACGCTTTATATACAATAAAAAATATTTAACACTTTGTACAATGTAACCACAAAATAATAATTTCTTTTCAGCACGATAACAGCATATAGTGTAAACATTACAGGAAGTTGTCATCCCCTGTTAAATCAGCATTACATAACTTCCGCCTAGTTCTGAACTGGTTTGTCATAAAAACACGTATGAATTCAGAGACAAAAAGATAAAAATGAATTCTGTCTCAAATAAACACTTACAAATAAACAACAAAACCTGCGGTGTATAGAAATCTGTTCAGCGTAGTAACTAAACTAGGTCTTACCCCATCTAAAACTAATGAATGAGTTTACAGAGAAAATGTAAAAAATGTAACTTATTCTAATGTTTTGAAGGTTAAACATTGTTCGATTGTTTGGAAAATAACCCTCTAAGTTTTACTGACATAGGCCTAAAGTGTAATGTTATCTATCTAAAAAAGTTTTAAAGCCTTCTTGAAAACATAGATTTTGTTTCAAATTTTGGTAAATTTTCATAAATTCTAGAATACCTCATTTTGTAATGCATAAAGGTTCTCCTTTAACCAAGTCATGTTTTATCCAATTGTAGTATGTCACATACAGCTAGATGGTAACCAGATTCTGTAATGTTGAAGACATTTTTCTACATTTCCAAGAAGCTTATGTAGCATTAAAATCTTTATGTGTAATTCACCCTTCTGCACCCAATCACCATAGAATATGTCAAGGAATGTGCTACTTGGCAAGGAACTTGATGATGTAATATGAAAAGGGAGATTTTCCAACTTCCATACCTCCCAACATCTTTTTAAAGAACCAACAAATTTCTTATCTCATTTTACTCTGATTGGATTTAAATGGAACTAAAGTTAATAATGAAAAAATATGAGCAGGTTGGTTCTTTATTGCATAAAGCTACATACACACTTCCAATTTTTATCGTTGGTAAACGAACGACGAACGATCCTGCACGATATCTGCGAACGATCGTATGGCACAGATCCTGTACCTACAGATAACGACACGATACAATATCGTTCAAAGATATTGTACACACGATAGATGCGATCGTTTGAACGATACAGGAAGTGACGTGCACCACAGGAAGTGAGCGAACGTTAACTGCTAACACTTTCTGAAACTTACAAAACAGGTAGGTTTGGCATTTTCTTCAATATGGTTACATTAATATGGTAAATTATTTTTTAAAAATACATATTTCCAAATATATTCAGATAGTAACACATGAATAAAAAAGGTATGAACTTAAAACAAAAATAAATTAGACTTCATTACAGAGAAGCCACATTTTTTATCTGCTGGTGTTTTTATGTAACCCAGAACCTACCATTATTTCTCATTAATTCTTCTGAACAGATTCTCATACCACCCACACATTAACCTAGTGCTAACCTTGGCACAAACACCATACAACAGGATAACGTTACATTTAGCCACCTCTATATTTCTTAAAAGGATTTGCAAATCTTTCACATTTTTATTTGCCTTTTGTTTTATGGATGTGCATATAATAAATGTTTATTACTATTTCTCCACGGCCCAATTTTCCTATTGATCACAATGGAATCATACATACTTGTTACGTGTTAGGTCAGTAAAAATATGGATGCACTTACAGCATGGTATAGTGGCATAAGTAAAATGATAATATATAGTCTTAAAACAAATATAGATATTGAATATATATCATAAATTATTTCATGGAACATAAAACATATATTTATTTTGTTCAATTTCTTATTTCTCTTGTTTATATTACCCTTTTAATCCAAACATAGCTAATCAAGTACTACCTACACGGGAGATTGTTTACTTAGCAGCATGCTATTGATTCCCATATTTTTCGAATGCAGGTATATTGAAGTGTTCAGAGCAGATCACTTACCCCTATGAGATTTAGATCTTCTGCATAGCATAGTCCTTAATTTAAGGTGTATCACAGTTCTTATATTATGCTTATTTAAAATAGCCAATCAGGATTTGTGGAAATATTTTTTTCCTTAAGAAAAATCATATTGTGTCAAAAAAATCAAAAAATGTTACAAACGAAAATGTAATACAGGAAAGTCCTGTATTGCATGTTTGGAGACAAGATATGTGCAGCTGAATCAGTTAGGACCATTTCACAACTGCAGAGGACTCAGCATTCAGTCTTGGGCTCACAGTCCCAATCTCTCCCATATGAATGAATGGGAGTAGTTGGGAATCATTTCATTTCATGGTATACATGCGACTGCTGCAGATTCTGGTGCGGTTCTAGAAAGAGACAAATTGATTCAGGCCCATGCCATCCCATGACTGCAACCAAGTGCAACTGCGTTACCTGTGTTGCAGTTTGCAGTATGATGTGTGTTCAGGATTGGTCAACCGTGCAGTTTTACACTGCAGGGATCACATATCCCATAGACCAGGGGTCAGCAAACTCTGGCCTTTAGGCCAGATACAGTCTAGCCAGTAGTCCATAGTATAATCCCTCTTTCCTTTCAAGGGCGTTCCTCGTGGGTGGGGGAGCCATCAGTGTGGGACTTGAGAGAGACTCTGGCCTAGTGTGCCTTCTTGACTCCTAAAATTGCCTAGTAGCCAAAAAAGTTTGCTGATTCTGCCATTGACAGTCTGGCCAGACCTAACTTTATTTGGAGAAAGAGGTCTCTCCTCTGTAATTTAATCTGCAGTGTTTGTAATCTCCCTGCCATTCAATTTCATAATAGTAGGAGGAGTAGATGTTGTTTAAGCCTCTCAAAATCTGCCGGCTCCAAGTGGTAAATACACTACTTGTTTTTATAATAAACTTTAACTTTTAAATTATTTACATTTGATTTTATATTCCCCGTTCTACAAAAATGAATATATTAAAACCAAATATATACCGTGTTTCCCCGATGATAAGGCAGGGCCATCAAATAAGACAGCCCCCCCTTTTTAGAGAAAAATGTAAAATAAGGCCCCCCCCCAAATAGCTTTTAAAATCTATAGGGCTTCAGCATCGCTCACAGGCCCAGTTTTTGAACATGTGCAAAAAAGTTTTAATTTCATCACAAAATAATTTATTTTAGTTTTTAATTAAATGTAAAATGGTTTGCTTTACTTATACATAGATATTTCAATTATTCTAGATATTGTTTATATAAATCCTATTGTAGCATTGATCTTTTTTTCACTGAAATAAAATATATATCTGCCCAAAATATAATAATAGAGTTTATATCCTCCAGAAAGTACAGTAATTCATGATATTTGAGCGTTTTCATTGATGTTTAAACAGTATTAAAATATAGCAGTGTAAATTGCTGCTATTGCGTGGGCTTATTGCTGTGAACCCATCCCAATAAACTTTATGATATATACAACAGCATACAAGAAATAAGCAAAAAGTCTGCTTATAGCAATCCACTTAGGCTGTAATTTTTATAGTGCAAGTTAGAAAATGAAAGAGATATTGAGATTGGTGGGCCTCTGGCAGCACCCAAACTATCAGTTATTATTTATTGGTTTGCTGATTTGCATGGAAGAAGCTAAGTACACACACTAGATCATCTTGGGGGAATGGAACTGAACAGTGCTGTGTGTACAGTGCTCACTCATTCTTCTGTCACAAATATAATATGTATAGAGGACACAGCAAGAAAAAGCAGCACAGGACATGTGCTGTTTTATATTGTTACTACATAACATTGTTTATTTAGTTCTGTGTGTTTATTGTGACACATTACAACTGAACTGTGGCATGAGAATTGGATTTCTGCCAATGACATATCAGTTCCATCATAGGTTTACCCTTGGTATCCTCTTTGTCCACTTTATGAGCATGCATACCGGTAGTTCTCTGCCTGGCTCCTCTGAATCCCCATTAGATCAAAGGATTAAAAAAAGAATAAATGACACCTATTTAGGTTGAGTAACACATTAGATTATAGAAAAGAATATAAAAAGCATTAAAGCTAATGATTCTAATTGGATGTAAAAAATCTTTTTGTTCAAGTATTTACCAAAAGTTCCACAAAAATCCATCAAAAAACACTTGTAACAGATATAATTGACAAAACTTAAATCTTCCAGTTACAGATGTACCTTCATAGAGGCCTGACTGAATGGAGTAAGGTATGAGGTCAGTTACATGGAATCAACCCCAGAGAAAACCTTAAACAGACCAGTGCTTTGTCCATGAAGGGCAAAGGAATAACTTTAATACCATCTTCAATGCCTCCCTGTTTAACTGCCAAGAGAAAGGAAAATACCTAGTATTTCCAAGTATACATATTCCCATTTCAAGGACAATGCTGGTGCTTGGTCTAGCGCTGTCACACAGATCAGAAACAGCCCTCGGCCTTGTGTAAGCTCCAACTATAGCAAATCGATATAAGCACAGGTTTGTCTAAGTTCCAAAGGACATTCCTAACAATGTAGTGTGATTATGCCATCACAAACTGCACCCCATGACACTGACTTTATATACTTAAATCCAGGGCTTCCAGGTATCTGCATGGCTCATTCATTGGACATCTTCTCATGCACAGGAATAGAAGATGGGGACCAAGATCTCCTACTGCAGGTGCATCCGTACCAGCTACCTTGATGACCCTAGATAAATAGTTTCTGCAGTATAGCTGTTACTTTTAACACTGCATAAAGCTAGTTTTTTAATAACTGAAGCATGCAGAATCTTGGGCAATGGGGCGGGAGTGGGGGATTTAGCTTCATGGCCCATGCACAGATTGTTCTGTTCCTATCCATTTGTATAACTTAATGTAAGTGCCTGTATTCTGTGAGGATATACATACTGTATTATGCTGAAAAGATCACTCAAAAATGTACATTTGGATGAAGTAGTAAAAAGAAACACACACTTTAAAGCTTGTGAAAATGGTAAGTAACAGCAGGGTAAGTCAGACAGATTTTGTTCTACATACATAACACAGCAAAAACATCTATATTTGGGAACAGAATGTTTGGTCTTCTCAATGAATTTTTGAGTATTTTTGTAGGCTGATTGGTATGAAGAACAATTAAAAAAAAAAAGAAATATCGGAGATGGCTTTTGTTTCCGTTTACATCAACACCTGGTTTCTTGTGTCTGGCAGTCGAAGTCCCACCAGACCACCGCAGACCAGCACGGCTGAGGCAAGGAGAATCGGTATGGCTTTGGTGATTCCAACGAGGGAGCCAAATATTACGTTTCCTAGTACAGCTGCTGCTTTGCACAGTGCATTCAAAAAGCCAAATCCTGTGGATCTGTAAGGAAACATAAATGGCAAGAGTGTTTGTTGGCAACACATGTTTGTTGGCAAATGTTTGTAAGTGTATCCTCCATGTCACACTGTATGCAGTCATTTTGGAGCGCAATTTATAGTGTAATGTCTCTAGGTAAGAATTTAAGGATTTCTTAGTCTCTAATACCTAAAAAGTGCCTTCTAATGTTTGTTTCAAAATTTTTAAATTGCACATATCTGATATGTTGGGGTCAACAATAGAGTAAGAAAAAAGCAGTTCTAAATTTTGTATTTGACCCTTCTATGTAAAGTGTTTAGAAAAACAGATGGCCAATTGTATCATTTTCTTGTGCACTGTATAGAAAAGAAAACGGCACTAATTCTTGGTGGTATGTTCACTGGTGCTAGAATAAGCAGGTGTCTGATCACTTAGCATTCTTAACTGCATAAGGTGTGAAACCATGAAAAAGGGAGCAGAGAAGTCTGAAGATGTCATGGCTGTCAAGACATATAAATGTTAGCGTTCAGTAAATAAAATTACTGCAGTTGGATTATGTGGACCTATTTACAGGATACAAAGGACAGAGAGGACTTTTCTGATTTTGCACTGTAACAACAGCTTTTCCGGACAGCCTTACTTAGCTTTGTGTCTGGTCCATATAGATATACAGAGCTAATGACCTCCAATCTCCTTCACCACCTTCCACGTGCCGGGGTTTGATGATTGGCCTCCAAAGTATTGAGAATTACTGAATCATTTAATGAGAAATTTGCATGTTCCACAAAGGTTGTAAGGTTTTGACTAATCCAGATTTATTCATTCAGACTTATCCATCCTTCCCACTGCTCCTCTTAGGCTGCTTCTCTTTGTATTTCTTTTCATTGGCTTCCATTTCACCTTAGAATAAAATTCAAGCTTCTCCACAGTTCTTGTCCCACTTACCTGTCTGCTCTGATAGGAAATATAACCCCCATCAGCTCTCTTCGTTCCTCCAATGACCTACTACTGATTTGCTCTTTCATATCCTCATCACACGCACGTCTCCAGGACTTTCTAGAGCTGCCCTAACTCTATGGAATGATTATCCACATCCTATTTGGCTTAATCTTACTTTCTTCTTATTTAAAAGAGCAGTCAAACCCATCTTTTCAAACTCACTTACCTGTCTTCTGTCTCTTAAACCCTCACTACTTCCCACCATTCCATATCCCCCTCTTATTGAATGATACTTCCCCCACTTTCTAGATTGTAAGCTCTTCTGGGCAGGGCCCTCTCCTCCTGTGTCACTGTCTGTATCTGTACGTCATTTGCAACTCCTATTTAATGTACAGCGCTACATAATATGTTGGTGCTATATAAATCCTGTTTTTTATTATTATTAATATTATTATTATTATTAATAATAATAATAATAATAGTGAAGAAACAGCAGGAGACAATGGTAAAGTTGAGTATCAGTGTAATGGGTAAAAGTATTTTCAAAACATCCAGTTATGTTGGCTAATATAGGGAAATGGACAGGTTTACTTATTACATTAAATTGAGAGAGTAGATGGGTGTGGATAAAATTGTAAAGGTTTAATATCTGCTAGCATTTAAATAAAATCTATTAATTAACTCCACTGACAACCTCTCCTTATGACTACCAATGGTATCAAATAGGCAATAACTGTATATAGGCAATAACTGTAACTGTAAATAGGCAATAACTGTAATAAAATCTATAGGCAATAATAATATAGGCAATAAAATCAAATAGGCAATCACTGTATATAGGCAATAACTGTTATAGGCAATAACTGTAACTGTAAATAGGCAATAACTGTAATAAAATCTATTATTTAACTCCACTGACAACCTCTCCTTATGACTACCAATGGTATCAAATAGCCTTTAGGGAATTTTCCACCTACTGTATTCTATAGAAGCTATTAGAGACAGTGTCCATCATTCAGCATAAATGATAGCAAGATACAGACAACAGAAGATAAGCGCTTATGGAGCTTTCTTGCATTATTCTTGTGAGTTTTAACAGGTCCACATTTTAAAAACTTTCCTTCTCATCCTTTTCCTATATATCCTTTCTATGTTGATGTTCGTTTCTGGCCTGTTTTAAAAGCCCTGATGCCAATTATGTTCCCTGATGGTTAAAAATTCAATCAGACTTGTAAAACCAATCACTCATAACAAAATGCCAAATGTTTCTAAAATTGAATGAAGGATTCTTAATAAATGGAAGAACAACCTTGTTAGAAGTAAACCTTTACCAATGTTGATTATAATAATTCCACCTGAATGAGGGCAGATCAATAAAAGATAAAGCTTTTCCACGATTGCCTATACAATATAGAATCTTTCTCCTTGTTGTGCTTACCGTTTATCTGTTGGATACAGTTCCACAGTGACTACATCAAGGGAGTTCCAAGCCGAAATAGTAAGACCATTATATACACACAGCATTCCCACCATCATTGACTCACTTGTACCAAACCATAGGAAGAAACAGCTGATGCCAGAAAGTACCATAGAACCTCCTACATAACACAAAATAATAGACACATTGCATCAACTGGTTAAAGTACTATAAAAATTAATATTAAAGTAATTTTAGTGGTGAGATATAATAACATACCCAGCATAGTTAACCTGCCAATCTTATCCATTAGAAGAGCTGATACAATATTGCCTGGAAGAACAGCCAAGGTGCCCAGGAAATTCACAAAATAGATCCAATAGGCACTGTAATCATCATCAAAGGTGATCTGACATCCCACCTTCATGTCAGTAAATGTGCAGTTCATAAGTACGCTGTCAGTGAACTTGTATTTTTCAAAATCTGAGGAAACAAGCAAATAAAAAATAACAACAAAACTCAAAATATATACATATATATATATATATATATATATATATATATATATACACACACACACACACACACACACACACACAAACACCAACATAGACCGAGAAAAAACATTCATAGTATTGCAACTAGTTAAATCATTAATAATTAAAGTGTATTTGTTTTGTTTTTTTTGGAGAACAAAATAAACCCATTCATTCCAATATTAACTTTTTTTGGGCGAAGCTAAATGATTTTTAACTGCATGGTACCGTTTAAAGAAACCATTAGTGTGGACTAGCCTATGGAAGAACTCACCTCCCATGCCGCTTCCATTCATGCATCATAATGCAAAGGAAAAATTGGGCATGAACACACTTTTCTTCACCAATAAATTGAAAAAAAACTCCAAAAAACTACATGCTAACAATTGTTAACTAAATTAGCCTATTATGTGTACCTATGTCTGTCTGTAATTCATATCCAAGTTATTCCTCAGAGGTACAGTAGGTGGCACTATACTCATATGTTCCAGGCCTGGGTAAAAATAGGCAATATCTGCAGTAATAAAACACAAATTGGTGGGACAACACTATTTGTTAGAAATAGGTTTCTCTACAAAATTCAGGCTTTGTTATTTTATATTCTGTAGATTCTATGAGGTTTAGTCCTCCAGCAGTAAATGACCACAGAACAGACTGTAATACCATTTGAATTGGAAACATTATTAATTTGTTCTGTGTATGGAGGTTTCTGATTTACTTTTCATAGCTACAAATCCATACAGACAGCTATTTACTAGCATGGTATGGTAACGTGAATACAAAACTATTTGTGATGATTTTTACAAAAAAGAATGTATATAAACTCAATATTGTATTATTATTATTATTATTATTAATATTATTATTATTAATAATAATAATAATAATAATAATAATGATAAAAAACAGGATTTTTATAGCGCCAACATATTACTTAGCGATGTACATTAAATAGGGGTTACAAAAGACAGACAGATACAGACATACAAGCAGGACTCACTCCAAGATTTGTTTAATTACTGCTACATTATACTACAAGACTGTATGAACTTATTAAATGTATTAGGTACTATTTTATTTTGCACACTTTATATAAATTTCACAGGCAGATGTGAGTGAAATAGTCCTGGGATTTTTACAGCAACATGGATGACTGGAAAAGGGAAAACAATAATCTATGGTATAATCTTTCTTTAACACAGTAGCATGATGAAAATGATAAGTTTCCAGCACTGCTAGTTTTAACCATGACTGCAGTAACAAAAATCTTATCTCTAACTGCTTCCCTTCTTCCATAATTACCACTTTACTTACCCCTAAAATAAGCCCTTAATTATTAACCTCTTCTTAAAGACAATTGCTTCCTGAACAGAGCTGCTGATTAAATCACTGGGCAAGAGGCAGATGTCCAGGAAATAAAAATGAATTACAAATAAAAAAACGCCATCCAAAATTTTTATGCAGCTTCGATTCACCCAAAATATATTTTGTTTTAAGAAGGAGAGAAAATGAGAAAGTCATGTTTTGTCTGTTGACTTTCGCCCTATTTTACTCTAAATAATTCATTTGAAGAGGCCACAACTTTTAAAGGTGGATGAAGTAGGACTTTCCGAGATTTTGGTGTTGTTTCATTTTGGTGTCAGAGTGCACTCATATGTACTTCTGACCTTCACACTCAATTCTAACCCCTAAAATAAACCTTAACAATTACCACCTTACTTCTTAAATTCTGAATCATACGTTTAGGAATTTATGTTTAAATGTTGTTATTTATGTGTAACTGTAACAGTTTATCGAGAGATCTTCATCAAGAACTCAATTTTTATTTGTTTTGGATAGTTCTAAATCTGTTTAATAGTAGTACAATCCAGAGAACCTGACAGTTTCCTGAATTGTATGAAGCTCACGGTGATTTAAAAGCAGTTGTCCTTGTGTAACCAAGCTAGGCCAAAATGCAAGTTGTCAACAGGACAAGAGATGAGGAGAAATCTATTAATGCCCCTGATAAATTCTAATTCTCCACATCTTATCCAAAACTAGAGAAAAGTTTTTTGAGGGACATACACTGGGCAGCACGGTGGCTCAGTGGTTAGCCCTCTTTGCAGCCTTTGCAGCGCTGGGTTACAGGTTCGAATCTTAGCCAGGAAACTATCTGCATGGAGTTTGCATGCTCTCCTTGTGTTTGTGTGGGTTTCCTCTGGGTACTCCAGTTTCCTTCCACACTCCAAAAACATGTAGTTAGAATAATTGGCTTCTACCCTTTACCTTAAACTGTGGTAAAGACATATGATTATGGTAGGGGGATTGTGAGAATTGTGATTGAGTCACATGACTATGGACTTTGTACAGCACTGTGTAATATGTTGGCGCTATATAAATACTGTGTAATAATAATAATAATACACTTTAGATCAGCCAATCCTTATTAAGGTTCCACCAGAAGTTGCTACGGGTTCCTCAAAGCCTGCCTGCATAGTTCTGGGGCCAATACCACCTGGTAGAGTCAGCTTCTTTCCACCAATTAAAAATTATTTTTCCCCTCTGATTCCCATATAAATTGGTTTAATCACGGGTTCACTAAAACCTGAAACTTGTTTCAAGGATTCTTCAGGGGTAAAAATATAAAGACTTCTTTAGGCTATATTCACTAACCACTACAACAGAACACTTATCCTTTTATTTGTTGGACACATTAGTAGCAATGAATGCAGCTAAAAATGAATAAAGATGGTTTCTGGGATTTGTAGCTTAGTTAAGTAACCAGAGTCCTTTGTACAGAATGACAGCAGCAATGCGCACTCCCGCAGAGAATCCCCATAACAGTGTGCTATAGTAATAACTGACAGTACTTACTGAAATCATCTCAACCACCGGCTGTGCAGAAAAAAACAAATCACAGGTGATCAGAGCCATTTTTGTAGTTTACTGTGTGAATTCATGAAGCCCTACCTGTATTTTTAAAATGTGATTCTATGAAGGTGCAATTCCTAAAGTATGTATTCAGCGATGTCACATCTTCAAAGTAACATCTCTCAAACAGTGAATCCTGAAACACCACAGACTTAAATTTCATCGACATGAACCTGTGACATACAAAGGTATCAGTTAAGTGATGCAAGAAAGAGTAATGGTAAATAATCACATGCAAATAATAACTTGTCAAATGTTAATCTGTACTAATCTATTGGAATGAAAAGCAAGGAGCTTACTTGTAAAAGTAAAGAACAAGAATATTGCAATAAAAATCCACAATATGACCAAAAGTTTACAAACACCTGACCATCAGACCTATACAAATGTTTTGGGCTTTCTATTCCAAAACTGTGGGATTTAGGTAGATTTGTCAACCCCCTCCCCCCATCCCAACCTCCAAATATACAGGTATACTAGCCTACACTGTTCTAGAAGGGCTTCCCATGATATGATTAAGTGTGTTTGTTGGAATTTGTGCCAAAAAACCTTTGTGAGGTCAGATACTAATTTTCAACCAGAAGAACTGACCCAGAATCTTTTTTCTAAATTATCCCAGAAAGTAAGTGTCAGGGCTCTGCTTGTTAAATTGTGTTTTCATGGAACTGGATTTATGCACAGGAAAATATTCATAGTGAAACAGAAAAACACCCATCACTAAACTGTTGCCACAAGGTTAAAATTGTACAATTGTCTAAATGTCTTTGTATGTCAAAGCATTAACATTAGCCTTTCCTGGAAACATCTCAGGTGGGAGTCCACATATATTTGGTCACAAAATGTGTGATGTCCCAGTGTCTACATATGTTTGGCCTTACAATCCAATACTTCTAGCACTAGGTCCATAGATCAGGTATTAGGATCACCTTCCTAGGTATCCTGTGTCATGCTTGCCCTTTGTAATAAAGTAGAATCAAAAAGCATAAGAAACAGAAAAAACTACTTGTCATTGATGAACTCTCCGTTTTTATGGATCTGATTCTCCAAAGTGAAATTAAAATTGTAGTTGGATATATTTTCTCCACTGAAATTTTTTACTCTCAAGGCATATTCATTAGCTTGGAGGTGTTTAATGACATCTGAGAACCAAACAGATAGCCCATAGTAGCTGCAGAAATAAAACAATATGTCATAAGACAAAGATAAGAAAAATAACAAAAGAGAAACAACTATCAAAGCTCAACTTCAACCATAACTTATGTCATGTTATTATTGGTGTCTGTGTCCATGCTGGGGGAAATATACTTCAACACTCACTCCAACATAAACTCCAATTTATTTATTACAAAAAAATAAACTTGGCATGAGTGAGACTTTTACAGAGTTCACTGCCATTGCTTGCCTGATTTATTAAAGCTCTCCAAGACTGGAGAAAATAGACTATCCTTGGAGAATAGGGTCATCCAACAAACTTGGAATGTATTTCTTAAAATCAATTGCTATTAGTTGGCAAATGTTTTCAAACCTGAACCAGATCCATTTCAGGTTTGCTGGATCACCAAGATTCTCCCATGACAGTCTATGTTATCCAGTCTTGGAGAGCTTTAATAAATCAGGCCCATATAATTGGATATAGACAAGAACTGCCCCTCATTTGTAGGACTTTTCTCCGTTAGAACTGAATCCCTCTGTCCCTCCTGCCTCTTTAGATGAATGCATCTCAATAAGAAGGTTGTCTATGTTAGCATAGAGTGACACTCTTTCTCATATTTAATTTAGTAAGTATGTGTACACATTACATTAGGAAATACACTACTTCCCATCACTCCATATCACCCTTCATATTGTATGAGACTTCCCCCTGCTGCCTAGATTGTAAGCTCTTCGGGACAGGGTCCTCTCCTCCTCCTGTGTCCATGTCTGTATCTGTCTGTCATTTGAAACCTGGTATTAATGACAGTGCTGCGTAATATGTTGGAGCTACATAAATCCTGTTTAATAATAATATTATTAATAATAGTAATAATAATATTAATAAAAAATACACTGCTTGGCCAGAAAAAAGGCCCTAAGCCTGTGGTATCAGTGTTATGACCTAGGGTTGCTTCAGTTGTTTCAGTTGGTTGGTTTAATTGCAGCAACATGATGTGCCCAAAAATGTGGTAGTCAGTGGACTACCCGAATATACTGAATGACCAGGTTTTTCCACCAATGGATTTTTCTTATTTTCTGATGGCACGGCCTATACAAGTCGACAATGCTAGGACTCAAAGGGCTCAAGTTGTAAAAGATAGGTTCAGGGATCATGAGAGATCGTTTTCTCGCATGGATTGTCCACCACAGTGTCTAACTGTTGTCCAAGTGGTCCAACAAAATGTTAGAGTTTTCTTTTTGGGGCCAGTCAGTGTATACCAAGTGATAATATAGTAATACACCCTTCTTTGGTATTTTTTTACTCATCTATGATTCCCTATAGAGAGGTGCTTGGAACACGCATTCCTAACAGGCTATAAATGCTCTTTGACTCCTTTCTAGTAGTTCTATCTATGATTCTCTATAGGAAGGTGCTTGGAACACGTGATAAGTGCTCTTTGATTTTGTTCTAGTATTTGGGGTACATGGCACATGGGTGTGTAGTCTAGTACTGATGTGGGTTAATACAAACATTTTGGGAAGCACCACCAAATGTAAACTGAATAGACATAATAGGCCTGATTTTTTAAAGCTCTCCAAGGCTGGAGAGAATACACTTTCAACAGTAAAGCTGGGTGATCCAGCAAACCTTGAATGGATTTCCTAAAAGTATTTTATTAACAAATATGTTCAATCCTGGACCAGATCCATTTCAGGATCACCCAGCTTCAATGGTGAAAGTGTATCCTCTCCAGCCTTTCAAAGCTTTAAATAAGGCCCAATAAATCTTTATTTTAACAAGTAATCCTTACCCGAATGACAGAGTGAGCCACACCACAGTTAGTTTAATTGTGTTCTCTTTGACAGGATAATCAAAGCACCTCATGAACGTTAACCATATCTGCAAAATAATAAATAATATTAACAATAATTTCAGTAAAATGATAGCCCACATCACAACACAACACATCTCACAACAAAATGATCAAGAGTAATTAGTGGACTAGATAATTACATGCTTTCACTTTTATTCATTTTTCTATGAAACTAAAATAGCAGCAGTGTAGGAGGGAGCTTTATGCCCTTTACAAGATTACAGGGATGTAGTTGGAATAATGCATTCACAACATTGTGAAATCTGCTATTGTTTGTTTAGTAGTAAGGTTTTCGAAGCAAACAAAAACTTTTTTTTTTATTATAAAAATGTTATTCATTTTTTTTTGACCATTGATATTCACAAGCTCCCAACTATTTTCTTTTACTGTTTGTTCCCTATCACTGATCCAATAAATGGTCAGTCGTACCATACATTTTAGCAAAGACAGATTAATGAGTTAAAGATTGCTGTACCAAACATAATGCTACACCAATAAAAGTAAGTTTCCATTATCAGTGCTAGGAATAGTTTGCATGACATTTTGATATAGTGGTAGGAGATGATTATCTGGCTGCTAATCCCGTGCTGTGCATCTTCACAGTATCAAACAATGTATATTCTGTGCAGCAATGTCACTTGCAGCAGCAAGGATCACTAAGAAATTGCAGCAGCCCCTGCTTCCCTTTAGCCGTGCAGCCTGATGTATTTTATTGGCATCCCCAGCACACACTGTGAGGCTGTGCACAGCTGAAGGGATGTCTAGAGGCAGATTCGTTCCTGAATCTACCCTGTGCTGCTATTGGCTGGTGGGGCTTTAAATCCTCTCTGCTCCCATTCACCAGTGCCTGTTGTAGTGTTAAGCCAGGCTGACTTGCCGCTGGTCTATGTATTCACATGATTTTCTGTTGCTGACTTTGTCTGTTCCTGGCCCTTGGATTGTACACTGCCTAAACCGACCTTTTGCCTGAGACCCAATTCTGCTTTCTGTTTCCCCTTGCTTACCCCGTCTAGTGGACTGTTTATTTGTGTATGACCTCTGGCTTAGTATTCTGGATTTGCCTTTTTAAGAACCTTGTGCTGCTTTATCTGTGGGCCCCTGGTGGTCTGCCAGCCCCTCCCCAGACACCATCCCTTTTGCACAAGTCCTGGGGGCCCCCGTGTACTGGGAAATGTAACCAGTCTCTGAGGCTGAGCTGGGGCTTGCTATAGGCGAATACTATGGGCCTGGTGTCAGGCAAATACTGGTGCTGGACCAGGGCCTTACATGTACTGTTTGTAGATGAGGGTATCAAAATAGATAGCTGGACACCAGAGCAAGGTTGGTCAACACACCCCCCCAAAAAAAAGAAATGTGTTTATCCATAGCACTGTAACCTGTATACCCAGTGAAATAGAATAAAAATGTCCCTCACCAGAACTGTGTATATAGTCAGAATAGTACAATAAAATTCATTCAAAATTCAGGAAATTATTGGGATAAGAACAAAACTTAACATTTTACCAATATATAAACATTAAATGGACACATGTAAAAATATGGACAGTGATAACTATTTTGGAGAATATTTGGGACAGTAAAACAAATTTACTGTTGGTATTTTGCAAAGACAACAAGTGAGCATATGTGGCATTATTTGGACAAAAATGGACAGTTGTGACAATATACAGAATAAAATGGGCATTAGACCCCACAACAAAAACACGGACAATACCTAAAATTCAGTTAGTGGGAACAAAGCCAATTGGCTAGAGAGAATGAATTTCCTTATGTTGGTGGCAGGAAAGAATGTTTCAAAGGCAATCTTCCTTTCCAAAATGATCAAAGTGAATGGGCTTTTTGCTACATTGTGAATTTGAAAATTCCCTATAGGGGGCAAGTAGGAGGAACAGCCCCCCACCATGTATGCAACCCCTTCCTCCCAGTTTCCATTAGCATCAAATGGAGGCTTGGGATGGGTACTCCTGTTTTTGGGGATCTTTTTTTGTGCTGGACTGGTTAGCTCTGGTTGGGGGAGGGACATAACTTTTTTTTTATTTGATAGGATAAATGCTATACAAATCTCTGGAAAACTGCATAGTACATTTGTTCTTGAACTGAGCATAAATATAACTAGTATGCATGGTTTTATTACAACAATACAGGAAATACTGTATGACAAATGCTATATTTGTGGAAGGTAGCACCTATCTTCAATGCAATCCTTTTTTAGCAACATGCCCTTCAAAACCACAGGTGCTCTTTACAGGTCAATGATGACAATGTAGTATGCATGTATGTTTTATTATGCAAAGATTTTTAAGTCATTCTTTGCTATCAAACAAGAGATCTGCTAAAATGCACGCTTGATCATTGAATGTGCTCATGGTTCTGCTCTGTGTTCTGCTTTAAAGATTGCTATCTGCTTTGCACTTCAAAGGTTAAACAGATTTGTATTATTTGAAAGCTTTTTTCCTGCTTATTCTGTGTAATGCTGTGTTTGCCTTTTCATCTTATAAGGAGATACATATCTGAAATTCACTTTTGAAATACTGTGCATATACAAATACTGAGAGCTACAGAGAACTAAGAAGTAGTCAGAAAAATGCTGCTACTGAAAGTATTTCACTATCCTAAGATTATCCATGTAAAGTATGTTTTATAATATTAAAAAAGGTGTATTTAGCTTTTCACTCATGGCTTTTCCTTTGGCGGTTTTGCCAAAAAAAAGGTTGACATTGGCACTACATGCAGTGTCGAGTGTAAATGTGACCCCTAATATTGGTAGGTAATTAAAATTTGCCCCTTTGCATTGGTGGCCAATGTAGAGGTCAAAATGCTCCCTACTCAAGCAACCCCAAGCAACCATTAGAGGAATCTTAGGCTGTGCACACACATAAGATAATTTTCTCCTGAAATGGATAGTTGTGCTCATCTCAGGTGAGAATATGACAACAATCTACAGTGGTTGCCCAACCTGGTTCATCAATCTGCCATGGCGGATCCATTAAGAATGGAACAACTGTTATGCATGTCAATGGAGGTGTCGCTTGTTCACCTTCCCTTTCCATGTTTCCCAACCAGAACAACAGGAAAAAGGCTCAAGAAAAGAATCAACACTCTAGAATACACCAGCAACAACCAAATGCATGCCAACCACAATACTTATTACTGCTTTGCTGAATGGCACTGCTATAGGTAGGAAGGTCCCTGAGATGTATAATCAATACATTAGCACCTCTGGATCTGTGCTTGAATAACTTAATAAATATGGCCAAAATCTTCGGTTTGTAAAAATAATATGGAGGGAGCACAGATCATTTTGTGATCTTTAATAAAGGTTTTCTTGTGTGTTTTATAAAAGATTTTTGTAAGGCCGACTTAAAAAAAAAGTTTAAATTGAAAGCAAAAAGATTGTAATACAAATCTTATCTCTTTGGTTGTATCAAGCAGACTTTAGCTATATCCAGACTCTATGTACTTACTGTATGTAGATAATAGCGAATATCAAAAAATATAAGGAATCACTTACACCATACAGCTCTGTGCGAATCCTCACAAAGCATCTTCTGTACCAAGTCCCTGTGTCTGTTTCAATTTCAATAAAGTCATCTATTTGCTTAGGAGTCTTTATTCTTTGAACCTAAAATAAAAAAAATATACCTTATTATTGTATGAATTAAATAAAGCTGGATCTTAATTTATATCACATTACACAGTGTGGTTGACTGAGGGGCAAAGCATGTTCCTTATGCAAACTAAATGTTGTGAATGTACTAAAAATTCACTTTGCAAAAATAGCTAAATATGTGCAAAGAAAAAAACAAGTCTATACCCAAGAATACGTACTTGTTAAATTAAATGTATTTTATATTGGAATTTACCAGACCTTAGACTAAAAATAGTTTTTTATTTTCACCTGGTTATCTCAAACTTCCCATCCTAGGCTAACAGGGCACATTTACTGTACTATACAGAGAAGTATATAACAGAGAAGCTGTATAGGCCCTCTCCTCTTCTCCAGATCAAAGAAAGGACTGCAGTGTTCAAATATCTTAGAGACAGCTAAGAATAATAAAATCACCCCCAGTGTTACATGCAGTGAATCAAGAATGCATAAATGTGTAAAATTTGCAACACGAGACGCCTCCTAATAATAAATCATATTACATAATAATGGCCTGGAACTAATTGCTTATTAGGACCCATTGACCATAACACTAGTTGCACAGAAAGTGGTAAGGGAAGCTCATTTCATTGCAGCCGAACCTCATTAAAGCACCCTAATTTCACCCACCCCACACTTTGGATTTTATTCATCATATGCACAACAAATTCAGCGTACATTTTGCAGAACCAACATTTTTAAAATTTCATATTGTCCTATGTTCATTCCCTGTATTTCAGACTGTGCCTGATAGTGTTGGTGTTCGATTTCGGGTTGTCCTTATATTCGACCTGAATATGGACATTGGAATTCAGATAGACCCGACCCAAAAAACACGGGATTTGATGGCGCAAATTCAGCGCTCTGCGTTTTCCCCAACCATGGGGAATAAATACAGGGGTACATAATAGTATTATGTATTATTAAGTATCTTTTTATTATGTATCTTTTTAAATGTATTTGGAGGCTGTACAACCTCTACAGAGTCCCGAATATCCCCCCATTGACTTTATGGGTGTTCATACTCGATGTTCAATCACTAGAACAAAATTGGCCTATTCGATCGAAAAGCCATCAAATCGAATAGTGAGATATTGGACCAACACTAGTGCCTGATATTTGTATCTGCTCTGCCACATTAGGTCCTGGTAGTCAACAGCTGGCATGTTACCATTTGTCCGGGCTCATCTTACATACTTGCATTGTCTACAGCAGCTTTGTACTCCAGTGTCTGATTTACAGATATCTGATAAGGACTGTGGTAATAAACAGATCAATATCTGGCCTTGGTTGACCTAGTAATACATGAGCGGCCATGGCCAAGAGCATGAGTTATCTGTTCATACAGAGCTATTTCTAAGACGGGAGGAATAGTAATCGGCGATATGAATGGGAATGACAAAGCACCAGGTAAGAAATGGATTTTTTTCAGGTATTAATGAATGTTGTTCCAGAGTAGTGATCTTTAGATTATTTCTCCTTCTCTTTCTTACATGAATGTTTTCTACATTGGGCCATTTTAGATTATAATGGGTTAGGATTATTTAATTGTAAAAAATGTTTTAACAAAATAAAAAATTGAAATGATAATAACAGGAACATAACACAGAAATAGTCATGAATTGTCTTATACAAGAGTCTCACTTTGCAGGCTTATTTATCAAAGACTTACTTATCTGTTCCCTTTATTTGCACTGATAATGCTGGCAGAATATGAATTGTAAACATTGCTGTGTGTCTGAACCTCATGCAGTCCCTCTAGCAATTTGGCATGCATAATAAAAATATTGTTGTTGGTTGCAGTCATCCTAAATATCTAATTTAATGGTGAATGGTCATTTCTTTTAGTTAGCAGAGTTCTCTTCTCTTAGCGACCACCAACCTTTTTTTTAATACAGACCAGTTTCAAGCAACACATTTTTTACATGGGATTGGTTTGAGAGAAATAAGTTTCAGATAATAAGGATGGAAATGACAGAGGACACAGATCTTCCAGTCCTAGTGACCAATGACAGCCAACAATGATGGCTACATCCCATTTCGGAACAGCCAATGGTCCATTACCAACCTGCTGACTGGTGCTTGGGGATCCCGGCTGCAGAACACAGACCATGTTAAACTGTGTCTGACATATATCAATGTGCAGCTACTTTTTTATTCACAAAAAAAGATGAACATCTTTAAGCAAAATGATTTGCAGAACAGTTGATCTGATGAATTTAGCTAACGAAACGTACAGTTTTTATTTTTAAGGATTTATTAGGTGTATGATTCCTAGTGGATGGAAGAATCTGAGAATCCCAATTTACCAGGAAAGGTTTAATAAATTCAATCCCTAGGCTACTTATTTTAAAATTTTTATCTTTGTCATTGGTTGAAGATTTCTTATAATGTGAACAATACAAAATTTGTGTGTTGTGACAAATAAAACACACTTACGGTAAAGACTTTCTCTGGTTGTCCACGAGCTCTCATATTTGTGTCGTGAATCTGTTTCAGAATCATCCAGGCTTCATCGTGCTTTCCAACCTATAAAAAAAACAAATGCAGGAACATATTGAAGAAAATAATTAGCAACACAACATTAACACATTTATTTATTTTATTAGAAAATCTGACAGTTAAGGAGTTGCACTACAGTAGTTCAGAGTGAGTGCTGAGATCCTTGCACTGACAACACACTCTTCCCAGCACATAATAGTAGAAATGCCGCATGCACTATAAATTTTATGCATTGCACTCTTCGTGTATTGGTATTTAGGCGCCATGGATGACGAGGTGCTGAATATTCAGAGTACATTTTGTGCCCTGGAGGTAAAAACACTCAATAAGTACCAGATACTGTATATCCCTTACATTCTTATCTTTGAATATAACTTTTTAGGAGACACGAAATAAAATATCCATCCTCACCTCTAAGAGGAAGCGTGGACTTTCAGGCATAAAGGTGAGTGCCACTACAGCAGATACACAAGGCAGGGCGCACACAATGACAAACACCCTCCAGCTGTGGAACTGATAGGCTGATCCCATGCTAAAACTCCATCCTAGAAGGAAAAATATATGGTTTAGAAATATAATAATATCTAATAAAGATACCACCAACATATAAATACAAATGTAGTTATCTTGAATCATTCCACCCAAGCTACACAAACCCAGCCTAGTCCATTCAACCATATCTATATTTATTCTTCACAACAACTGTTTTGTTTATTAGACAATCTTGACATTGCTTTAAAATGAGTACTTTGAATTTAAATAAAGTCTCTTTAGGTAATTTAGACATATTTTGCAAGTATTATTTGCTTTGGAAAAGAGTCACTGCTTTCCCTAAAGTAGAACTAAACCCGGGATTCTCACCTTTCCCTGTTCCACCACAGGGCCCCACCATGTTCCATTTTTGTTTCTTCATGAAGACAATTTTCAACCATGCCAATAAAATGAAACTAGAATAGCGTGCACAGCTCAGCAAAATTTGACAGCTCGGCAGTGATCAGGCAGGAAAAAACAGTTATTGTTATACATCGCTTGCCTCTTTCTGTGTTATCCACCTGCCTGAATTGTTCCAAAGTTCAAAGTGGGACTCTAGTTCAAAATAATCAAGACCATGCAAATGACAGTAAAATGATGGCTGCATGTGATCAAAGGATCAGTCAGATCACAAGTAATACAGTAAACATATTTACTTTTTTAAGTACACCTGTTCAACTGCTTGAATGTATCTAATTAGCCAATCACTTAGTAACTCAATGCATTTAGGCTTGTAGACATTGACATTGACGACCTGCTAAAGTATTTTAGGTGACTTGGAACATTGCATGGTTGTTGGTTTCAGAATGGCTGGTCTGACCTTTCGATATATAAAAATAGCCAGGTTGGTTGAAGTTAGCTAGCAAGCAAGTTATGCAGCATCTCTGAACACGTCAAACTTTGGAGAAGATGGGCTACAGCAGCAGAAGACCACACTAGATGACACTCTTGTCAGCTGAAAACAGGAACCTGAGACTACAATTTACATGGACTCCTCAAAATTGGATAGGAAGAGAAGTTTGTAAAAACTTTGACTTGTTTAATATGTCTTAGTTAAGTCACACCAGTGCCGAGATGTATCTCCTGCTAATAGGAGTCTTAGTCACCATCCTGGTTTTGGTGCTTAGTTGTAAAAACAAGAATGGATAGGGATAGGTTGCTTAGTTGACATTTCCTCCATTGTAAAGTTATTTGAAGATCTTTTAGTGGTGTCCTTTTTACTAGCTCCAAAAGATGAACTTAATAGAGGACCCCATGTCAGTCATCACATTTGTGTAATATCTCTTTAGTAGCCTAGTAGTCTTACTGGAGGACATTCAAGCTGGCCTGGTATCTCTGCAACCTCAGAGATTTATTGATGATGGTAATTGATTTTATTATAATGGGAAAGTTGCTTTAACAACAGTATTTTTGCTATAGATAAAAGGTAGTAATTCTAATATCATTTGCAAACAATGAAGGGGTTGCCTTATGAACAATGTGTAGTACTAAGTTGCAAAAGATTATTGTTATATCAAAGATTTAAACTCTGTCTGCATGCCATCCTCATTGCCATGTTCAGTTCTTATTCTACTATTCAACACAGGCAGTGTATTCTATTTATTACTCTTTGTCCTTTGATGACATATCAGTGTTACCTGCTGAGCCTGGCTGTTCTTGTGGCTATTCTCCATTCAGACCATACACCATCTATCACTGACTCTGCATTCCAGATTTATTCCTGTCACCCTTTAGCTCACAAAAGGTGCAATGAATGTAGATTCCTCCTTGGCTATAATAACAGCATAATGCAGAAAGTGGCCTTGATAAAATGATTAATGATCTGCAGCTGAGTCATTTTCTTCATCCCTATATCCACGCTGCGGTGAACGTATTTCAACCCTTTGTATTATGTGCTTATCTTATCTGCTACAGTCATGGATGAAACCGTTTAATTACTTTCCTCTGTGTACCTAGGGCTCTGCTAACCATTTCCTGCCATTGCTGTAACTGCTTTGCTCCATTGGGTGTAAACAGATTCATTGATATTAAAAGTTTCTCCATATTTGTCTCTCACTAAAGGAGAAAAGGATTTCTGTGTAAAAGTTATTTTTACTTTGCAGGACTTAACACCAAAGCTTACCCTGGCCATGGCTGGGCCAGAACACTGACCATTGTATAGTACTGTTTAGAGACTAGCCTTCTACGGGTGAGGACTGGTGGTTCTGATTTGCATGAAATGCAATAAAGGAATGATTTAACTAGTGAAAAAACGAATATATAGAGAAATTTCCCAGATTTTACCATAAAAGCAGAAGTAATATCAAAGCATATAAAGCATGTGCTGAGAGCAGAGCTGTGGCTGAGCCAACATACTACAGGCTGCCTGTAAATTACTGTGACCTACCAGCCCTTGCTGTGCATCCTGATATGTCCTGGGTCCACCATCTGTTGGGTCTTGCTGGACCCTAGCAATGCTGGAAGATTTTATTGCTTCCACTGACACCAATGCGTGGGGTATTTTTTAGCCACTGACACCACAGTGCAAAACATGCAGCAGGACCCAACATTCTTGGGTGTTGAGGTGCATTGCTTCCCATAACTTTTTGAATTAGCTACCTAACTTGACGTAATGCACCATAAGGAATGAACATATTCTGCTAATGTGCTGACCTCTGTACATGTTGGTTGCCACACTTCAGGCTTTTTATAATTATCTAGTTGACCACCACTATATTGGATCATCCGCTCTACACATTGCTCTCAAAAGCTTGTAAAGGATACAATTTCATCAGTGAAGCTGGGTGATCCAGCAAACCTGGAATAAATCTGGTCCAGAATTGAAAACATTTGCTAAGAAATAGTGAATGACTTTTAAGAAAATCCATTCCAGGTTTGCTGGATAACCCAGCTTCACGGATGAAAGTGTATCCTCTCCAGGCTTGGAGAGCTCCAATAAATCAGGCCCATAAGGGGGAAAGTACAAGTGACCACTTCTTGTATAAGGAAACTTCTGTATAGAAGCAAATAGTTTTATGTAGAATTACTGTATAATTCTGCAAGAAATACAGAAATGAAACACAGATTCAAAAAGTAGGAATATATACGGCTCTTGTATTTAGATAATATTTATTAGGCCTAGATTTCAGGTTCCAACATTACTTTTAAAGGTCATAAAGAAGTGCTCTGTTTAAAGCAATTATGTGATTTTCCAATGCAGAGTTAAACAGTTTCTTTTATGGCCACTTTCCTGGAAATATATATTGTGCTTTTTATTTAAATTAGGCATTTTGTCTGAAGTTGAGCTTTCATTTCATTTTTGTTATATTCTATATTTGGTCTTTTTAAACTAAGACCTTATATTACTTGTGTATTTATCATTACCAAATTCTACAACACATTACAACGTGTGGGCATACAGGGACTATATTATTTACATTGAGAAAAAAACCCTACCTATGGCAGGATAAAAGTATATTGTTCCCAAAATCTCAGACACGTGTGAAGATACAAAGATATATTTACCGTACTTACTAGTTTATACCTTCTTTGGTTTATTAGTTTTTTGTTTAGAAATAAACTTGGTTTGCCTGGATTTGCCCCTGCTTTATCCAATAATTTCTA
Organism: Pyxicephalus adspersus; assembly: GCF_032062135.1. NCBI lineage: Eukaryota > Metazoa > Chordata > Amphibia > Anura > Pyxicephalidae > Pyxicephalus > Pyxicephalus adspersus. Next base: position 78,135,663 of record NC_092863.1, on the reverse strand, counting down.
AAAACCAGCAATCAGGTAAGATAGAACTTAATGATGCAGAACAGTTTGTTATTTGCAGTAAACCTTGAGTGGAATTTGTACAATAATGTATGTGTTTTGTTTTACCGAATCAGTGGAGTCTAATAAATAACAGCTTGGTCTTTCTAGATGCTGTGCTTTTGAATAAACTAGATTTCTATGCAATGCTTGCAAAAAAAAAAAAAAATTAAACACATAATCTCCAAAATCAAATAAAAGCGTCAGTTGAAAGAGAACTAATTAGTCTTAATTGACCTTATATTCAATCTCTTTAAGATTAGATGTAATTAAAGAATTCATCCACACAGTGAATAAGACAGATTTAAAAAAAAATGAACATAAAGAACAATTTTGTAGGGTTGTTTTTAAACTCTGGTGTCTTTACACTCACCCTGCTTGGAATTTGTATTACTGAAAAACCTGAACGTACTAATGGAGGCAGCAGGGAGTCAGTTTATTACCAATGAACCATGCAGTCTAGCAATGATAAACATGCATTGGGTGTTACAGGAGCTGTATGAAAACTAAACTCTGGGCAAATGGCTTATACACAAAATAAATCTTTTTCCAAAGAATTTGTCTTTGTCTAAGAATTTACTCTACAGCCCTATGTGTCAGCCTCCAGATCCAGTCCTTCTCTTCTGCAATTCCATGTACAAGTTTGCTGGATCACCCAGGTTCACTGATGATAGTGCATCTTCTTCAGTCTTGGAGAACTTTAATAAATCAAGCCCAATGTGTGTTGGTTGGCTCTTTGTGTTGTTTCGCCTTCCCACAGGTTTGCTGTACAGTAAACTGTAGAAGGCTGGTTCGATGCCAAATGTAGGGACTTATAATGCCTAATGATAGAAAACATGTTTTCGGTTTGTTTATTGAATACAGAGCTGAAATATTGTGTGTCTTGTATATCTGCCTAGAGTGAAGCTTTAAAAAGACATTGTTACCTTCAAAAGCAAAGGGCTACCCCAATTACCTGGTAGTCACCTTGACATTGCTCACCTGGTTTTCTTTGCTCTGGCTTGGTCAGAGACAATACAGCTTCCAGGTGATTTTACTGTTCAGAGAAAGGCTAGCAAGGAAAAAAGGCCTTCTGTTTTAAATGAATTTATTTATAAGCACCTCCTATTAAAGCCAACAACTATGTATATAAATAAATTCAAAACTGAGATATATTGCAAAGAGCAATCTTTTCTGGAAATAAATCATTAACATGTGATCCCGGAATCCAGGTAAATTGTCTCCTCTAAAACATAGACAACACTTGGAGAAGAGGCACCATGAATAATCCTATTGCTCTAATATTACGCACACAAAATAATTTTTCACACTTCAATGTCACCTAAACTTCAGCTAGAGAACTACAATTCTCAGATTTATAACCACAGTATAAGTAGCCTGGTGCAGAGACTTACTCAATATCACCTTCTCAGTCTGCTGCTCTCATGGAATGACTAAATAAATCACCAAGACTCGCTAATCACTCAAAGTGATTGATTATAAAGCAAAAACTGAGAGAAAAAACAGCTAAATGAATTACTAGAAAACCGCATTTACTAATGGAATCTTATGGTAATCATACCTACTTTATGCTGTCCATTGCAATTAGCAAAACCATCCAGAGTATGTTTTTATTTATGTTTATTAACACTCTGCAATTCTAAGAGTATATTGTTAAATATGTGATTTTATTGCGAGCAAGTCTACATGACCTCGAAATGTCAGGTAAGGCCAGTTTGAGATAATTTCTTTTCTTCTTTTATTACTTTTTTACACAAGTCAATGTAAATGCATGGCAAATGCATAAAAGCAATCAACTTTTTGCTGACGCTTGGTGAATGCATCCCAAACACCTCTATATACTCATGAGAAAAAAAACTTTTCCCTTTGTTAATTCCAAGGCTTTTACTTATCAAGACAAAAGAAAACATCTGGTCGCTACAATTAGGTTAATACAACGTCAGGTGACAACAGTACATGGCATATTACACGGTGTCATTTATTTATTTAGGTTAAAATGCAGAAGCAGCGTAGGATGAATTACCTACACACTTACCACGCTTATTGGAATTGAGAGGGTAAGTAGCCAGGTGCCTGTTTCTCCCCCTGTAATTGTGTTACATTCAGTCACAGTCGACAGCAAGGCTAAGAGGATGTGAATGCAGCTGTGGACCTTTACATGTCACTTAGACCTGGGGGACTCTCTATTATAGAATGTCGATGAATATCACATTGACTGCTTTATAAATAGACCCCCAAGTCTTTATCAGTGTATCAAAATATTTGTGTGACATAAATATGACTGGTAGTGTGGAAATGTGGTCAGCGTATAAGCTAAAAATGAGCACACCCACTATTATTAGCACTATTATTATTATTATTAGTAATAAACAGTGTTTATATACGTCACACAGTAGGAGGGGGATATGGAATGGTGGGCAATTAATGAGGGTTATAACAGACAGAAGAAAATGGTTGAGCAAGTTTTAAAAGTTGTTTTTTTTAGTTTTTTTTTAAATGTTCGGAAAGTAGGAGAAGGTGAATAGGACAAACAAGTGAGTTCCAGAGAGTCAGGGCAGCTCTAGAAAAGTCTTGGAGCCAGGCATGTGATGTGGTTATGAGTGAGGAACTCATTAGTAGGTCACTGGAGAGTTGCTATGGGTGCACTAGGATCCTAGGTTTGAATCCCAGTCTGGACACTATTTTGATGAACACACGAGTTTGTGTGTTCTCCTCCGGTTTGCATGGGTTTCCTCTGGGCACAATGGTTTCCAACCATATCCCAAAAGCATACAGTTAACTGCCCCCCCCCCCAAAAAAAAAAATACCCTAGACTTTATTAGTGGCATATGACTATGATAGTTTAGATCAGGCAACAATTTTTACATGGTGGAACCCTTGAAATAACTTTCAGGTCTTCTGGGAACCCCTTGTATAATTACTATATACACAGCTCACTTTGTATTAGAGGGGTGGTCAATAGGAAGAATGTCTCTCACATTGCTGGCCATTGGGAAGAATGCCTCCCTTACAAAAACATCATTGGTATCAGTTAAACTGACCTGACAGGCACAAACTGTTCATTCCTCAAGGAACCCCCAGTAGCCTCTGGAGGACCCGGGTTGAGAAACATTACTCTAGACATTAGAGTAGGAACATCTCTGAAGAATAGTTAATGATATCACTATGGACTATGGCGCTATACAAATACAAGTTAAAAAACCAAGTTAGTAATAAGGATATCATTCTCATCATCTTAGACTACATACACACGTTAGGTGATTCTCGTCTTATAATCTTCTCAGGGCTGATATCAGACAAGAATCTGCTGTGTGTACAGTGCTCGTCATTCATGGATCCGTCCTGGTGATCGTAATGGAAGTGAAGGGGAGAGAGCGCTCCGTTGTTCTACCCCTCCCCTTTGTATGTACAGCACTCATTCTTACATCGTTCATGAAAGATCCTTTCCCGTGACAATTATTGAACATATCTGCACAGTCTTAGAAGTTTTCAAGGTATGTTTTTACCAATGTAAGTTTACTTGTAATTACTTCACAAGAACAAAGCAGCACAATGATGCCTTATGATGGCTGTTGTGCTGGGAAGCCCCAGAAGGAGCTAATGATAAGCTGACACTAGTGAAAATCTCATTACAGTGATGTAGTCATGTGGTGCAATTGAGCTGCTATATGGCTGACTGAGTCAGCAGGCAGAGAGATTTATATACCCATAGCTCTCTAGATTCAGTTTACTTCAATGCTGTAATTTACTGTGAATGCTCTACAATGTAAGAGAAAAGCTAAGACATTCTCCATGAATCAGCTACAAAGCTGTTACGCAGCAACCTGCCAGGACAGTTAATGCCGGTGCTATTCTGGCCTTTCAGGTCTTACTTTATATGTAGCTAATGGAATAAAAGTGCTCTATAATGTAACTGCGCCATTTCATGCATAATGCAAAGGTGTACAAGTGGCCATACATAGACTAGAAGGTCATTTTAAAATTCTGGTATAATAACCAATTATATCCCAAAAACAGGAAAATGAAGAATTATGGTACCTCTACAATGGAGCAACAAATTATTTCCAAAAATTGCTGAGAAACATTGGCATATTTATCCATTTGTATGCCCACATATATTGTCCCAATCTGAAAGGTTCATTTCTTTTTTTACTCATGGTAAATCTTGATTTTCTCATTATATTGCACTGCAAATCATCACCTAATGTTATTATTAGCCCCATCTCTCTGGAGTTAAGGTTTTGCTTAGATTGGGGATAAAAGTATAATATTGTGTAAGTATATAGAAGAAGTCCTCTAAGCTACATCAGATTTATACACCTGCAGAAAGAATACACAGAGAAAAAAGTCTAACAAAATTAAAGGGCAATAGTTTCTGAGAACATACGAGTTTAAAAGGGTATGAAAAGAAAAATTATGTAAATGCATCATACTGATAAATACAATGGTACTTGTCTAATTTATCCAGGCATCATTCCAAACTATTAGCAAGTGTCAGTCTTTACATTCCTATAATTCAACAAATGGAACAAAACATATTTAAGTATATGCTAGACTTCTTATGCTTATTTTTAAAGAAGAAAGAACAAGGACATCTACTAACACTTCAGTGCTTGCATTGTGTTTAACCAACTCAAAACCAAATGTCTGATGTAGGGGTGTACATAGAACTGTTCATCATGTGTAAATGCACAAGGGTCCCGGCAAAGCTTTTTAAAACACTGTCTGCCACTTTGGGGCCACAGCTTCCTTGTGGACTCCCAGGATTTTCTTGATATGTGAGCTCAATATTGTCCTCAGTGTGTACTCCCCCTAAGCCTGCCAGCACCTTGCAACAGCTGAAAAAGTGTTTAGGGATGGGAAGGGGTATTGCGGGAAGTGATTGCAGAAGGTTGCATTGGTGTAGAATGTGCAATAAGTATTCCTGATCTTTCTGCTTTGTGTATTGGGTATAGAGCAGCCAAGCGTGTGTAACATGCAGCACAGCATACAGATTGCAGCAGTCAAAAATTGAAATCAACATGGTGTGCACATTACCTATACTCATTAGTTTTTTAAAAGGTACATCTGTTAAACTGCTGTTCTCTAATTAGCCAATCAAACAGTAGCACCTCAATCTATTTAGGTATGTAAACAACATAAAGACATTCTGCTAAAGCAGCGAGATACCACACTTGGTGCCACTTCTTTCAGCTAAGAACAGGCACATGAAGCTACAATTTGCACACACTCACCAAAAACGGACAGGGCGCTGGCGTAATGGCGTGGGAGATATTTTGTTGGCCAAATTAAGCATTGTTTAAAGGCCACAGCCTACCTTAGTACTGCTGATTACCATGTCCATCCCTTTATGATTGCAGAACTTCTGATGGCTACTTTTAGCAGGAAAACATGTCACAAAGGTAAAATCATATCAAACTGATTTCTTGAACAAGAGTGTATTGACCTCAGATGGTCTCCAGAGTCACCAGATCTCAATCCATTACAGTGGCTTTGGAATGTGGTGGAACAGGTCAAAAAAACGGCAGTTCTGTTTTCATCAATATGTACCAAATCCCTGAGGAATGTTTCCAGCACCTTGTTGCTTATGGCTGTTGTGCAGGAAAAAGGAGTGCCAAGACCTAGTAACGATCTGCCTACTAGGTAAAAAATATGGTACCTAATAAAAAAGTGGATATTCAGGAAAGGCAAACTTTGAGCAGAATAAACTTAAGCTTGTGTCAGTTATTTTTATTTTTAGTAGCAGTGCATTTGTGGTAAATATTGGGTAAAGCTGAAGTCTCTTTGGCTGTAGCCAACATTTAATTACAATGACTACAAACTCCAAACACCCGCCGTTCGCTGATTAGTAAAGTGATGTCAACATGGCTTCTTCAACAGTCAGAGCCGGACTAGAAATCTTTGATTGTGTACTCTGCAGATGCAAGAGGTGTAGACAGCACATACCACCTACAGCTCTTCTCTCCTCTGCAGTGTTCAATTAATGTTGTCAGAGATTCAGATTGTCGATGGACAGAGGTAGGGGTAATGGCTGGAAGAACAAGTAGGAATATGCTGTGTGTGGCTATGGCCTAATGCTGAGTACTGGGCAGGGGATGGCTGGTGTCTGCTGTGGGCAAAGAAAGAACTTTTCCTCAATATGGCTTTTCCATAATTTGTCATTGGTTGCTATGAATAAGAACATAGCAGAATAGCTGTTTTTTGCTACAAATAACCACACACTTATCCTTGTTTGTAAGAGTAACATCCATTTGAGCACTTAATCATACTTTGAGCACTTAATCATATCTTTTTACTCCTACACAATCCTATTCTGCAAGATCCAGCAGCAGGGGATTAATAAATTTTATATCAATGGAATATAATGCATATCAAGTGCATAGTCATGTCACTAACTGTTTCTCAAAGGGGCACACAATCTAGTATCATATGTCATTATACAGTCCAGGGTCAATTTTGGGGGAAGCCAATTAACCTATCTGCAAGTCTCCAAGTTTTTATAATGAGAAAGTACTGTTGTAGCAAGTTTTTATTGAATTCTCCTGCTTCAATATTTCATGGTTCATTAATGAAAACCATTACTGAAACCTGATTCGTGGATTTTAAATCTTTTAGCTTGTCCCTGACATGGCTCAGAATCTCACATCTATGGCCTGTTTTTTATTTATTTTATTGGGGGACATCGTGTTGGTTGGGTCTTGGTTGCACATGACAGAGGCTGAATTTGGAACGGTATGGAAGCACATGTTCGGGGAAGGGTTGGGTTTGGAGAATACTATTGGATGTCAGAGGAATGACGAAGGCTATGTACACATAGTGCATAGTTGTTGCCTGAGACAAACAATTGTTATTGTCTTATAATATATATATAATGTCAGTAATTGATTCACTGTGACATTTTCTATGGAGGAATATGTAATGGGGTGCCTTGCATTCATCCTCCCCTCTGTACAGAACATCGCTTACTACTATCAGTAAACTATCATGAATGATCATTTCCAGCAAAAATTTTCTGTCTTTACATGCCTAAATGTTAAACGTCAATAATGCAGCCTCAAACTGGACATTACAAAAAGAAGCAGCAACCCAATAAGCTCATTTCTGTCACCACTCCCTACTCCTGGCAGCATGCTTATTTTTTAGCACTACAGCACAACCGAATGGCCTTTTGTATATTTTCTTCCACCCTGTTTGAGCTCTGATATAAAGGGACATCAAGAGGCTGATAATAACTCAAATGTAGGTACCTATACTACTTTCAATAAAACAGAATTATGTATTAGTAAATGCAAAGCTACATTTATTTATTGTACAGCGCTGCGTAATATGTTGGCGCTATATAAATCCTGTTTAATAATAATAATAATAATAATGTGCCTGGAATATAGCTTTAAGGACAATGGTAATAATAATGGTCTGGTTTATGCCCCCCTTTCCTTGCTGCCTCAGACACTGCTCCAGCAGATCCATGATAAATATAAACCTTGCCAAATCATTATGAATGTAACGGCATCAATGGGGTTAACAGAAAAAAAAGGCAGAGCTGGCACTGAGGTGTTCAATTATTATTTTGAAGAAGCTACACACTTTCTGATGCGCCTTGCATCTCCACAGTATATTCAAAGCAGGTAATAATCACTTCTCAACCCACACAATGTCTTTCATAGCTCTTCACACAATACTCTTATGCAACAGCATTATATGGGAGAGCTTTAAGTGGGGGCAGATTGTAGTGAAGACATGAGATGAATGTAAAGTTAGTTCTGAGTCGGGTAAGTACAAGAATGCATCTGATAATGTCTCTTGTGTGTTATTATTCATAGTATATACAAACTTTATTGTGCTATGCAGAAAATAATCTAAAAATTCCAAACAAGAATAGAAAAGCCATATCTGTATCCTGGTCCATTTTAAATAACCCCAGGGTACTTCAGGATATCTACTGGTATGCTATTGACAAGGAAAACTATGGACTTCCTTTGGCTTCCATTTCACCTAAGAATCAAATTCAAGCTTCTGTGATTTGCCTTCAAATTCCTTCATAGTTCTCTTCCCCCTTACCTTTCTGTCTTGAAAGAAAAATACTCCCCCAGCCGCTTTCTTTGTTACAGCAATGACTTCCTCACTCATAACCCCATCAACCACTACATATCTCCCCTCCTATTGTGTGATACTTCCTCCACCTCGTAGATTGTAAGCTCTTCGGGGCAGGGTCCTCTTCATCTCCTGTGTCACTGTCTGTTTCTGTCTCTCATTTACAACTCCTATTTCATGTGCAGTGCTGCGTAATATTTTGGTGCTATATAAATCCTGTTTATTATTATTGATAATATTATTATTAATAATAATAATAATAATAATAATATAATGGACTCCTACCCAACTGATCCTAGTTGGGCTACAGATTTATGTGTTATATAAAACGAATGAACACAAGATATTTTTAATTATTAATATTAATAATTGTCTATAGTAAGTGTGCAGGCATGGTTACTAATTATATGTATGATATTGATATTAGGTTGAATCTTTTTTATATTGATTTTTGTATATATCATATAATACAAAAAGGAACAGAAAAACAAAACAACAAGGGTAAATGAAAACACAAAGGAAAATAATATAAATACTATGTCATTGGAGTAGCACTGCTGCTTCAATGACATATTGGTTGTTCAATCATCAGTTTAAAAACATTTTAATAGTTTAAATGAGTATTATGACTGTTCTTGTCTTAAACAAATAAAACATACAGGCCCAAATTGCAAAATAAAAGAGGAAAAAATAACAAAATATTTTCCATATAAGTGTTCTCACTGATTTCACATCTAAGTCCCTTTTGGCAAATAAACCTGTGTGCCTTGAAGAAAGCATTATTGCTAATGACAGCTCTGCATTGTGTTCTATAAACCCTTGGCTGTGCGGTCAGGCAGCTGCACAGATAGGAAGACAGAGTCCTGAGCTATGGGTAATGAACTGTAACATGCCTGAATGATTTCACACACTGTAGTCACTTCGGTAATAAAACTCAGCAGAAAGTAGAAATTCACTGTACACTGGTTAGATAATCCAACACCAACTATACTCGAGACAAAACAAGCTTCCTAAATGAAACCAATCCTACAGAAGAAAAGTAAGGGATTTGTATTTTCAGTATCATTTTGCCCTTCTTGCTTGGATTTGTTCTACTGGTTGGCTTCTTATTTGTTGAAAAAAAACCCAAAATTAGCTGCATACTATGTATAAGGGATTCAAACAATGTAGTGTTTAAATACATTTCTTTATTTCTTTGTAAATTTAACTTGGCCTTAAAAGTACCTATGGTCTCTTGCTGCCTTTTTTTGCTTCACCTGCACCCTTACTTCTTTGCTATAATAAAGTGGGGCTATGAATGTGACAGTGCTGTGTCCTAAATCACCTGGGACGAACACCTATAATTATCCATAAACTAATAAACTTTACTTTGATCAGTTTTCTGCTTTAGTATTTATCTTGGATGTTTTGGATGTTAAACAAAGTATAAGAATAAATATAGGATACAGGCAAAATTAAAGACAATTGAAAAGAAGCACAAAGACATTCCAAAGCATGAATCATATACACAACTCTCACTCTATGAAAAACTATATAAACTCACAGATATGAAGCAGCATTAACAAAAGAAGCCATAAACAGCCATGTCCCAATAAATGCTACACGCTTAAGGTCTTGCAGCCTTACACTGGCTAGCTAGAGTAGAGGGTTTCAAGGTAGGAAGGAAGTAAGAAGAGGAAATGTAGAAAGTAATCTGTAGTCACGATGAGAGAATTGAGGAAAGTAAAGGGGAGGGTAGAGTGGTAGATTGGGTACAAATCAACTTCAAAGATAGAAATTGGTGTCAAAGTTGCTTGGAAAGTAATGTACAATCCAAGGTGATTATGTTTTTCAAAAAGCAGGCAACCTATTTGGTAAGTTGGCTGCCAAAGATTTATTAGAGAAATACTACATGACTTTCCACTTGACCCGAGCCTTGCTTGACCACCTAGGCGCTTGAGCACCATGCTTTTGCTAGGGTCTGTTTCGCAGCTGTAAATACAAACATAAGCAACTTGGTCTGATGTTTGGTCCAACCATGAGGTGTAACAGGAGGGCTTCATACAGGTCCTTCTGGAGGCTTCTTTCCAGAAGAGTATAGATAATCTGGTACGTGCTTATCCAAAAGCATTTTATTTGAAGACAATCCCATCAGATGTGAGATAGCGAACCTACAGATCCACAAACATGAAAGCAGAGAGGGAATACCTAAATGTAGCCAGGGGAAGTGGTACCATGTACAAGCATAGGAAGACTTCATTGGCTTCAAAAAATGTCACATTCAAGAAACCACAAGCTACCACATGTCATATTTGCTCCCACTGGGACTTGTCTAGTCGACAGCGGATATCTGATTCCCACTGGGAACAATAGATGCCCGATGATAGGTGGTAGATCAGAGAAGGGATACCTTTGCCGAGCGGGTTCCTGGTGCAAATGCTCTCAAACCAACAAGAACAAAGGGGAGCTTGAGAAGCCCATAGTGGTCTGTACATGTGCTTATTTTGAAAGTATGGGAAGAGTTTGGAGGGGGACATCATATGAATTCTGGAGTGAGGCAAAGAAGTAAACCCGGTTTTTGGTAATGAAGTCTTTGACTCCTTGAAAACCCTTCCCTATCCAACAAGAAAAGCGGGTGGAGTCATCCTAGGCAGGCAAGTTTGATCAATTTTCAATTTGATTACCTTCAATTTGATAAATGTTGACTGTTGATCACAAATCAATGAATCAAACTATTGCACACCACAATTAATTCTTGTAACAATTCTTTGTAACCAATGGGATTTCAAATCGATCACTGTATTTTCACATGATTGACTCGATTTCTCAGCTATTAAAGAAAAGTGTATGTGCACATGTTCCAAAATTTGTACAGTATTTGTATTGTATTTGTTCCCAAAACCTGAAGTTTTCTGACAAGACCCAGAGCCCACATTCATGTAAGCACCATGTACCATTATGGAAAGGAATGCTTTGTCTAAAACTTGTTTTGTATAGAGTAGATAATATATGGACCCATTTCAGGTTCCTGATACTTACTGAGTCCCTATTAGGGATGTCCACCTTCTAGATTGGACTTGGTGAACCACTGCTACTGCTATTTGTGTTAGATAGCATGTTCCCTACCGGCCTTATTTCCCCAAAACCCCAAATGTCACTACAGGACACAATAATGGTGTGCAGTCATTTGAATGAACCACAGCACCCATCAGGGGATCAGGTATCCAACACACCCAGATGGGTAATTTAGCTGCGGCACCCAGAGCTCTACGAAAAGGAAAATTAACCCGCCATCCCCACCTGCAAGCTAGGAAAGAATAACCCTTCTTCTTTTACAGAGTACACTCTAGGTTCTCAGGTTTTAGGAACCCCTTACAGTCACCAGGAGTGTGCTCTCAATACCATGTGCTGACTCTTATTTGTACAGGGCCTTCAAAGAAGAAAAAATATTTTAGGTGAAAAGAGTACACATATGCACAATGGTATTTGCATGCTGTCCACATTTCCCTTCACATTTATTGATAAGCATCTCTTGAATACATTTTCCTTAACGTTAGTTTATTTAATAAAACATCTGCCCAAACATTTTTCATTTCACTCGGGGCTGAGCAATCTGGATGTTTTACCTTTCCTATTAGCTGTTTTATTTTCTGAGAAACAGTTGGTGCATTTCCATTAATTTTGTTTCCTGTAGGCTAAGTGCAGCAGTATTTTAGCTAGGTGAATTAAAGTTATACAAGCAAAACTCATCGAACTGTCTGGAAATTGGATTCATTTTTTACTTTGGATTTCCCTAAACTGTTATGTCTGCCAGGGACAAACTAATCTAAATTAAATTTAGATGTTGGATTTATTATAGCCTGATACCTGAATAAGTAAAATGTATCCTGCTTAAGCCCTCAGATGCCCCAAAAGTTGCAATGAAGCTGGCATGTTCTACCATTGGAACAAGTTAAGCTCCAAGCATACTAGGGGAGGTTGGCATGCATGATAATTTGTGTAACTGGCATTTCCATGAGCATCAACATCAGAGATATGTTGCCAAAAATCATAGATTATCTCCTAAAATTCCCTAATAGATATGCCTAAAATGCTGTTCTGGCTTTTTAGAAAATAAGTTAATATAAAAAGCAAAGATATTACTAGATTTTTTGCAAAATCTCCGGATTCACTTTTGCAGTAACAATTGTCATAGTCACAAGAATGATTCTGGGTGTACCCATTTCTGTGTACCCTGGGATTCCGCCCAATGTGTGTGTGGGAAAGAGACATTTAGAATATTGCTACAAGGTAATAAAGTTATGGTTTTCTCAGTGCGAAAAGTATCAATAGTAAAATTTGGGGTGTTTTTCCTTGATATGTGGTGCTTCCGTCCCACCCAAAAACACAAGAAAATGATGAAAATAGCATGACATAGAATCTTTGAGCCACAGTTTAATAAATTACCCTCTTAAACAAATGACTGAGATTAAACTCCACTGTAGCTCCAATATATAAATTGGCACCATATATATGTGTTTTCTATCCTTCTGGGTAGGAAGAGAAGATTTTGCTTACCGTAGTGTGGAATTATAGCCCAGGCCATGGCTGATGCATATATTCCACCGATCATCCAAAACATACACAACCAGCTCAGGTGCTCCCCTCGCTTCTCTCTTGCAAGAACTTCCGAAAAATATGAAAATGCAGTTGGTAGTGCTCCTCCAATCCTAAAAAAATTATGAAATCATCAAAGAATAATAGGTATTTAATAAGTTAAATGACAACTGCAGTTTTCATATCTATACTAAATCTAAAAACGACACTCAGAAAAACATTGTTCTGCTCTGTTTTAGGATCATTGGGAGCAATGCCAAGTCTGTCATCAATAAAGGTCAATACCAGGAAATGAATAAAATCCCCATTTATTATGCAGTTATACATTAAACAATTTGCAGAGAGGTAGGGGCAGCAACATTTCCACATTAAAAATATTATATATGTAAAAAAGTTTGTGTGTGTTAACCCCTGAATTCTCTGTTATGTGCTACTTACGTAATACCTTACAGATTACTGACTCCTGCACCCTGTGTTAGATACATATGACCTTTGTTCCCTGTCTTCATTATGCATTCAAAATGCATATGTAATGGGTTTCTGTAGGTATAAGCTACTGTATGTGCATTGAATACTTGCTCTGCTAAGGATGCCCTGAGTCAGGTCATCCACATGGATCACTGAATTCAAATTTTAAGAAAACATTAAGTGATAGAAATTAAAATAAGTTGGTATTAGAGTAATTGTGGTATAACATTACCTATCTTCATATTCACTTTTACCTTTATATTTCTTGCAGACTACTAAACAATGACTTTCTGCTGATGCCTTTTGTGGCTGGGTTTAGGATATTTACTAAGGCTCACAGATTGCTAAAGGGGTGGTGAAATTCAGAGTACAGCAAATTTAGCTGCAAAATTAAGGTTAAAAGTAAGTCCCCTGTACTGCCCCCTGACCATACCACAATGTATGCACATCATTAGTCTTTGTTGTTGTACTGACTATTCTTACAGCTTCTTTGCTATCTGTCTTTGATTTAAGCATATGCTGAGAATAATTACAATGATCACCAGGTGCCACCTAAGGGAGGTCATTGGGGGTAAAAGGCATCAAAGCTTTGCTGTTGAGCCCTCGTGGCATGTAATTATTATTTGCATTATGGCTACGTAGATAACATTTATATAAAGGTTGCTTTAACAATATTTTTTTGAGAGTAAATTAGAAAAAAATACAAAATAAAGAGTAGTCACACATTAGAAATCAACTAACATGGTACAAGTATAAAGCAAACAGAACACAAAGAAGCTTGATCAATAAAAACATAGCAATAGTAATTGTAAAATATGTAAAAAAGAAAAAAAACAATTCCCTGGCACAATGAGAAGGTGAAAGTAATGTTCCATCTATTAAAAATGAGGAACAATACACACAGGAAAGGGAAAAAGGGGAAGGGGAAGAGAGGGAAAAGAGGCTCCAGACAGGATTTGATATCTATAATCTCAAACCAATAAAGATTCAAGCATTGGTTCAGTATGATCAATCCATGGAGACCATATATTGAGAAATATGGCATGTTTATCCAATGTAATGGAACTCAATGTTTCATTAATCATAACAACATTTATTCAATGGATAACTACTTGAATGCAAAGGGAGGGTGATTTCCAGGAATGCACAATAGTCTGTTTAGCAGCACTAAATATAAAACCAACCAATTCCTGCACAGCCTTAGAAATGGTGAGTATTGGTTTATTTAGCCAGCCCTATAGGGGGTTTCACCAAAGCTCAATGTGAAGAATAGTACATATAGGAATATATATACTCTCATCTACAATTTTACTGCTCTAGGACAGGACCAAAAATGGAACTTTGTGCCATCAGGTGAGCATTTCTGAAAACACTGCAATATGAGCAATATGAGAAAAAGAATCTTATAAGCATTTTCCTGGGTCAAGATATTAGGAAAGCACTTTGCAATAGCAGCCCAGATATCATCTCAATCTGAATAATCAATGCAAATACCCAGCTTCCCCTCTCAGTGAATTGAATATTGTATTAAATATATTAGGCCAGGTGCATGGGGGTCTCCCTGCCATCTTTGGTTGAAATCCATAATGAGTGGAGAGGAGTGAGACTTAACTACAGAAGAGATAATAAATGTTTTCATATGATACAACATAGATTTTACACTCTGCACTATTGCACTTGATATACTGACACTAAGGGCCTGATTTATTAAAGCTCTCCAAGACTTGAAAAGATAAACTATCACAGGAGAACCTGGGTGATGGGTTTGCTGGATTACCTAGGTTTCCTCATGATAGTATATCCTCTCCAGTCTTAGAGAGCTTTAATTAATTAGCCCAAATATATACATCTAACTTATTGCACCTAAAGGGTACCACTTTGTTCATATACTCACTGAAACATAAAAAAGTGTTATTAAATATTAACATGATCTATGATATACACAATATAAACCTAAACTGTATTTAGGATGAATAGGTGTGAAGGAGGATTGCTATTGACTTAGAATTCAGTGTTATTTATGACCTGTCTAAATTCCCATTATCTAAAACATGACAAATGGGTATTGATGAAGCTGGCATACAGACTGGAGAAGATCTTCACTCCATTAATCACTGATCCAGATTTAATAATACATGACACTTGTTATTATATTTATTTATTTAGCGAATATTTTTTTTTAGTAAAATAATATCCATAGTATTATGTGCAAAACCAAAAAATCACAATGATTGTTTAAAGCCCATTTTGGAGGTAAACTGGGAGGAAAGCAAAATGGGGGCCACAAATATTGTTTTATGTTGTAAGCTCTGAGGGCCATCATACTCATTCTTGCTTCACTTATTAGGGGGTTACTGATCTTTAAGGAGTTTACAGCCAGATCCTAATTCATCTCCAAACTCTACAAACTAGGGATAAGGTATAAATTCACATTTTAAATTATTGGATAAATGGTTTGCAAAATTTGCTGAATTATGGGGATAGTTACAGTCTCTTCCTGAATATTGTCAGGGAATGGTTTCTGGGACAGCTTTTAAACCAGAAATTATTATTTTAAATGTAAAGAAGCAAAATGTAAGCAAAAAAAACTTCACTTTAGCCAGATCTTTATGGGAAAAAACAGTCTGCCCATCTTATGTCAGTCCTATAACCATGATAATTTGAATTAATGCGTAACAATTAATTGGCCAAAGCCTGGAGCTGATAGCTATTTCATAAAAATTATTAAACCTGGTAAATTCACCTGCGGACCATTTGCTGGAAATTGAAGCTTGTGTATTCTCTGTAAAAGACTTATTAAAGCCATCCTTTATGCTAATTAAAAACCAATATAATATTTGTTTAAATTGAGAGCTGTTGCATCACTAAATATTCCAATTAACACTACAAACTACATTGCTCACATCTGTGACCAGTCCCTCGACTATACCATATGGACTGGCAGCACAACTCAGTCTATCTGCATCACAATTATTAAACCGTTCACAGCTCCATGCACGTGGAGAGCCTCTCTCTTGTGCGTTGGTCTGGCCACCTCCATGTAGAAATTACATTTTTTGGACTTTGGGAAATTGCTTTTCATACACTATGGGATAGGTTGAAAAGAGTTTTGCTACTCCTTTCAAGTATACTAAGGGATATTGGGCTAATGTTCTCTCGCTCATTTGCTTGCTCATAGATTTGTGTCTTTATCTCGCTCTTTTGAAGAAGCAGAAGCAAAAAATGTTGGTAGCTGAGAATATAAAATAAGCAGGGGTGTATTCAAAAAAAAAAGAAGAGGGGGCATGGCACATGTCCACCCCACTACACCCCTGCTTATGTGTCACTCAAAGGGGAAGAAACCTCCCTCGGAGTGACGTCATGATACCAGAACCACCAGAGACACAACCCACCCACCACCCTGAGCCTGCAATTCCATACGGAAGACGTGGTCTGCGGCTCTGGCCAGTGCGCCTCCACCTCCAGGGGGTCCGTCTTCTGACCCTGCTCTTGAGACACAGCTAGTTCTAAAAAGTCCTAAATGTGAATGTTCCATAAAAAAACCCCTCTTTTTAAAAGATTTATTGAGACTTATTTAAGTCAGAAAATATGATGAATCAAATCTATTTCAAGTATATTTATAGCCATTTTATTATTTTACAGATAAGGTTGAAATATTAGAATCCTTTTCAGGTTATTGATGTTTTTATCATCACATTCCCACCTCCATTCAAGTCAAATGAAAAGTTGGTCAAAATACCAACTTCTGAGCTGTCAGCAGAACAGGAGTGGAGGGAGATTTTTTCAGTTAGGAAACCTGTTCCAATGAGAATTGTGCTGATTTTCCTTTCCTTAGATACATTTTTCTACATTTGTTGTGTGTACAGGAAAGTAGCTGAAAAGAAATCTCTCAGAGGGACCTTGGGTAAATATAACTTTACATCTAAGTATACATCTTTACTTTCTGGCAGGCACAGAAAACCTGCCCACCATACCCACCCTTTTATCACTAATTGGACATAGTCCTTCACCTATTGTATGCTCTGCTACCCCACCTCTTCATCACTTATGTGTCATGAATGGTGCTGGTTAGTGTTGGTCGAACAGCTCAGTGTTCGATTCGGCAGCTATTTGATTGAATAGCCCGACATTTTTCGAGTGATCGAACACCAAATTCGAACACCATTAAGGTTCTACTGTGTAGAACTGCAAAAACAATCAGGGGAACGGAGCTGGCAACTCCATTGAGAGTTCATCTGCAGTCACACCTGAATGGAAGCACTCCTGTGCCTCCAATCAGCTGTGATTGGCTGAGGAAAGGTAAACCCTGATGATGCTTGAGCTGTCATCAGGGTTTACCTTTCCTCAGCCAATCACAGACCACTAGAGGTGAATGAATGGGGAGACTTGTCCTCATTTAACCTCTAGTGCCCGGGGATCCCCCACTGACAGGAGAATTCATCATGTCATTGTGGGATAACTTGTAAAAAAATATAAGGTAGTTACACAAATCACACACATTCAATAAATTACTTTAACATTAAAGCCTCCCCTTAAAGGGACTAGACATGTGCAGGAGAATATAATGAGAATGCTCATTAGGGGGTGGCTTAATTAACACAACCAATTACTTGCTTCCACATATCTTGGATGGCTTAGGGGCAAGTAAATACAATAACAAGTTGCAATAGCGAACTGTTAATACAACAATGGATTGATAACTGAACTTTTGCAATTACACATTATAAGGTCTTAAACCTTGGACATTCATGTATCTTTCTTATTTTTTTAGGAAAATCCAAATAACATTGATGCCCTTAATTTAGGTACTCAAAAATGTTTATGGGAAAATGATGTGTTTCAATTACGATTTATCAATTTATTGACAGTAAAAGTTAATGTTTTCAAAATTTGTACCAATACAAAACAACGTGCCGTAAAACATTACGTGCATTTCCAGAATCATTGTGATTTTTGTCATTTGAACTGAACCAGTAAAGTGTAGAGCAATCAATGCAAGCGCATGTAAACTAAAAGTTTTACCTTACAAAAAAGGGTAGACAGCCCTTTTATATAAAGTAAAATGTAGCTTCTTTTTTCAGGAGAGGGGGTTTAAATCCTTTGTTTTAAAAAGAAGGGATTCTTGTTCTGTTTTTATTGCCGCAGCAATCTAGACAGAATAGGAGTGCAGAGCCTCCTGGGATACATGCATCATAGATCCCTGGGGGCTTCTGGCTGCTTGGGCATGAACAGAAGGAGCTTTTGCTTCAATGGGGTAAAAATGGCGACATCACGCACGCATAGTGAGATTAACACTCTTTTTTTGCCCATCTAGAACACCTGATCTTGCGTCTGTGCAGTGCCAGATCGAATGGCGTAGGAATAAGGGGGAAGAAGAGAAACGAAAATGGCTGCACCCTGCATGGACAAAGAAGGATGACGCGGGACCCAGTCCAGAAGGGATCAACAAAATTGTGAAGGTAAAGGTGAGTGTTTTTTCTGTTTACTTCTGCTTTTATTTTACAATTTAGAAACATATGTGTCACTTGCAAACCTAGACTCCCGAATTACTAAGTGATATGTATAAATTGGTAATAAATTATTACTAAATAAAATAAAGGTTCCAGCACCAGAACAACAGGTGCACCAAAAACATTGGTTTTATGTAAAGGGTGCTGGTGCAGAAGAGGTGAGTGACAGAAGACAGTAGGAGGGTCAGTGCAGAGGTATTATTATTATTACTAATAATAATAATAATAATAATAAACAGGATTAATACAGTATTTCGCGTACATACATATTTCGCAGCACTGTACATTAAATAGGTACAGACTGGATTAATGTCAGGGACTTTAGAATAGACATATCTCTGCATCAAAACTTCTAGAACCAATCTCTGACACTGAATATATGTATGAATTATAGCTCTTGAACAATATTTTTTCCACACACTCCAATGGGAATAGAGAAGATATACCAAGGCAGCCTGCATCCATGTATGAAAAATAGTCTCCAAGCTGCACTACAGCCTATTCATGAATTCACAGGTAACAAAAGAGAAGAAGCCTCACCTGTCCATAATATATAATATATATAGTTTATATATAATCTAATTATTATATATTGTAAATATTGTTTGTTACAGGCTCAACTGATATTGGCAGCCGTGCACAAGAACAGTTCCAGAAAGTCTGGCCTGTAAAATTTTTCAGCAAGGGAATTTTGGATTAACAGAGTGAATCCCTGATGGGTTTTACTATTTTAATTTTTCTGTTAGCAGTCAAAACTTTGCTTTTTTCACATCATTCATAACCCTTGGAGGTCCTCACCATGTGTAGTCCTATGAAAACTTATACACATGACACAAACACACTGTCAACAATATATTTAGTGGCTGTCCACTAAAAATATATACAGTGTATAATAAATACATATAACAGAGAGAATGTCAACTTACCCAAATCCAGAAAGTAATCGGCAGACTAAAAATAATCCATATCCTTGGACAAAGGAGGACAGAAAGGCGAAGAATCCATTGACAGACATGCATATTAGTAGAGATTGTTTCCGTCCAACTTTGTCTGCTAGGCCTCCCCAAAAGAACGCTCCAATCATCATGCCCAGATAGACTATACTGCCTAGGGAAAAGAAACACAATCATTATTACAAAGTACATGCAAACTTAATATGTCTTCATATTTATCATGATTATAACTAAAGGGTTTTTTTAAGACACTAAAATGTCACCAGTTCCCTCTATGTAGTAAAATACACAAATAATTCCACTACATAGTCATTCTTACCATGGACACCAGCTGATTAGTAGACCAAGATACTGTACTTTACCTGCAGATGATGCTGTAAGTTAAATTTAAATTAGTGGCTTTTGACTCATGGAGAAAGTTGGGGGAACCCTGTGTCACTTATACAGTTTATTAAATGATTTTACAAGTGAAGCAGAAAATGACATAACAAAAGCACTTTGGATTATACAGCAATGTGGGGAAAGATCGGCTAGTAGTAGATCTGACTTGATACTCCTGGCCCATTAAACTAGAGAATCCCCATGCCAGCATTTCATCCCTCGGTTTCTATTACTGTTTACTGTCAGCACCTTATGTGACAAAGGCTTTTCTATTGCCAGATTATCTAAGCAGTATATTAGAAGCCTAACTTTTTTATGGACAGAATCAGGAATAAATAAAATAATAATCACTTGGAAATGCTAGCGGACGGAATATTCCATAGAGATTACTAAATGGGGGAGATAGAATGGTATACATTGGATGTGATCAAGACCTTACTTTCTTATTTTACTCTTGTAGACTTATTGGGCCTGATTTTTAAAGCTCTCCAAGGCTGGATCACTCAGCTTCACTAATGAAAGTGTATCCTCTCCAGCCTTGGAGTGCTTTAATAAATCTTTCCCATTGCATGTCTTTCCTCACTATGTTTGTACATTTCTGTTTTGCTACATTGTTATAGGTCTTTTTAAAAAGGCTGTTCTTTCACAATAAGGAATTAAAGGATAGGCTTAATAAATGAAGAGTTTAGAAACAAATATAGAATTATCTTTCCACCATTATCAATAATTTCCCCACAAAGAATATTAGTGATCGGGAAGGTGTTTTTCAAATGTAATACTAATTTTGTGCAATCATTGGTTCATGGTTTGTTCACACGTGTTCCCCTTATCAGAGCAAGCAGCTGTTCTCAGTAAAGTCCCCTTATGACAGTACATTTCATTATTTGTAAGGATGTTGTTTGTCATTTCTATGTTGCTAAATGCACAGCCAGCAGATCATGTAAGAAAACATTTACCTTTGTTAATACGGGATCCGCTATTTGCTATCAGACCCTTTTGATAAGCAAAAAATAGTAAAAATACAGACAGTAGTGCACTCACTTTATCCTTATCAGTTGTTAAACAGAAGCACATAATGTTTGCATAGGTAATACACAGGTGACAGGAATATAAATGAGTAGAGTACTTGATAGCAGTGATGCCTTTTATTGTATCCATTCACATTTGTGATATCGTACCTGTACATACTGAATACGCCTTGTTTCCTTCGTTTCCACTCTTCCCTCACTTGGGGGGGTTCAGTGTCATGCTGCTATAAACTTCTAGTCTATGCTAATGTAACTGCCTCAGTTTCAGTTACTTGGATAACCCATTATATAGTCCTCCCTATTTGGACCATTGTGATTCTAATCGTTCTTTATACTTTACCCGGGAGTAAGTTATACTCAGAAATTAATTGATGTCTTGTTGAACATATAGTTGTTTAATTTAGTTTTTGCTATATAGGGATATCGGTAGTTTCAAATTTGGGTTTAGCAGTTTCTATCTAAAGTGAGTTAGATCATTTGCCTTTAAAAACAAGGCAACTTTTAGGATCTCTCCCCGCATGCCCCTGCCCAGAGACATTGATTGGTCACATAGTAGCCCTTTGTATATTGCCCCTAAGGAAGCAACAAATTTGACTATCATGGCATTTTACCAGCTTGAGCTTCTGCAGAAATCTATTCTTCTAGGTAGACACTAGAAGCACAAAATATGCCAGCAGTGGAACAGGTTCTCCTAGGCTGGGATTTTGTTGGACATCTGCTGCTGGATACTTTTAGAAACTGGAGACATGTTACATGTGCCTGCTAGAGACCACTGCCTTACAGCCCATTTAAAAATAATTTCTCCAACTACTGGGGCTCAAAAAGTGTTGCATGCTTCAGTTTGGGCACCAGGTTTGTAAAGAGCTTAACTGAAATAAACTTTTGCTATTCTAGGCTGTTGTCATGTAATGCTCTGTCCCCGAACCATCTATCTTCCTCTGTTTACTGAGCAAGGGTCCAGGGGGTGTTCTGCATCAGTGGCTGTGTGACGTTATTAATTAAATCCAGAGACCTTATTGTTAATAGCCTGCCATGAAATGAGCTGATCTGCAATACACATCCCTAAGCTTACAGCAGTGACCCAAGGTCAACATCCTAATGCCATATTTCATTCTTAATCCCTAGCTTCCATGGTAATGAAGGTACACTCCTAAAAAGTAGTTATATGAAATAAGAATAATGTACACATTCATTAGGCACAAACTCAAAAAATATTATGCCCAGAAGACTGGGATAAATCATTAGCCATACAAGGAGTATTGAACATTATTGACCTAGCAAGACTTGTCTCTATAAACCCTTGTATTCTTGCTTAGAAAATGTATGCCTGTTTACAGATTGTAAAACCTTGTCATGTGGAAATATAGGATCACCTATATGAACGGCCTGTTTGATAAGAAATATAAAAGAAATCCAACCCACCTAAGGACACACTTCACACCTTTGGCTTGGGTGGGGGAATACTGAACAACCCCTCACAATTGTGTATCCCCCCACACTGCAGACAATGCTGAGGGTTCTATCTTTATCATCAGAAAATCATATACCGTATTTTTCGGACCATTAGACGCTCCGGACTATAAGACGCACCAGGTTTTCCGCACGGGAAAACAAGAAAAAAAAAATTCATTTGATTTCCCCTGAGATCCAGCGTGAGGCACTTGTGCCCGCCCATGAAGGCGGCGCCGATCGGCATTCATCAAATCAATCGGCGCGGCCTTCCTGGGCGGGCACAAGTGCCGCACGCTGGAACACAGGGGAACACAGAGGAGGAACACAGACATTGGCTGCTATCTGCCTCTGTCTGTGTTCCTCCTCTGTGTTACCCTGAGATCCAGCGAGTGGCACTTGTGCCCGCCCATGAAGGCGGCGCCGATCGGCATTCATGAAAACAATCGGCGCGCCCTTCCTGGGCGGGCACAAGTGCCGCACGCTGGAACACAGGGGAACACAGAGGAGGAACACAGACATTGGCTGCTATCTGCCTCTGTCTGTGTTCCTCCTCTGTGTTTCCCTGAGATCCAGCGTGTGGCACTTGTGCCCGCCCATGAAGGCGGCGCCGATCGGCATTCATCAAATCAATCGGCGCCGCCTTCGTGGGCGGGCACAAGTGCCGCACGCTGGAACACAGGGGAACACAGAGGAGGACACTGGCTGTGGGGACCGGCGGGGATACAGGTAAGTAAAAAAATATGCATTCGGACCATAAGACGCACCCTGATTTTCCCCCCACTTTAGGGGGAAAAAAAGTGCGTCTTATGGTCCGAAAAATACGGTAATTACTGAGGGTCACCAGTGACTTAGGCTAGGTACACTTGTGCAATAATTGTCGCTAGAAAACGAACGACTAACAACAGATCAACGATTATGCACGATTAATTTAAACAATCGTATTGTGCACAATTCTGTACATGTGGTAACGATATGATCGTTCAAAAATAATCCACCAATAGTGTACACACGCTAGATACGATCGTTTGAATGATGGAGGAAGTGACATGTAAGGGAGAAAGTGTACCGCAAAACCATCCACGATCACTGAACGACCATACACACAATAGATTGTGAATTACCATTGCCCAACCAAATCCACCGGGATGGTAGTTCATTTCCAGCGTTGTTGGCCAGTCATTGTGCGCTTTAATTGTTAATGATTTGCGAACAAACGGTCGTTCGTTTCAAACAATAATTATTGCACGTGTGTACGCAGCCTTGGATTGAACTCAAGCTTCAAACCATAGATCCAAACTCTGACTTAGTACCAAGCAGCAAGTGGACTAGAGCATAAAAAATGCTCCTTATGTTTATATCCTTTTGCTTCATATGTCTGTTTTATAGTATTTTTCTGTAAATATTGTATGCAGTTTTTTCTTTTATCTTGGTAAAATTATATTTAAATGGTTAAGTTGAATGCTCTATCTAGAAAGTAAGGTGTAGCAGCAAGTGATAAAGAACAGAACTGCAGCAGTGGTTGCTGTGACCTCTACATGCTTCCAAAAAAACAAGTGGTGGTCACTTTGTGTTTGTTGAGGGTTACAAGCTTAGTATATCTGCCTAAGCTACTCTTTCAGTTTGCTGGTACTTATATTGTTGCCTTGCAAACTGGAAAATCTTGGTTAAGGGTTCGGCTTAGAGAGTGTATGCGTCACATGTCACATTCCAAGTTTTGGTTTGCGCCATGATATAAAATACTAAATGTCTAGGAATTTCTGAGTGATAGCTCCTATATATTTGTATACCTTTATTTTATGCACTGGTTGATTATTTGTGTCAGGTTTTCACTTCTAATGATATTTTGCAGAACAAATAAGCCTTTTTGTAGTAAGTATTTGACTAAGCACTTAATTCAACAGAGTGTATTATGCAGAAAGAAAGAAGTGACAAGGTGTAGGCTGCACTGTGACAATAACAATCGCAAAGGGAATAGAGCTTCCTGGCAAGTACAGTAATTACACAGCCCACAACCGCTGTCAAATTCTTTTCCAGAAGTTCTCTTAAAAGAAGAAAGTTTTAGGGATTTTCTGCAAAACACAAGCTTCTTGTTGGCTTAAGTGAAAGTTTTCTTCAACTCTGCATCCATAATCTAACTCCCAAAAATATTATTTGGCTGAGACAGCAAGTATAATATGAACTGAAAAGGTTATTTTTACAAACCCAAAAAGCATGCACTTCTTTCCCTTTCTCTTTTTCTCCTTATGTTTCCACATCCCACTAAACTTTATAATTTCTAATTAGAACTGTCACACCTATACCTACCACAGGTATTTTTCTTTATAAAGTAATGAGATTTACAATCCTGCCTGGCAAAAAGAAGGGACTTGATCTTTCTATCCTGCGATTTCACTTTTACTTACTCTTTTCCTCCACACCCGACAATGAATCTGAAACTGCAGCACATCTGATTGGCTCCTTGTACTTTTACTCCCTCCCCCTTTCTGAGCTCTGCTGTAGAGTAGACTGCAAGGCTCATACTAAATTGGCATAAAGGAAAATGGAGAATGCCATTTCTGACCTCCTGTTTAATATGTGTCTGTGTGTGTAAAGTTGAACTGAATCTAAGACATGGATATGATTTTTATCTCTCTCTGGTTCTAACGCTGACAACTGGTTCCACAAATCTTCTCTATGTCATCACTTATAATACAGAAGCAGTGTGGACCCCTTATTTTGTACATGCTTGCTGGTCCTGCATTGTTGTTGAGAGATATTACTTTCTTTATTGAAAGATAATAATTTCTATTTCATCTCTGTAGACTAAACAATGGTATGGGTACTAATATTCTATATTGTTTAAACTGATGAGAGTGCAACGTTTAACATTTAGTCCATCAAAATTTTTTACTTGGATGTTGAGTTCGGTTAAAGTTTCACAGACCCCAAGTAAAGAGATTTCTGCACTGGAAATACAATGTTGGCACTCTTGCTGCCTCCATTAGGATGAGGAAATATTCTTTACTTTGTTTTCTTATATAAATAGTAGGGGCAGTAAAAAAAACTGTAAGCAACTCTTTGGCATTCCAGTAGTAAAATTTCAACCCCAGCAGTCGCCATAGTTGGTATCTCTTCCTGCTGGAGCTCCCCAGAGATATAAGGTTCCAGCTGGTGACTCGGACCCTAACAGGAATTAGAATTAGAATTAATTCCACGGATAGAAAGTAGCAAACACCTCCTTTGGCAGCAAGCTGTATTTTTAGAATTGCAGGTGGTGCATTTTACATGTTAATTGAACTATTACTTTATTTTCTTTCTTGCCAAAAGGGACCAATATACTCTTCTAATTGAAGCAGTTTCTAATTAAATCTTCTCATTTGGTTCTTAATGCCTAAATGCACCCTTTTAAACTGAAATGGGACCCACGTTGTCATCTGAGCAGGCTGTTTTGTTAATGTAAGGTTTATAAAAATAATATACTGTTTACTGACTATTTTTCTTAAAGCAATTTATAATACTGTTCATAATGTTTTGTATGATAATTTCAAAAATATACATTTTTTGCTTTTCGTATAAAGTCGTTTTATCTTTTTTTGCCACTGTTGATTTGTTTTACAATTGTAATACAAGGGTTTAAACCTTAACTAAAAAGGGATTCTTCGGCCGTAGGCAGTGGAGGACAAAATCACCTAGGGACTTCTGTGTAAGAACAAGGTGAGGCGTGAACATCCCGTGCACTGGGCCCGATTTATTAAAGCTCATCAAGGCTGGAGAGGATACACTTTTATTAGTGAAGCTGGGTGATCCAGCAAACCTGCAATGGATCTCATCCAGGATTCAAAACAACATATATACTGCTAACAAATAGCAAATGACTTTTGAGAAATCCAGTCCTGGTTTGCTGGATCACTCAGCTTCACTGAAGAAAGTGTATCCTCTCCAGCCTTGGAGAGCTTTAATAAATCAGGTCCACTGAGTCTAAGTAATCTCATGAAGCTTTATATGAAAGCTTTATATGTGGCTTACTGTTGGTCTAACGGAGAGAAGGAAGCACTGACTGGATAATACTACTTCAGTTTGACAAACCAGGACAGAGAGAGCTTCATGAAAAATAACCTAGTTCTCATCTGCCCTAGAAATTAACATAGGGGCAGAAGGGGATCACAGCACCCAAAAAACCCACTAGATGTACCCATATATATGATTGGGTGATTACCTTTAAAACTGTAAGTGACCACATGAACACGTCAGCTATATATTTTGAAGTAGAACAGTCAATTAGACCTGTACTGATCAATTAGTCTCCCTTGATTAATGGGCACCAGCTTCCTACACACCACTTCAGCTCTATATCTTATAACGTATCAACATTGCATATATATCAATAACATAATAATAACAAAACTTTCTACATATCCATATACACGTGTTTGTTCTCAAAATCCCATTGGATCACAGGCCCTGTGTGTCTGTGTTTTTGCCCCATCTCCTCCTAATGCAAAGCTTCTGTTTCCTCTTTCCTATATAAATCTTTTGCATTCTTCCTTAAATAGCATTTCACCATACTTTCATGGCTAAACTGGCTACTAAATGGAAGCACATGGCAACTAGATGCAAATTACGAGCCTGAATCTGAATACAAATCTCTCTCACTGGATAACTTTTCTAAACAGTGGTTACAATTTTTTGGATGTTCCCCAGGTAATTTGCCCATTAAAATTCAGTGCACCTGTACAGTTTCTAGAGCCAGCTCCTTACAGGTAGATACAGAACAAAATCACCAACAATAAACAGAGCTGGTTTAGAAATGAGTCATGATGAAATTATGTACTCTTTACTTTCAAGTATAAATTTACATATCTGTACAAAAATCCTTAGCCAATTCTTTTTTTAATAACGCTTATAAGAATAAATAAATTAGTATATATTCTTATAATATAAAAAAGTCACAAAATATTGCAGCACTATATTTATTAAAACATCATTAACCTCCCTGGCGGTATGAATATTTTAGTATTTTTAAATGTCAAATCGGTACATTTGACATTTAAAAATATTTTTTTTAAATATCTCACTGGTCCTGCCCCCTAGCGTATGCTGTCAGCACACCCAATTGTCGGTTGCCCTCCCAGCATCTGAATCCCATGGCCTACGTCCCTAAAGTTCACATGCCAGGTATGCAAGGCCAGGAGACACTGATGCCAGGCGTCACCAAGGGGATGCAGATGCCGGCTGGGCATTGCCAATGGGACACAGATGCGGGGCCAGCATCGCCTGGCATTCAGACTGGGAGTGGGGGGGGGGCTCATAACAAGAAATGACTGAGGTATATATCTAAGAAACAGCCCTATGAGGGTTCTTGTAAACCAGGGTAGATATGGCTAGGTTTTTTCCCTAATTATTGCTGCCTCCCCACCTTATATTTAGGCCCTTTTGGTATAGGGTTCTAACGTGGGCGTGATTGTGTATATAAAATATGAAAGAAAAATGTTCCTGTTTTGGAAAGGAGTTATCAGAATTATGAAAATAATTTGGTTTATGTTAAGTCAGAGTCTGCTAAACAGTGGCAGGGAGAAGTGAATACATACAGCAGCAATGTATTCATACGATGGAGCAATGTTAGCATAAAATATTAGGTACAGAAGGTAGTTTTAGAAGTTGCACACAGAAAAGAGGGGTAAAAGATCCCATAAAATGCGCCCCTGTGATAGGCATGGGATGTCCCATAAGATACACCCAGAACAGAAGGGTGAAACGTCCCTGAAGTTGCACACAGAAAAGAGGAAACACGTTTTCCAGGAATAGCATTCAAATAACAGGGTCACAGGGGTTGCATACAGTGTCACATCAAACACATCCCCAAATCTTCATTCTTCCTTCTAATGCATTTCGAACCCTCCTGGGGGTTTATTCAAAACGATAAATTAGGCCCAGGGAAGGGGTGAAATGCGTCAGAGTGAAAGAGTTGGATCTGGAGATGTAACTTACGGTGATCAACAGTATATATCATTTGTTTGCAGTGTTTGCACGTTTTCCTTTTCCTGACAATTCCTTCCTGCTTTTCCTTGTTGAACTCTTGTGAGGAGTTGGATGTGCCTCTTGGTGAGCACTAGCAGTCAAACATTTCTCACATAAGTGTACTCAGGAGCCTTATTATTATTATTACACAGTATTTATTTAGCACCATCATATTACACAGCACTGTGTAAAGTTGATAGTCGTGTCACTCAAAGGAGCTCACAATCTAATGTCCCTACCATTGTCATATGTCATCTAAGCAATTTTGAGGGGAAGCCAACCTTACTGTATGTTTTTGGCATGTGGGAGGAAACCCACGCAGACACAGGGAGAACCTGCAAACTCCATGCAGGTACTGTCCTGGCCTAGATTCGAACCTGGGACCTAGCACCGCAAAGGCCAGAGCCCTAGCCCTGACCCACCGTGCTGCCATACATTGCTTTCTGTTTGCTAACTAGAATGTCTTTTTTAAGACAGAATTTCTCCCCCTCAAGAATTTCTCAGGTTTTTCAGTAATGAGTTCTTTAACTACAAAATTGTTTATTTTTTACCAGCTAGGAAAAGAGTTCTATATCTAATATATATATATATATATATATATATATATATATATAGATATATAAAATCAACTATAACAAAATACCAAATTTTGTTTGAAAAACTGTATTTTCTGGTTGGACAAATAATATTAGCAATGCTGAACAGATGTCCTCCTATAATAAATTACCTGGGCACAGCATACAGCCAACCTGCATATTTAAATTTCCATTAGATATTGACGTTAATCCTGTACAGGTTCAGCACTATAGACAGCTCCCTGTTACAGTAAAAGCCTCTCACTAAAGCCTCTTAAAAATATTATTATTCACCAGCGCTGAAAGTGTTTAGATGTGCTGTTCACCGATCAAGTAGAAAGTTTGCTTCTTAATACCGTTTGGTCAATAAGGACATTCTCCTGCTGCGACTGTCCTCACCGATATGACTTTCTCTGCAGAATGAAATGGTTTCCTGCCGAGATAATGACTAGGACAGGTTGATGAATCTATTTCACTGAAGAGAATTGGCTTCTATGTACAATTTCAATGAAATCTTACTGCAGCGGAGCCTAAGATAGCTGAAACAATAAATTTCCCTTTATCTCTCCAACAACACTGTGTGAGAGAGTCCATCAAGGCTAAGTGAAATTCAAACCACGCAAATGTATCTACCTGGCAAACAAAAGGCATAAATATGAAAATATTGTTTTGCTTCACCTACATCCTTGCAGAGGCGGAACAGCACTGGCCTGAATGATGACAATTTTTTATTTCCATAAATTACTGTCAATAGGATTTTATGTTGTTTTCTTCCCGTCTTAGTATGAGACCACTTGAAATCTGTCAGGACACTGAACTAAAGGAAATCTAGGTGACCACTTTGATTTGTTTAATTCTTCTCAGCTTCAGGCATGTAAAAGATTTTGACACATGTTCAAGACAAGTGTGATCTATTTATATATACAGCTGGTCTGGTATAAAGGATGCCATTTAACATCATAACAACATGAAAAATATTAAATATCATGTTGGCTTGGTCACTAATAGTGATTTTAGGCTAAACAAATTTTGTAGCAAATTTTGATTTCACCAAAGCACAAAATATTGTTGATATGCTTTGGCAAAATCTATTGGAACATGTATTTTTCCTATTTATTTATTGTATATATTTAGTGTAGATTGGGGGCTGTATTTACAGTATATTAGCGTTTTTGTGTTTGTCTCTTTTTTGTTTGTGGATATTTGATCATTATTTCTGTTTTCTTTAAAATGCTATTTATAGGCCATGTATAGGTCCAGAATAAAAAAAATAACCAAAACATTTTATAACCCTCAGGAACAATTTAAAGCAAACTTTCCCTATTGACATTTGCCAAAATTATTAAAGTGATGACCATTTGCCAAATATCCCGATCCTTACACAAATTTTACTGTTAAAACTGGTAAAGTCACACAAATGCTGTTTAAAAAGATAAGCAGACCTTTAATTTTGGTGCAGATATTTCTTGACTGCTGAAATCAGCAGCTCTGCTATCAGTTGTACATGAAGCATTACAGATAAGGTATAACTGTTCGTTTTAGAGACAGAATCTGACAGCTTTTCAGTGGAGATCACAAAGTGGGTCAAACCAAGACAAGTCAGGAAGTCACTCCATTGCACCACAAACCGAGCTTACATTTTCCAGTGGAATTATGAAAGTGTGCCATACAAAAAAATTAAGGCTTACTGTCCAACTCCAGCTGAACATTTTTATTTAGCCCTGGATAAAATAGAGAATGGTTAGACTGTCAGCTTCTTAACCTGTCTCTACTGGGAAGATGTTGTCACAGAAACTGTGCAAAATTTCTTCGACAGATGTGAAAATAGATTTTAAGTATAGTGAAGAAAGATAAAAATATTTGACAATTTTTGACTTATTGAAGTTGCCATTCATTTAATATGGAATTACTAGAATTATTAAAATATAATAATACTAAAATTATTAAAATAAGAATTAATGGGACTGTGAAATAAATATGCAGTATAGGAACTCCCTGAGTCAAGGACATCTGACATACAAACGACTCCTAGATATGAACGGGGCTTCCCTACTCCTTCGTGTGCAGGATGGAGGCTTGATGGGGGGGGGGGGGGGGCTGAGGTTGTGGTGATCTTAAGTTCTGAGCAGTTCTGCAACATTATGTAACTTTTTAAAGACCAAGACAAAACCAATATCAAAGCACAGCTTGCTTTAGAAATAATGAATGTCTAGGCTCCATAAAGTTTGTTTTTTTGCTTTGTTTGTGAATAACTCACAGTGAGGATTTTATACAGTAACTGGCTCCACACTGCCGAATAATATGTTGAGACAAACATCTGTCCTAATTGCATTTAATAAAATAATGTACATGTTCCGACTTACATACAAATTTAATTTAGGAATAAACCTTCAGTCCCTAACCTGAGGACTACCTGCACCAACTGCTCTAGGTTTCTAGAGGATGTGGGAATGTCATGCTAGGAAAACTGAACAGCCCTCAATTCAAAAACCCTATACAACTGTTAATCAATCATCTCAGACCAGATTGATCTAATAGCCTACAGAATGACCAGTAAAGCTCTGTGTTATCTGCAAAGACTGTCAAATCACATCATCAGTGCAAATCAACAATCATCAGTGCATATGGCAACAAGACTTTCTTGGCCATGGATAGGACTTTGACTATATCTGGGACTATAGAAGTGGAGTACCTCTGTCTTCCTGGAGTGAATGCAAATTGGTACACTGACCTTTACAGTGACCTGCATCTACTATTATTGTTTCATTCGAATTCTGCAGCCTTTGCCAAACTCTTCAGCATTTATCACTTCCAGTAGTGTTGGGTGCTAGTGTCCAACTTCACATCCTGTGGTTGCATCCTCCAACCTCTACCTCTGTGTGTCCTGCATTGACATAGGGCCCAAAAAGCATAACCAGAGCATATGGAAAGGGACTCAGACATTTGACCCTCCTGGTAGTGTTGAATGCTGAAAAATCTGATGGTGGCTACAGCTTTGGAACACAGTGCACAAGAGCAATAGACCTTCTAAGAGGTAGGTATCTATTCTTCTGTAACGTACTACTTTAATAATTAATTAACGCACATTGACATATTTTTATATTCTATTAGATATCTCTGACAGAGTTTATCCAGTAAGCACATGCAATACAAAGAGCTGAAAGGATTCACTGCTGCTGGATCAGCATGTGTGCACATTCACAGTACAGTCCCAGAAGGGGTTATGATAAGTCTCAGGTAAAACATGTACCTGTCTGTCTCTGCCTGGCTTGTGGAACGCCAGCTAAGCTGATGCATCTGACCTGCAGCAAAAGAGAGGAAGTGTATCTGACAAGGGACACCTGCTTGCCAGTGATGAAGTGCTGCTGTAATCTTCTCTCTAGTGCCTATTTCTGCTGAAGTGCATCAATGAAAAACTGGACAGATGTCTGGGGAATACAGATTGTCTAATGCAATGAGTCAAACATTTAACAGCATGGATGAACATTTTGCCACCGCAAGGGAAAAAAAACAATTTGTAAAAGTAAAGAGCTCTGTTGTATATAGGCTCTCCTATGTCTGATTGATCAATATGTCAAAGCTTTGCAAACATACAAGCTGAAATAATTGGAAGACAAATTTTTTGTAAATATAATATTTTTGGTGTGTTTTGGACAGTATCAGGTCCTAGGGGGCTGCATTTGTGGAGACTCGTAGTACTCAGGTGGGTATTACAATGGAGATTCTTTGTTGTATACCATTTCATATACATACCAGAATATTATTTACTTTTTTTTACCTTAACCACAATTTTGATAAAATTGGCCTAATTTTATTATGCGACACTGCAGGGAAATTTTTCTTTAAAGTAAGAAGCATGGTGTGATTATGAATATTGATGGATAAACCCATGGACCAACTGAACTACAACCACAATGCTTTGTTTATTAACAAATCCATGTGATTGTCATATTTGCTTTGACATTATATGACATTGATTATAAACAAAAGATTAAGGGTATTGTTAAGGTTAGTGCTAGGATTACAAATAGAAGAAAAGGATAGTTTTATGGCTCTTTCGTAACTTTCATGAGCCATTTAAACCTTTTAGTTATCGCCCGCCATATGAACAGAAAAGAATGTGTACTGCATACACAGTTACAAAACAGTGATTATTATTTATATAGGTGGTTTATATATAAATTGTGTTTAAGGTGTAATTTGTGCAAATTATGTGCATTTTGTGCCCTGGCACTACAATAAAATAAAATACATAGACACATCAGACACTATTTTATTTCACATTTCCTAATGACAACAATGACCAAAATTTCAAAATGTTATTTCCTAGGTTAGCTTTTTACTGTTTATTCTTCCAATACCCGCCACTGCTTGCTTGTTCTGCAGCTGTAGGTGGAAAACAATTTCTGCTGTAACGTATATAGATGAAAAGGAACTAATGCTCCACCATCGATTGGAACTTTTGTTCCAAGAAGGGCTTTACAGTGCTATAAAATCAATTAAGTTTGATTGCATGCCTTTCCTTCAACTAGGTAAAATAATGCAGAAAACTATGCTTCATACTTCTTTTGGTTATCCAATCATGTGTCCAGTGCAGAGGCAAGATATGTGTTTAGCCCCTTTGGCACAGATCATGTGACCAGTAAGTATTGTAGTTCACCATTTTAAAATTTAATAGTGGCATTGGTTAGTGGATCTTCTTCAAGTTGCAAATTGAGCCTTTAAAATCACTGCCTGTATATAATATCAGTCCTAATCTGTGTGAATATTTAAAATGTTCCATTCTTTATATGACACACAACTTCTTAATTAAAACTGATTCCATTTATCTGCACTGCAAGATAATTAGTACCATTACTGTTCAATATAATTACACAGGAATTATGTATAGATTATACATACATTAATGTAATTACCCTATTCTCTCTTCAGTTTAATTACCTTCCCATGCCAAAACAATTTTATATAACGCACTATATCTACAGTATTGTGTTATCCAATCTGAACAGAAATAAACGCACTTTATTGAAAAAGTTTGAGCACAGCCAAATAAAATCCCTGTTGCAGAAACAGAAATAAT
Source organism: Pyxicephalus adspersus (assembly GCF_032062135.1). Classification (NCBI taxonomy): domain Eukaryota; kingdom Metazoa; phylum Chordata; class Amphibia; order Anura; family Pyxicephalidae; genus Pyxicephalus; species Pyxicephalus adspersus. Next base: position 78,101,514 of record NC_092863.1, on the reverse strand, counting down.
TAGATGGTCAGAGAGTTTTACAGCCTCCTAGATTTAACTTTCATTTACATTTTTTTAAAAAAAATGTTAATATATTTAAATATTGTATAATATTTAAAGTTTTTATTACTGTGTTTTTATTATTGTAACTGTAGTTAACAATTAATGTAATAAATGGAGGCATAATTACATTGAGTTAAAGCAGAACTCCAGATTGCATATAATGATTAGCCCCAAACTCCCCCTTTGCCTCAGGTTAAAGTAAGATCAATATTTATTTATTTAAAAACATTGATGACATTTTTTGTGATGCTAAAGCTTTGGACTGAGATCTTCTTCCTGGCCTTACTGCTTCTGGTAGATGTTACATTATAGAGGGTTGCTAAGGATTACTGTATTGTCTTTATACAGCTAACATGGGGGGAAAGATTGAAGTCACCTCACACTCCACTAGCTCAGATAATATCCTTTTAACACTCATTTTTTTTGTTAATTTTCCTAACAGCCTGTTTGCGATCACATAGTTGGTTCCCGGTCCTTGATGAAGACCAAGGTTGTCAGTGACAGCCCGATCCAACCAGCTAGCTGCTGTACACCGTGTTGACTACTAAGGCTATGTTCAGACTGGCAGTAAGGTTCCAGTGTGGTTACAGCCTTGGGGAAGATACTACATGTTGTTTCCACCTGCAGCAACCCTATAGAATGATTGGGGGCAGCAGTGTCTGGGTCAGTACCACTCAGTGCCAACCCTTGTCAAATCTGCAAACAGCCGAGCAGCTAAGTGTCTAGATGGAGCTACGCGGGGATCATTTCTTCTGTTCCCTCTTCCCGTCATGGGTCTGAACCTGCCCTAAGTGTCAAAGGTAGAATTGAAGATACAAATTTGGTCCCATCACAGGGCATCCTGTAGAAGAACATGAAAGTTCTTTTTTAAATCAAGCAGTTAAATTGGACTTACACTCAAAATTTTAACATTACATAAAAAGGTAGACAACCCTTTTATCGAAAGTAAAAATTGTATTTTTTTAAGTGCAACAAGGGTGTAGCACCTCCCCTTTCTGTCTTGATCGCCGCGTTTAGCTCCGCTTTAAATATGATTATTAAGGACAGCATGTGCAGCTCAGCATTGGTTTCCAGGGCACCCGGCAATCCTGGCTTCCCATGTGCTTGCCGTTACGTCATCCCATCCTGGCCAATCGAAATGGCTGAAGATCGCAATTAAGATAAGAAGAAGGAAAAAGATTGTGGCACCCAACGATGGAATGGGGACAAATGAGTAGGGTTTAGTTCCACTTTAATGTACAAACTATAGATGAACAGCAGGTTGATGTTTTTTTTGTATCTAAAACTTGTAACAAAAAAATTTGGAATTTATTTAATAAGTCTCAAATTTGAATTCTTTTGGAAATTTTTAAGTGGATCATACAAAGTATATTTCTAAACGTATGCTTGCCAAAAGATTTGGAGAAAAATCCAAGCTTGGGAACAATGTTTTCTGGATACAAGAAAGTAGTGAAGCTATGATTTTAGCCATAGGGGTATCATTAATCACTGCTTGACAGAATAACCAAAACTATTGGACCTGAAAAATGTTATACCCATGAAAATAGGCAAATACATACAGTACAAATAATATTGCAAAAGCATTAAATCCAATCACTAAAAGGTCAAATAAAAACTGTTAATGTAATTTTTATTTTTTTAATCCACAGCATTCATGATAAAATTAGCTAGTGATCCTGTCCTTGTTTAGGCATTTCCTGTTCTAGAATGACCAACAGTATCTCCATCTCCTGGTTGTACCACTGTTTTGTTACCCTGTCACACACCTTCTGAGCTTCTGGTGGGCACTACATTTAAATACATATTATACAAACATTGCCCACTGCTGTCACCACCAGGAAAACCTCTCTAGGAAAAGCTATTCACTTATTCATATAGTACATGGTTGAAAACAAGCTGCTGAAGATCAGCAACGCCAAGCAACAAAGGATAGAAAAAATGAATTAAGGAATTTTAATTTTAATTAGGGAAAATGTTTAATTAAGCTAAATACTATTAGGGTTTTCATCCATGTTAAATGTAACTGTAGGTAGTGTGTATCACCCATAAATGTATTAAAGGCGGCACTATCGGGTGAAGTGAATTCCAGCTTTACAATCATCTAACTTGGAGAGGAGAAGCATGGGTTGTGAAGTATATTATTAGGTTATTGCCACCAAAAATTTTTCTAAGGGGAGGGGTGTCCTATACCTATTGACACCAATAATGAATGAGGTGTTTGCACATGTCAGTGACAATAATTGTGCACAAGTCAAATCTTTGAGTAAAGTACATACCTGTAAAGAAGAAACAGAATAGTTACCAGCTGCTAAACACTGTCCTGCTATTGGAGACCCTACTCTGATGTCCACGTCTGGTCCACCACAGTTCTCTCTGCAGACCTTCACAAAACCACCATATCTTGAAGTGACTTTGAAGTCAGCAGTTGGAACCAATGAACACTGTGGAGGTTCTCCAATGCACTTTGGGGAATTATTGCTACTAAATAGAGTGATGATCAGCAGTGCAGGCAACAGGATTAGTCAGTATTCTCTTTCTGTCATAAAGGTTACTTTTGCATTAGCCTTCATTCTAAACCCAAGTGTATGACTTCTCAAGATCCAGTCCAAATGGCAACACCACACACCGATAAAGTGCTATGACTTAAACCATGCCTGTAGGAATTATATCAGCTACTCTTATACTTGTATGTCACTCTAAACCATACAATTCACATTACAATAAATTATTACATTTAAAATAACCGTCTCAGAACAGCTAACAACATTTAACCTAGATGACAGATTTATTTTTAATCCTTTGACATGATAGAAGTTAGCGTATGTTTGATAATATTGAGCAGTATTACATATACCTTCCAAACTGTCTTGGTAAACAATCATTATGCTAATACATCTTACTTTATTAATATGTATTTGGTGGGCTGTCAACATGCATTAAACACACTTCTTTCTGATATAAGACAGTGAGTGACAGTAAATGGATTCAGTAAATTCCTTCATTACGGGCTATTCCACCTGCTACCTATCAATTATTCTATGTACATAAGTATTAAGCATGTTTAAGGTTTGAAATCAACTAAGCTCCTTGACTTAGATTTATCAAACTTGACTTATTAGTAATTTCTCTTTTAGCAATATTTAATGATATACGTAACATGAAAGATAATCCCACCTACCTAAAAGAACAGGGAGGAAAGTGTTCAAAAGGTTTTGTCTTAATGTACATATTTTAAGTAATATGTATGGAGGTAACCACCCTACTTTTATTCCGTGGGGATTTATTTTGGTGGAAAAATACTTGTTTCCATTGCGGAATGCAAGACATGGACACAGGAAGGATACAATTACATAGTCTTCTTAAGCAAGGGCAAACTCACCTTGGGAAGTAAAGTGACTTTAAAAATTGCACTTACATAATTGGATCCTTCAGAAAAGAAGGCACCTTTTAATGTAATTGTATTTTCATTGTATTTTCAACACTGACCTTGCATTTATATTTCATTTTAGAAGTGAGTATTACAAGAACATGTTCTCAGTAACACGGAGAAAAAGTTTATGGTTGGAAACTAAACTCTTTCTGTATAACCACCCCTCCCTGTCACCCTGAGGACTTGACCTCCTGTTCAAAAGAATAAAATAATATACATACCTTGTATCTATTCATTTTGCAGATTGTCTGGTGACATCCTACTCAATTAGCAATGGTGGTGGATGGCCCTTACTCCTCACATCTATGCAATGAAATGTGAAAGCTATTCAGTGCAGTAGTATTTTGTACCCAAGCTGGCATGGTGGTGTTACTAGGGGGATGGGTTCATGATAGCATGGATGAAGTCAATTATCCTGCCATTAAATCCAAAACATTGGTGGCAGTTCTAGGTTGGAGTACATTTGCTTTAAACTGTGTGTTATACCAGTATAGGCATTCAAGTTGATGAACTCTTTTAGTTGGCTTTACTTCATACCTAACAGTCTACCAAATGGTTAAAGAGTTGTCATCCAAAAGCTCTACAATAATTTTAATATGATTACTTCTACTTCTATGACCTGGTAGGGTATAACTGCCATTGGTGGAATTCTGAAAACAGCACTAGATAAGGGGAAAATGTAATGAAATCTGTGCATGGATTAGTTATATCAGCACAAAGCAAACAGAACTTACTTTTTATTATGTCCTCAAGGGGCTATGCCTAGATGGTCTATCAAGGCCAAACTGAAAAGCACAATCTAAAAGAATGGTGCCATAAGCCTACTTTAGGCAATAGGGAACATTCCCTTAGTCTTCTCTGTCTTTTGTGAAAACCTTGTTCTAGGTGGATAAGAGGCAATGTAGAAACTGAGCTATGTGAATATAATGTATTTTTACAATGAATAGTTTTAGATTCAGTGGCTGCATAAATGGTAATGGACCATGTGGGACAAGAGTATGTGCAACCAAGAACAGAAAAGGCTCCTGCATATTATAATTTACAGCATTACATGTGTCAGCATTTCACTGGTCTTTAAAGCTAAGTTTTTGCTCTTCCTTGCCTCTACTGTACTGAAATGTCTTACTTTGATTTCACTGCACATTGTTAATTGTTTTACTGTAAAAGCTGCAGAAAGTCAGGAGATACAAAAGCAGAGTACCATTTCTATGGATCTAATGGATTAAATCAAATGCCTATCACAGTTTTAAAATCTGTATGTGCGGTTTATACATTTTTCAGGTTATACCGTTTATTTAGACTGCATTTACTATTGATTATTGTAAAATTCAAATAACAGTTTTACAAATCTGTTATCTATATTTTTATTATAGCTTTATTTTTTTAACATGAATAAGGGCTTTTTAGCAAAACTAATGGCTTCACAATTCGTATTTAGACTTGAATACAATGGAGAATACAAATTACTTTCCCGTATCCCCCTCTGTCCGGTATTTTTATATTTTGTATTTCAATGTATGCATGACAAAGATTACATAACCCTCTAGGGTTATTATATTATTGGGAAAGCATCAGACGTTCCTCTCCACTGTTCACCATAATGACTGCCCTGCAGCCACCAACCCTGTGCCATTCCCATCCTTTCTTGAGAATGTGACTATTTCTTACAGAGTGTTCATGTGGCTGTTATTATATAACATAATGTATCCATTTCATGTAGCTCTAAGGTAATTCCCAGAAGTCCTTCTACTGGTGAGGGCCAAAGTTTAAAATCGGCACACATTCATACTATTCAAAGGGCTGCTAATTGTACAAGCATATATTAAACCATGCCATCTACTGATATTCCTGCAAATTTGAAGATGTTATTGGTTCCTAAAAAGAAAATCCAGACAGATGTAATAAAATGCCATTTTTTTACATATGTAATTATTTAGAATATTTTAAATATGTGCATTAAAGTTGGAGTGGTTGTTAAATGTTTGGTGTCAGGTAAAATGAATTACAGGTGATAGCTGGTTTCTGTAGCAATCTATGGCTCTCTTGGGGAGGTCTAGCCTTTTTTTTTAGGGTAACAGCCTATCCTGACCATAACACTTAACATTGGCCCTAAGGCCCCTTTCAGACTTGCAGTTAAAAAAAGCAGCCCGTTAGCCGCTCCAAGCCACCTCTCTTAAACTAACTATGCTCCTACCACAGAGTTTGACAAATGTTTGAAATAGCCCTAATAGTGAACAAAAACTCTAATCTCCTTTCAACAACAATTAAACTGGACAGATATGAACTGATAAAGAAGGCATTTACCATGTTATACATAATATTGGGCTTGGAAGTACTGTGCCTAAGTCTCTAGTTGTATGTCAGCAGTATGATAATATCTAAAGCAGTACCTCTGACAGCCTGTCCCACAAGCCTTGGAGTGAGAGTTATTGATGTCTCCAAAGTATTGCTCTTTTTTACAGTGCCAGCATCTTTCAGTCTCACTATTTTAACAAGAATTTCAATGTACATTTTGTCAGCAGTTTTCCCCTAGATTTGCCGTCTTCAAAATGTACACATCCAAGGAGCTAACATCAGTTTTTTGACCCATACTTGCACTGCAGGGTTTCATCATGCAGGTTACTTATGTTTGATGTTCAACACATATTGGGCCTGATTTATTAAAGCTCTCCAAGACTAACGTGGGAGTACCTGGGTGATTCAGTAAACCTGGAACGGATTTGGTCCAAGATTGAAAACATTTGCCAATTATTAGGAAATGATTGTAAGAAATCCATTCAATGTTTGCTGGATCACCCATGCTAGTCTATCTTCTCCAGTCTTGGACCGTTTTAATAAATCAGGCCTACTGTGTTTTCAAAGACAAATTACGTCTTGTGCGTCTTCATGTTATGATGCTAACTATTTTTAATGGCACATAAAGCACTAAAGCAGCACACCATCACATAATACCATGCAATGTGGATCACTTCTTGGGAAGAAAATGTTTTTTGTCCAATTTTTTTGTCAAGTGGTAGTTCATTTTATCATTTATCTAAAGATGTCTAAATGGACCTTTAAGGTTGTCACATAATAATCTTGGATCATTTTCGAGTAATTTCTTTTCAACTCTTACAAGTAACTAAAGCTGTGGGCTTTGATATAAGCCATGGTGAGAAAAAAAGCTTAAATATATACTAAGTATAATTAGAGGTCTTTTTATCAAGCAATGGATCTAACATTCACCAACCATTCTCTGGTGGAGAATCAACCACTGTTATTGAAAACACATAGATCTAAAAGATTCTCTACCAGAGAATGTTTGGTTCTTTATTTATGATTAGAACCCTTGGATTCCACTGAACCCTGGTTGAAAAAATACTGGACTAAACCACACACATTTATAAATGTTATTTTAGTTGAATAAATATATAATGTTGCATTGGTTATTTAGGCTCTTTTTGTTTGTTTATTATGCTAACCCTAACTGCTGTTTACAATGAATGGTCATATGGTAAATTAAAAATGGCTGAATATTTTAGAGGAATAGGTTAGTCTATTCCAAATTTGGAGACCTAAAAAGATTCAATGAAGGAGAGACTGTCACAATTGTAAAAAAAAATGGGTCCCTTCTTTCACAGGGGTGTAGTACTTTTTTCGGGACCCCCCCTATAGGCTCTCCCTGCATGCTCGCCATGAATAGCCTTCACTATTACTGTGCCCCCTCTTCTTTTTTTTTACAACTACAACCCTGTTTTTTGAGTCAATCTTTGGGTCATGGTGCGCCTTGTATTTATTATTCTTTTTTCAATGTAAAATAAAATATAAAACCAATAAGAGGATCAGTATTCATATCTTAACGGATAAAGTGGACCAAACCATTAAACTTTTTTTTATTTTTATTACATTTTAAATATAAGTAATTGAAACTACTCACCAAGCCACCCAGAACCTGAATCCGGTATACACATATCAGTCTCTGCACTGGGCAACACAAATCCAACGACAAACACTTCAACTCCATCAGCCATAAGAGCCATGCCAAGCACAAAGAAAAGAGTCCACTGAAAACGTCCATGCCCACATTCTTGGATAATAAGTTCATATTGCTGTGCTAGTTCTTCCTCATCAGCTTTTCTTTCACTTTCCAGTTCATGGCGGGCTTTATACTCATCGGGTATAGGTTGACCTAGAGCAACCAGGCCATCTTTTCCTTGACCGGGAATTCCCTGATATTCCCCATCATATATCTCATCATCTTCATCATGTCCTTCTGTTGCTTCACTTGATCCCTCATCCTCAACTTCTTCATTGTAATTGCCATGTGAGTAGTATTCCTCTTCATCTGGGAACTGACCCTGGGTCCTGTGGGCATATCCGTCTTGTTCTACATCCCTGACTTTGTGTGGGCTTTTGGTTGTGTGTCTCTTGGCTTCTTTAGCTATGTCCTTAGCACCTCTCACCAGAGAAGTCCTGTCTCTGTAGGTATCTTCCATTGTGTACAATAACTAAGTTTTCTGCAACTGACAGTGCAAGTCTGGTTTGATGGATTAGGTGCCTCTGTTGTTACAGAGATGATATATTACAGGATACTTGAAAGATGCATCTGCAACATAAATAGGACAAAACAGTTTTTAATAAGTCTCAGGGCAGCTGCTTGTAAAAAAAGTGCTGCAGAACTGCCTTATGATAACATTATGAACACATGTTTTGTAAATAATTTATGTAGAATATTCATTTACTGCTCAAGCCTGTGGAATGAAATGTGATAGTAAACATGTATTTCATTATGGCTCATTCATGTTTATTTTAAGCTGCACCCTTTTTACCTTTTTGTTGCCGGTTAAGACTTTTTGTTAACATTTTTATCCCAGGAAGAATTTCTCTACAGTTGTGTTCAGAATGTGATTGTAAAGCCTTTGGCTTTGACCAAGTTTCCAGCTGTGTAGAGGAAAATCTGGGATGTTTCTGTTGGTCATTTGCAACTCCTAGTACAGTGCTGCGTAATATGTTGGCGATATATAAATACTGTTCAATATCCAATAATGTCATGTTGTTAAAGTCTGATCAAGGGGCTAGAATGACCAGTAGTGGTGGCCGTGGCATGTATTACCTTCCATCAAAAAAATGCTCCCTACCCTTTGGTCTAGGTCTAATTTTTTTTGTGTATCATTGTTTTTTTTTGGGGGGGGGAGGGGGGAAAACTATCTGGAGTTCATCCATTACTACTGCTAACTAAGTGGAATGCCCAGAATCTATTAGTCCTGTTAGTTCACCCGGACCTGCCCCAGCACTGCTGTACTTAAAGTGGTAGCATGTTATGTTTTGCATGCAGAAAAGTATATGTAACAAAAGAAAACTCTGATTTTACAATAATTATTCTGAGGTTTATGCTTGTCTGTGCTACTTTCTCTTTTGCGGGTGAAAAGCTATGGCAAATATGGGCTATGCAATCAATTAGTAGGATCAGGTTTTCGTTCATTTTGCTCCCTTAAGCTTCTTCTGTTAGCACAGTGCGAACACGGCCAGCGTTTACCATGGCCTGTATAATGTGCTGCATCATGGTTCTCCTTGGGATGTCATTTAAGCATTTACATTGCAACTACACTCAGGATTCTGTTCTTTTTTAAAATGTAATTATAGTTTAATTACCAATATGTTGGCTTTCACTTGACTTTTTGCTTAAGAACTAGAAACTATACTTCAGGTATTATTATAATATTTTATATTAAAGATACATTTTATATATTAAATTGTAACATTATTCGAGACATGACTGAAATTTTTTTTATTAATTTAATGAATTACCTGGTGATTTTAGGTGGACTATTTTATTAAATTTAACTTTAACTTTTACATTTAAATTTGCTTTAACATTGTCTGACTGTACATCTAATACCCAAAACCTAGCTCAGCATACAGACTCTATGGATCAATGTAGGAGTGTTAAAGGAATCCAGTGACCTCCATTCAAGTTACTGACCTAGAACAAGCAGCTAGTAAAATCAAACTGGTTCCAGGTCAGAGGCTTGGAAAATGCTGATGCCATTAAATTATCATGACACCCATGACATTTTCAGAAGAAAAGGTCAGCAGTGGCAACTTCCATTTTTCTCCAAATGTAGGTTTCCTTTAAATCCCCAAACTGAAAATAAAAAAACTGTAATACTTGGCCACCAGTTGACTAGAATAGAATAAAACACATAACATCCTAATACATCCTAATGTGATATTTAAAGTGGACCTGAACATAAAAGTAAAGATTTGCTATCTTACTAGAAACATATGAAATGGTCATTGTACCAAAGTAGTAACCGGAAAACTCTTTATTTAGTCTTGAATTCTGAAAAATAGCAGTGCATTTACTGGACCTGATTTATTAAAACTCTTCACGGCTGGAGAAGGTACACTTTCATCAGTGGACCTGGGCAAACCTGAAATGAATCTAATCCAGGAGTGAAAACATTTGCTAACAAATAGCAAATTACTTGTTAGAAATTAATTCCAGGAATTCTGGCTCACCCAGGTTCACTGATAAAAGTGTTTCTTCTGTAGCCTTGGAGAGCTTTAATCTTTAAGGCCCATAGCGTCTTTGCCCTTCTGTGCCTGAAAGACACAAAGCTGAAAAACTGAAGTGCATATCTGCAAAGTGAAAGCTAACTGATTGGGTTACTGTTGAATACTACTCCCAGTAGACTTGGTTTGGTGACTTCACTGGATAGAAGAGCTCACTGTTCTCCATGCTGAAGAGAAAGTTATACCTTAAGAACTAAAGTGCAAAAAAAAAAAAAAATTGCACACAACACAAAATTACAAAGCACACATTCTTTCTGTCCTTATTTTATATCCAAGAAGGTCCCAAGCCTATTAAAGAGTCTGTTTTAAAAAAAATAGGGGGACCCCACACTGTCTATATTATTATTTAAAAATTGGTGCAGGAATGTAGGCAAGCTAAATGGACAGCCAGCCAAAGCAAGGGGGCAGCACAAAAAAAATTAGGCTTTAACAACTCAGGAGCTTGGGGAGGACCACTGAAATGCCCTTGCGATACCCCTGGTCATGGCTCCTAGTAAGAAATCCAGCCCTTATCGCAGACCACCTACTAATGTAGATAAGGTGTCATGTTTGTAGACATAGACAATTCATCTTTCAATGCTTAGATTAATGTTACAATGTAATACAAAGATCAGACTGTGTGCAGTCATTTTAAATCATGGTGCAGGGTTTCTTTTAACTGTTTCTAGGTTGAGCCTTCTGCAAACTGTTCCTTTACTAGTTTAATGGTGAACATACTTGAGAAATGGGGCTTCAAGTGTGATCGCTGACATCACTAAAAGGCCACACGCAATTCTTCGGTAATAAAAAGCTACAGTAAGCTTTCAGGCACGTTGTCTTGGTGTCACCTTTGACTCGGCCCTCTCATTTACCCCCCATATTCAGAACATTTCCAGGTCCTGTCACTTTCATCTAAGCAAAATCTCCAAAATCCGCCCCACCTGTCCCCTGAGACCACTAAACTCCTTGTACATGCTCTTATCATCTCTCGTCTGGACTACTGTAACATCCTTCTCTCTGGTATTCCACTAACACGACTCTCTCCTCTACAATCTATTATGAATGCTGCAGCCAGACTCATCCATCCTTCCCACCGCTCCACTTCTGCTGCTTCTCTTTGTAGTTCTCTTCATTGGCTTCCATTTCACCTTAGAATTAAATTCAAGCTCCTGTGCTTTGCCTTCAAATCTGCAGTTCTTGTCCCACTTACATTTCTGACCTGATAGAAAAAAACTCCCCCAGCCGCTCTCTCCGCTCCTCTGAAGACCTACTAATGACTTCCTCACTCATAACCTCATCACACCCACGGCTCCAAGACTTTCCTAGAGATACCCCGACTCTCTGGAATGGTCTTCTTCATACTTTTAGGCTTGCTCCTACTTTCTGCTCATTTAAAAGGGTACTCAAAACCCATTTTTTTAAACTTGCCCACCCGTCTTCTTCTGTCTTTTGAAACCGTCACTACTTCCCACCACTACATATCTCCTATCCTATTGTGTGTAAATTCCCCCACCTACTAGATTGTAAGCTCTTCGGGGCAGGGTCCTCTCCTCCTCCTGTGTCACTGTCTGTATTCGTTTGTCATTTGCAACCCTATTTTATGTACAGTGCTGCGTAATATGTTGGCGCTACATAAATCCTGTTTAATATTAATATTATTATTATTATTATTATTATTAATAATATTATTATTATTAATAATAATAATAATAATAATATTAATAATAAAAGCTGTGAAGGATTTGCAACAGGAGATGGAACGAAACTGCAAACATTCTAAAGAATTTGTTGATTTTTGACAGAAAAAGACTAGAAAAGATGGACTATAATCGGTAAACCTGGGTTATCAAGCAAACCTGGAATGGATTTAGTCCAGGATTGGAAACATTTGCCAACTAGGACCGAATGATTTTAAGAAATCTATTCCAGTGCAAGGCATGTCCGCAAGAGACCCAAAATAAAAAAAAGTACTGGTAGAACCATACTGACACATTTATAAACCACATGTACAACAGGAACTTACTGCAGCGTCTAGTAGTAATAACTTGCAGGCCATTAAATATCAACACTGCAGCAGGGAAACAAAAGGTCTGAGATAAGGTTCAAAGCTATATACAAGATTCCATAAGGGGTTTCCCTATAAATATTAATAGTAAGTTATTTTGTGCACATCTAGTCTTTGTAGTGATAGAAGCTTCTTTACCCTGGAACCAACTCAATAGAATTTTCCATATGATGCTAACAGTTTAAACAGTGGTGGAAGGTAAGGGGTGAATTACAAAGGTCTCAGAGGACACTGGGACCCAGAGAGATGATTCCCTATATAAGACACTCCTGTTTGTTTCCATTTTTTTTCCTCACCTCTCCCTCACTTGACTCTTTCGATATAGAAAGCCATTGTGACTATACAATTGCACTGTGCAAATTGCAAGTATTTTCTGCACACCAATCTGTTTTCTTAGTTTTTATATCCATACCTATCTGCCACCATTTCATGGCTCTGTAAGTATGTGATATACCTTGGTATGACTGTGAAGTAGGCGTTAGTCCTAAATCCCTAATCTCTGATTGTGGAAAATAACTGGTTTAGGCTTAGTACATACAGCACCGTTCTGCTCTATGAAGAGGGGAGAACGACGAAGCGACACCCCGCTATGCTCTCTCCCCTTCACTTGCATTACGATCGTCTGTCGTCTGTGGATCCACCAGGGCAGTCTTTCAGACGAAGGACGAAAAGCACTGTACACACACAAGATTCTTGTCCGATATCAGTCCTGAGCCGATTATCAGACGAAAACCATTGCACATGTGTACCTAGCCTTAGTGTATAAGTAGGTAGGCTTTTATTATCGGGAGTCAAGAAAATTTACACAAAAAGATGACTAGTTGCGGCTAGCAGGGAGACTCCTGATTAGATTCAATTACTTTTCCTCACTATTCATTTTCTTTTCTCCTGCTTTATCAGAAAGGCTCTGTTGAATTTATGTTAGCACACATGATAGGAAATCAATGTACTATAAAATCACTATAGGCACAAGACATAGTCAGCATCATTTTGTCTTAGGTAAAGGTTTTCTTTGTAAATACATGAATATATTGTGTTGTGTATTGAAGACAAGCCTGCTTTATTACAGTAGCATACATTAACTATATCAATGACCATATTATAACAAGAAAGCCATAATATTTGCCAGCAGGTTGTAATATACCATATATCTGTATCTCAATTAGTGGTACATGAAACCTGGGGGAAATGTCACAAGTAAAAGTAAATTTACTATTACGGCAAACAATGAATTACAATCAGGTCTGAGTAAGTACTTTTCAAGAGATTATTTGGAAAATGTTTATACTTAATTAGAGGGTACTCATAATTCTAAAAATGTCAAGGGGTACTTCAAATAAACACACCAGAAGGTGCCTAGTGAACAGGAATACACACTTTAATATCCTTGAAAACACTGCAACTATATATTACTATAAACTATATTACCTGGGTTTGTAATTAATGATAATATTATTAATAAACACATTGTAGTAGTATAGCTACAGACCCAGCATTCTTCTTTATGGAACTAAAATAAAAACATTGTAAATTCACCACTTGGAAAATGTAATAGAAATGAAACAGAACTTTTTACAATTCTTATTTGTTTCAATGATAATGACAGGGCTTGGCAGGTCTTTCAAATTTTAAGCACTAAAAAGCCAATAAACCGCTTTAATAAACGCCTAAAAGCAAACCATGTGAACAGAACCCTACAGTGTCCCCTGGGCCCTATTGCACATGAGTAAAATGTACCTTTAATGACAGAGTCAATTACAGAACTCTTCAGTGAAGCTACACAGCACATGCATGTGAGGATGCTTTATCATTTTGATGATCATACTTTATCATCATCTTCTTGGTTATGGTGACACTGGACCAAGTTCAAGTCATGTATAGAAAAGCATCTGTGTGATGGCTATAAAACTTCATTGTGCAGAATAAACAGAGTGCTAGATGAGCTGCTGCTCTTTCAATGTCCAGTCCAGCAGGCTGTGGGGTTGTCCTTAACTCAACAGCTGCACCATTAATGTGTCAGAACCTGCACTCAGGGATAGCAATTTATAAGTAAATCTAAATGGGGCATCTCTGATTACACAGATATAGCACAACTTATTTATATAAAACACAAATAGATATTTAACACAAAATTGATAAAACTTTGACCCCAAGGGGTTATAACAGATGCATAATATCACAAATACATGTATAAAACATTTACAGAGAAACCGGGATGTTTAATTTAATTTGTAAACCGTTGATCATCATAAGTATTACATTTGATAAAAAAATACTATAGGGTTATTTGTATAGCAATATTTGCTGAGCAGAAACACCTACCAGTCCACCTACAGTATAAGTATTTTGATTGTGTAGTAGGTTGTATTCTGCAGTTTAGCTTTATTACAGTCAAGGCACTAAGCAGCAACGTCTTGTCTTATCTGCAAATATGGCGTAGGAGATAAGCCTCACATATAGCTAAAGGCAGAAAGATCTGCGTACATACTTCCTTCTTACTATTTTATTAAGACAAGTGTGGAATGCATATCTTCAGCTAATTAACTAAAATCTACCAAGCTTCTGCTGAGGAAGTCACATTGATTTATTGCACTGTCTGACCCAATGTTTCTAAACAAGTACAGTATCTAGTCTAATGAAATGACTTTATAACAAGATGACTTCACTCAGTAAATTGCAACCTTCCAGGAAGACACCAGCAAATGGGGAATAATGATGACTTTAAATGATAGTGAAGTCAACTAGATTAATGGCCAGGCAGCAAAAAACCTGAGATATCTATAGGTCACTGATTATATTGGGACAAAAAGGGTTTTATTTTTACCATTAAGCCATAGACCTATTTATATTCTGATATTTTTTTAATATGTTGTTATTTAATTTTCTTTTACCCTTTTATTATTTTTTGGAATTTAAAAAAATGCAGTGTGACTACCTCTGCTGTGCAAGTGGTAAAAAATTAGCTCTAGAGTGAATGTAAAGAGCAAGAATACTTATTTCCCTGTTCCCATAGGCTCCTCCTTCATTGGATAGGTCCCTTCTATCTTCTTTTTACAAGTTTATCTGTTCTGCTCTCACTTCACTTCCTACAATAAAGGACCAACAATCCTGCATTGTAAGTAAGGACACAAAAGGAATTTTCATAACCCAAAGGTTAGGCTGAAGAAGAGAGGAAAGAAAGGGTTGAATGCACTATGTAAATTTTCTTCTTATACCCCCCGCCCCCCCAGACTTAATTAATAATATAACTCTTACATTATGGATAGGTATTTTTTTTAATTCCTGGAGTGTAGGTTTAACGTTTAAATAGTTTGTTAAAACAACAGTCCTGATAAATGTTATTAAGTTATTTTTGATATGTAGTAAATCTTGATATATTATTTCATGTAATTTTATACATTATTCATAAAGTGGTAAACTCACAATCAATATCTTATTTCTATTTGAGGTTTACATTAGCAGTCTACCTGCTCCTATTGGTCCACCTGCTTTTATATCATCTGTTCCAGTTTCTGTTTCAATTTCTAACTGTCCACCTCTATGGATACAGGATACAAGATGTACCTCTTTTTTTTAAAACATATCTTTATTGGCAGAGTATATAAAAAAAGAAAAAATACAACAGACAGCAAGGTACAAACCATACATGTAAGACATAATCAACATACAGAGTAGAATGCAGTACCAATTCGTTACTAGAATAACTAAAATACATGTGCCTCCCCTCCATTTTTCATTTTCAAATAGAAAATAGACATTTACAATTCAATAAAAAAACAACTAAAGGAAAGGGTAAACAAATAACCAAACAAAGCCCCTTCTAAAGAACCAACAAAAAAGAGGACCAGATGCTTCACTAAAAAGAAACAGTTTTCCTGTTGGTAAAGTTATAGAAATACAGATATATAATGACCAGATGTAACAATGGATATAAAGTTTACATTTTCACCCTCCAAAGATAAGATATCCCCAATGCTCTACAGTCATATAAGCTAGTGTGGCGAAAAAAAAAATCTATAACATCCTGAAGTTGGTCCGGCAACCCCTTTTCTTTTTTACCTGTAATATTATTCCATTGGGTTTCCCTGCTTATCCCAGACAGTCAACACACAATTTCCATTTAAAAGTCAAATGGGTATTCTGACTCTCGTACTCCTAATGAAGAATACCTATGCAACATCTCGTGTACTTATCTTAGCTGCAGAATTGTCCACCTGGGTGCTCTTGCCTATTCCATCCACAGCAATTGCTAAACAGTTTTAGTGTTATACTTTGTAAACAATCCTTACAATGACAAGTAATGGTAAGAAACCTGTCTTGATAGCTATACATAAGCTGTCATTGCTGATCACCAACATTACTTGCCTGTCTGTCATGCTGATGTTTTGCCTTCAATACTTTCTGAGTCCCAACACAGAACAAGTATAGAAAAAATATTTGAATGAACTTTGCATGTTCTCCCTAAATTTGCATGGGTCATCAAGGTGCTTTTATTTATTCCCATAATTCAAAACAGGTTAGTTGGTTAATTGCCTTCCTCAAAGCTGGCTCTACAAAGCACCCTGGAGGGACACTGCAAAAAAACTGTCAACCTTGTCTCTGTACGTTTCCTATAGAATTATAGAAAGAAAAAAGCGATGGAAATGGGGACAGTCAATTTTTTCCTGGCTAAAACAATAATGCTCAAACTCTCATGCCACCATCTGTTGTTATTTTAAGTACCAAACTATGGATTTTTGTTTTTTAGTTTAAGGAACAAAATATGGCACTTTCACCCACTTTCATGTGTTTCACCCAAGTGCCATTTACAACGTGAAATAGGAGTTCACAGGCCAATTGTGAAGTAAATCCTTCATATTATTGATACTTATACGCCAGCAATACAACTCACAGCAGTGCCAGTTCATAGTGCATGGGGATGAGAGCTAAGATCTACCTCGAGATGTTTACTTGGGGTTTATCTGTTGATTATTTTTCTCTGTAACACCTAACTGCAGACTTTGCAAAAACTTTAGAGTTGTAAATTCAGGTTAGGAACTCTGGGCTGAAAATAACTCCTACAGAAGGCTTTACGAGGAATACAGATTAGCAACATAAAATGAGAATTCTCAGCACATTCCAGAAGAGCAATAGGGCTACATCTATGAGCTATCTAATATAAGGTATAAAGCATATATAATCTGTCATTACTATAAATATTAAAACCCCCTTATATAGAAAAATATCATTATTGTATAGGTAAATTGACATCAACTAGTGATGACTGAGCCCTGAAGTATTCATTTTAAGTATGCAGTGTTCATTATTATATTAATACCTGGAGACTACACTATAAAGGTCTTCATTCCTTTTCTTATGTAGTGACGGGAATGTCTCCAAACTGTGCTCTTGTGTTGTCACTTTGTCACATATGCCCTGATAGAGACTACAGCAGCTGTGCGGACACACATTGTCACTCTCAGCAAAAACTCCCAGTGCAGCCAACTCTGGAGCGACGCAGCAATAAAATGCAAAATTGCATAAAATAAGGTGAGTACAGTAAAAAAAAAAAATAGGTAATTGTTCATTATACGAAAGCTAAATATTATTCAGTCAGAGTTTAGATCTACTTTAAAATGGCAGCACTATCTTTCTCTGTGCTGAAGATATCTTAGCTCACAATCGACATTCAATTAAACATTTAAGTATAATACAGTTGATTCTGAATAATATGCAACAATAATGGCATATTGCAAAAAATGTATTAAAAAGAAAACTAATATTAAATGTTTTTCAAACGCTCAATAGCTCAGTATAATGGTAAGGTACGTTTGGAGTGCCATTAAGAATAAACAGTTATTCAGTGTACCAAAACATGATGGGCATTTCTGTTCATTTTTAAAAAAGTATGTGCATTGTTGTACATGTTGACTGCACATGCACTGATTTAAGGCAGGGCAAGTATTTGATTGGACCCAATACCTAAAGCACAATAATGCATAAAAAAGTAATTTTTAACTAACACTAGCGCATTTCATTGTGCCGGTAACATGCGTTTGGAGTGCCATTAGAAATGAACATCAATCCAACAAACTAACGCATGTGAACATTGCTGTTCGTTGCAGTAATGCACCCAAAATAAATGCTTTCATTACTCTATGCACTAGCGGGATGATGGTGATGTTGAGAAAAGTCATATGGCTTTTTATAGCTTTAAATTTTAATGTCCTTTATGCTGTTTATTTAACTGAAAATATAAACCAAACAGAAATTTGCTTCATTAGGGCATTCTAAGAGTAATTTTTATTAAATATTTATAAGATGGAGTACAAAAAAAAGTAATCATTCCTGTGTGAAGGGTGCAGCAGTATGTCATTATACAGCCCTATATATATATAATAATGATAAACAGGATTTATATAGCGCCAACATAATATGCAGCGCTGTATATTAATTAGGGGTTGCAAATGACAGACAGATACAGACAGTGACACAGGAGGAGAGGATTTATAGTATATTGATTTATACTATAACTAAATTAAACTATAACACAAAAAAAATATCAAATCATAAAGTAAACAAATTGTGTCCAGATGTTATAGAACAGGGGTGCCCAACAGGTGGATCACAATCTACCGATAGAAAAGCCCTGCCTTTTTAAATAAACTCTACCGCCCACAGGAGTTATTAAGTCCAAGTTTTTATTCTTGGTAGATCATTTTGACTTGGTCATTTTAAAAGTAGCTGACAAGCCAAAAAAGTGTGGGCACCGCTGGTATAGAATATCCATAAACACACATATTTGATATTAGTCATCAGAAATTACTGATAGTTTACTATTAATATTGAGTATCCCTGTGAATTGGGTATTGAGTAAAATCAATACAAAATTAAAGACTCCAATCTGGAGCATAAAAAACACTAATGGACGTGCCGGTGTCTGAATCCCATATGTGACTGTTACTTACTCTGATCTCACACATTCAACCTCTTTAAAGCAGGCTGACCATTGACTGAAGAGGTTATTACATGGGATTAGTCCCTGGAGCACCATGAAACTGATCACTGTAGAGTATCTCCATTGATATGGTGATTTGCCTTTCCTGGTGGTGCAGCTCTATTCTGTGAGCTGCGATAACATATGTGACTGCATTGTGTAGCACTTGTCATCAATCTTTCTCTAAATCTGTTTTACAAGCGTTTTCTTCTTCTGCACTTGCCATTTTTACCGTATGCTGATCCGTTTGAACCATTGTCTTTGTTCTGCAATTCAGACAGTAGTTATATATCCAATGAATATTGGCACTTTTTTCAAGTTCTATTTGCATCATATACATAGTAAGTATTTATTCATAATATATTGTATTTTCTTTTGTAATGTAAGTAAAATTCAATAGAAAGCTTGGAAGAGGTATTAGTAACAAAACTGTATGAATGCACGGGGATCTGTTCGGTCATAACTGTGGAAGGTCATTTTATGTACATGGTCTAGACTGGTCCATCACTTAGACCCTGAAGACTGATTCTCATTTTCCCATCCCTGTTCTCAGCACAGAAAGTGTGGAAATAGATTGGTCAGATAATGACATATATGTAAGATTTGTCTTGGTCAGCATGAGTGAAACACTATTTGTTGAATAGCAATATAGGTAATTAAAGGTAGCATAAGAAATTCAGTGTTAGTTTGATGTCACATTTGTTAGGATAAGACCCCCCACAATAAAAATTCATGCATTTCATTGGTGTGGTCATTGTTTTGTAACAAAACAAGGAATGGTATGGGGAAAGGACTCATCAAAAGAAGATGCTCTGATCATGCTGATAATGATGTGACACTGGGAGAGAGATAACCTAAGAAAAGAGTTGTAAAACTAAATTAATATGGCTGTGTTTGGAAGCAGAAGATAGAGAAGGGAGAAGGCAGACGAAGAGGTATGATCCATGTGGGGGGCACAAAGGATGGTGACAATTGCAGACCCTTGTAGACACTGTCTTCTGAAATATTATTTATTATATAGTATTTATTATGTGTATTGTATTTGTATTAGTGTTATGTACAGTAACTCTTTTTCTGCATATATGACTGTATAATATTTTTATAAATAATTGTTGTGTGTTTAATTTAATTATTATTCATATCATATTGGAATAGTGGGGTAATCAGAAGCTCTAGGACCAAAACACCTTTTAAAGCGCAATTTAATGGGTAAGCACCAGTGAATTAAATGTTGCTGATTGAAAAAATTTGTAAATATTTAGTTGTC
Source organism: Pyxicephalus adspersus (assembly GCF_032062135.1). Classification (NCBI taxonomy): domain Eukaryota; kingdom Metazoa; phylum Chordata; class Amphibia; order Anura; family Pyxicephalidae; genus Pyxicephalus; species Pyxicephalus adspersus. The sequence goes on along the minus strand of NC_092863.1, from coordinate 78,081,200 downwards.
TCCTAATCAGGCCAGCCAGGTGCAAATACAAATTCATGGGAATCTTTTCATTCATCACTAGTGCCATTGAGCCTGATTTATAAAAGCTCTCCAAGGCTGGAGAAGTAACACTTTTATCCATGAAGCTGGGTGATGCAGCAAATCTAGAATGGATCTGGTCCAGGATTCAAAACATTTGCTAGCAAACAGCAATTTACTTTTAGGAAATCCATTCCAGATTTGTTGGATCACCTAGCTTCACTGTGGAAAGTGTATTCTCTCCAGTCTTGGAGAGCTTTATAAATCAAGTCCATTGTGCCATGTGCAATAGTGAAATTGAAATAAATAGAAACAGTAATGCGAGATACTGTAACAGTATCTCTCATAACAGTAATGAGAGTTCCTAACATGGGGGAACCCTTGAAATAACTTACAGGTCTTCAGGGAACCCCTTGTATAATTACTATATCCATAACTCACAGTATATTAGTGTGGTGGAGATTGAGAAAAATGCCTCTTACATTGCCTGTCAGTAGGAACAATGTCACATTTACAGCAAAAAATCTCATTGGGTGTTCACCTAATCTGATCTGGGAGGCACAAATTGTTCATGCAACCCCTTAGCAACCTCTGAGGATATCTAGGGATTCCAAGGAATCCTGGTTAACAAACACTGAGATAGACTGTCATGGAAGAACCTGGGTGTATTAATTAATCCTGGAATGGATTTCTTAGAAATAATTTGCTATTAGCTAGTATAGTTTGAATCCTAGACTAGATACATTCCAGGTTTGCTTGATCACCCAGGTACTCCTAAGATAGTCTATCTTCTTCAGTCCTGGGGAAAAAGGTGAATTCAGGTGGAGGAGAAACTTCTAGAAAAAATAATAGGCAAGCTAAAAAAAAAAATATGAATGAAAATATTAGTTATATGGCATATATGCTCTCAAAGATTTTGACTAATACTGCTTTTAATGAAGCAAAATATAAAACTATATATGGTGGTATATGGTCCTGTATTTTCCAAACCTAACCTGCACACCTCCCCTCTTAACAACATTTGGATGGTGTTCCATGTTTGACAGCACTGTTCCAAGGTAAGCAGGTTCTGGATGAGGGTCCACAACCTAATTTACACATAAATTATTTTCTTGGGGCCCCAGGCAGTGCCCAGTTTTTGAATTCTGACCCGGCTTAGTGAGAACATATCACCCCTTTAATATTTATTGGTATATCTTTGTTCACTAGACACCCGAGATCATCAAATTTCGCTCTTAGTGAAACAAACATTTTATGGGATTATAATTAATGATGAACTAACATGCATGTTTAGTAACATCCTAATGTCTTTTTATAGAATTTGGGATCCTAAAATCATACAACCTGGTGGGGATGTTCTTCCCTTTTTCTGCTTTCTTCCTTCCTTCTCTCTACCTGTTTTGATCTGTTCTTACAGTCTCTACTTCTTCTTTGCATCTCTTCTCTCAGAAGAAGTTTTCCCACATTTATCCTTTTACAGAGCTATTGGTTTACTCTGTTACATGCAGTTATGTTCACCAGCTAGGTTGTATTTATTCCCCTCCCAATCCGGTGTGTTCTTCATTGCTTATAATTCTGTTGTCATGCTAATAACTTTTACCAATATAATGTATGTTTTGAAAATGTTTAAAGTATTGAAATACAGCTACAGATTGCATTCACACCTTTCTGTATGCATTTGTCTTTTTTTTCTCAAAGTATTAGGAATCACATGCATTTTCATGGTGTGCCATTATCATCAATGGACTTTACACCGATATGTCTAGTTTATGTACATGCCTTGACATATGGTAAAACTCAAGACTAAAATCATGTTAAAAAAAAACATGTCTGGGTTATTCTTTTAAATTTGTACTGTTGTATCCAGTCTTTAGCACTCTTTCACATACTGTGACATACATTTTATTCCCTCATTCTGGAGTTTATGCAGCACTTTAAAAGTATGAAAACAGGAATAGCAGAGTATAAATAAATCACTGCATCTGCAGATATTGTACATGGAATGCAGCATTAATAATTTAACATTTTAAATTATACATCTTTATGTGGTACATTAGATCTCAGAAGCTTTGATTGTACATTATATTATGCACTTACTTACTCTATAATAAAACAAACCAGATATTTTATGATCAGCTATATTTTAAAAATATGTCCTGGTACTATGAATTTTACACTGTTTCTTTGTCCATTGCCTTTGATAATGTTAGCTTTAACATGGTATAGGAATGTGCCTTATAGAATTGACCATTCCTTATTTAATAATGTAGTATGCATTTTATCTAAAAGTAAGTAATCTTACGCTTGTGGTTTTATCATAGTATTGATGATGGGAGAGTAAAGCTGCGTACACTCGTGCAATAATTATCGTTGGAAGCGAATGACTAACGACCGTTTGTCCGATAATCGTTAACAAAAAAAGTGCACAATGACGCCGATGAACGAGGATTGTCACTGGAAACAAACGACCATCCCAGCGGATCTGATTGGGTGACGATTGTTCGTAATCTATTGTGTGTACGGTCGTTCAGTGACCATGGATAGTTCTGCAGTACACTTTCTCCTTTACATGTCACTTCCTGCATCGTTCCAACAGTCATATCTATTGTGTGTACATTATTGGTGGATTATATTTGAAGGATTGTATCATTACAGCATGTACAGAATTTTGCACAATACGATCGTTCAAAATAATTGTGCATAATCATTAGTGGTTTGTTTTCTAACGACAATTATTGCACGTGTGTTTCTAGCTTTAGACGACAGCAAAGAGTCTTCTCCAACACAGCCCAAAGTTTTTTTCAGTGGGGTTAAGGTCTGGACTTTGTGGATACCATTCTATTAATATTATACAGTATTTATTTAGCGCCAACAAACTATGCAGCGTTTTACAAAGACCAAATTTATGTCATTAACTGTCCCTGGAGATTACAATCTAACGTCTCTACCATAATCATATGTCTTTAATACAGTCGAAGGTTAACTGTTAGGGGGGAAACCAATAGATTAAACTGCATGTTTTTGGAATCTAGGAGAAAACCGGAGCACCTGGGAAAACCCACACTAACATGAGGAGAACTTACATACTCCATGCAGATAGAGCCCTGGCTGAGATTTGAACCTTGGACCTAGTGCTGCAAATGCAAAAGTGCTAACCACTAAGCTATCCTGCCACCAATCCATGAGTGTAAATCAGTGGTCCCCAACCTTTTTGGCCCTTTGGACCACTAAACTCACGGACTGCGGACTGCGCATATGCAGGGAGCCTTGTGTCACTCAAAGAGGAAGACCTTCCTCCAGAGTGACAGCATGATCCCAGAACCTGCCCAGTCTCTTATCGCAGGTCTGAGCCCTGATACATACGGGGGACATGGTCCGCAGCTCTGGCTGGTGTGCCCCCCCAAGCGGTCCACAAGTTGGGGTCTCTGTACTTTTGCGGTCTAGCTGTCAGATGGCCGCTGATCGGGGGTTGGGACCCCTGTTGTAAATGACGTCTCATACTCCCTGAACTGCTCTTTCACAATTGAAGCCTGATGAATCTTGCTCATTTTGGAATATGCCTTTGCCATCAGGGAAGGAAAAAAATCCATTGATGGAATAACCTAGTCTACATCAATATCTTTGAGTATTTCTTTTGGCCAGGTAGTGTAGTTTCCAATGATTGTTATGATATTTTTTTTACATATATCTAAATCTTTTTTTTTTGGACAAAGTAGGGCTAAAAAACTATTCTAACTTAGGTGTACCTGAACTCAAAAAGTGAATATTTGCAATGTTATAGGAACCATGAGCAAATGTTAACTGACCTTAAGCATCACCCTGAAACTTGTGCATTTTCTTTTCAATTACTTCCAAAAATAGTAGTGCGGTATGAGTGTGCATTGCCAGTCTTGCGCCTACAGCCCCCTGGATACATATATGAAGTATGACAATATTCTGCCTCTGTTGGAGATAATTTAAAGTAAGATTTGGTGATATTATTTATGTGCTTCCCACTATTCTTCTGCCTTTTCCAAGATGAGCAGGAAAAGATCAACTGTAGGGAGAGCGCAGGCTATGCTGATCCTTAGCCCTCAGCCTGTCTGTTTTGGGCACAGCTTCCAGAGTTTAGCTCTTCTTTTACAGGTTTGAATCATGGAGAGAAAGATAAGCCTGGAGTAAAAGGATTAGTGTATTCCCAAGTGAAGGTTTTGTGTAAGTCGCCCTAACTGAAATTTATTTTTGCTACTGAATATGACCTCTTCTAGTATAATAGAATTTGGTAACAGTAAGGTAGAGCTGTGTTACAGTTTTCTATGTTTGTGATTGGTACCATAATATGGGGAAAATAAGCTAAAGGGGGGAAATGAAGAAAAGAATGAGAAGATATGTAGGTTTCCCTACAGCTTATTCTACATGCTTATTATCAGAAGAGTCATCCAGACTGTGAATTGTAAAGAAGACAGCAGGGGCATTGGAGGTGGTAACCTTTCACTGTAGGACAAATATACATTATCTAGGGGATACTTATATCTAGTTAAAGGCCAATTTTTAAGCCGTGTTGGGAATCCAATCACTTAATGAAATTCAGATAATCTTCTTTCAGTTACTGATGCATTCTCAGCAATATCTCCCATGATAATACATTATCTAATACCAAACTGCATTTTATAGGCATGTGAACTGGAATCCATGTGGATTTGGACAGATCTGGACAACATTAACACATCTAATATAACATTGAATGTTATGTTTCTAAGCAATGTTAAGCTTTTAGCTAATGGTTCTTTAGTCAGAACAGGTTAATGAACAGCTTTGCAATTATATAGGAAATAACCCCCTCACAATTTATTCAGGCATTCTGAATTGGACAGCCAGTTGGTCTGCATCTGTCACAAAAATGCATACACACTCATGCTAGAAGTTGGACAGATAATAGTATAAAAGTTTATTTTAATCCAAAGTGGATATTTCAGTTTTTTTAATTAGTATATTTCAGTTTTTTTAATTAGTATATTATTCTGGTAATAACCAGATCCTAAAATTTACCATTTATCCTAAATTTAAAAAAAAAATGTAGATGTGCAATTTCTCCTATTCAATGGATCTCTGCTTTGTGAACCTATCCTGCTGCTGCATTTTGAAATCTTCCCCTGCAAATTAGCAGAAAACCAGTCATCCGGGGGCATGAAAAGGCAAAGCTCTACCTCTACCAAGGTGGGTGTCCCCATACAGAGACAAAGTGCAAAACAAAGCATAGTAATTTGTAAAGTTGAAAAGATAAGGTGGAGGAAGCCTTAAGCTGCGTACACATGTCAGATTTTTATCGCCCGATAATCGGCATCGGCCAGATATCGGGCGAAAATCCGGCGTGTGTACAGTCAGCGTCGTCCATGGTCCGTACGACCGTCCTGGCGGATCCTTGGACGATAAACGACGACCGATCCTAATGAAAGAGAAGGGGGAGAGCGCGCAGCAGGGTGCCGCTCCGTCGCTCTCCCCCTCCCATCTCCATAGAGCAATACGGGGATGTACAGCACCGTTCATGCATCGTGTAGTCCTTTGTCGTTGGAAAGGATCGTGAAAGATCCTTTCCAACGACAAAAATTGCACGTGTGTACGCAGCTTAAAGGCAGTTTGTCTTTTACCCTCTGCCCGCCTTTTTGGCACACTGTTCTTGTCCCATGCATTGTTGGTGGCATCAGTTTGACATTTGTTTGAGATGCTTCTAAGATTATTCGGACTGCATTGTTAGGTGCATACAGTATGGGTTGCAGTTGGCCTCCTTCTGACCTGAATTTGACATTCTGTAAGCAGGTATATGGAAATGCAAAATCTGCTAAAAGGCTATAGAAAAACTTTCTCAACCTTTTTCGAGAAAACATAAGGAAATCTTTGAAATACCTTTCATGTTTTCTGGGAACTCCTGCCTAGTTTACTATATCTAAAGCTCACAGATATAATGGGAAAAATGCTTCTTAACTTGATGACCAGTGGGGAAATTGTCCCACTTAAAGATACAGCCAAAAAGACTATTGGTGTCAGTGGTAACTGACCTGAGAGGCACAAATTGCTTATTGTTCAAGGAACCTCTAGCAAACTCTGGAGGAACCCAGGTTGAGAAACAGATTTCAGTTCACTTTTCAGATGTGTGACATGCCAATATTATATATGCTAATTTTAATGCCATTGCTTTGTAAATATTTTTTGGCCATTTCAGAAATGCCATTCTTTTGAAGTTACAGGACTTTATGTAACCAGCATTCTACATATTATCATACTAAATCTACTTATTTCGAATGCTGGTTTAAAGCCCATGGGCTATTTTCTTTTTTTGTAGGCTACTATAATGCTATGGATGTTCAGAGTACTGAAACTGTAATGGGAAATGGGACCTAAAGGAAATGGCATAAAACTAATTACCTTCTCCACAAGAGATCTCTCTGATGAGCACCTATTTAGTTTTGTCTGCGTTGTACTGTATTTTATCTTTACTGCCCTGTCATGTCATAAAGAAAATCTCTAGTGCACTTATCACCGCAGACCAGCATGAAATGCACACCTAGACTCTTTATTCATTCAGCAGTTGCACCTAAACCTCACCATTTAAAACACATTTATTGTGTTTGGAGACTTGATTACATTACTAAAGCAGTGCCAAATTTTCTTTATGTGTTACTGGCTATGTAGGAAAAAGGGGAAGGGTATATTTAGGTAACACACACAATAGGACTCCATGGAAATGTCCGCCCATACAAATGTAAATTCAAATGCAATGCATCTGACAATGCAAATGTCACAAATTATAGTTAGCGCAAAGTGTGATAAACTGTTCTTACTTTCAAAAAACGAATAATAATAATTTGAAAAAGAATCTCACATTGCCAAAAGGCTATCTAACATAACATTTTTTTTATTAAGGTACAATCAAATATAAAGTGCTGGGTCCTGTAACAACCAAGCAGTAATAATCATTCAGTGATGTGGCTACAATCAACTGAAATCTAGTTCCTATGACCTATTGAGTATAGGTCACTTTTGTAATCCTATATAGAAATGTATATGTATGTATACAGGTTTGAAACTCTTTCATATCAAAATTTTCTTTCAATAAAGTGACCCTGTCATGTGTTGCTATAGATATAAAGCACACAATTACTGTTAGGAATGAGGAAGAATATACATCTTTTTGGTGGGAATTTCAACCTGCATGGGAGAAATGGATAGCATGTCTGCTCACTGAAGTTATTTACTAAAGGAGTTTGGCTTTTCATTCTCTAAGGGGTAATTTACTTTAGCTTGGTGTATGTACTGTACTGTACACTGTACTGTACACATGTTATATTTTTGTCTTTGGACGGGATCCTTTCCAACTACAAAAGTCTAAAAGATGCATGAACGAGGGCTGTGCATACAGTGCTGTTCTGCTCTATAGAGAGCAGGGAGAACGAGTGAGCAGCACCCTGCTGTGCCCTCTCCCATTCACTTGTATTGCAGCCATTAATACCCATTCATGTGCAAAAAAATTAAAACTAGAAACATAATTTTTGATGGCGCATAATTGGATGGTGAAGCTTCACCTAATTCACTTTGCTAAGTGAATAATCTCCTGCAATGTGATAAATCACTAAATGAACAGTCTAATCACATAAGAGCAAGACACAGTAGTACGAGTGATTTGCAGAAGAACTACAGCCCACAGTGTCAGGTAGCATAGATGACCGTAGCTTAAAAATGAAATGAATCTGAAGATGCCACCTACCAGAAAGTTGTTCTATGTTCTAAAGTTCAACAGCAAATTACAGGGTCACTGTAAACCGTATATGAAAGCAACTGCATAATTTTGTAATAATTCTGACATTTTTTTTTTCATTTACCGTAACTCCAGGACAAAAAGTTTAAAACTTTTAAGTTAAACTTAAAACAAAAAAAGTTTTGACTTTACATGCACTTAAAATTAGGATGTGTATGTGTCTCAGTAAACAAGAGGCTTTAACAATCAAGCATATACGTCTGGTTGAAAATGTGATGTGCCATATTTCCAATTTAAAAAATATTAATATTAAATATGTCCAAACCACTCTATAGTCATTTTTAATGGAAACAAGAAACCAGTGAAACAATTCAAATCTGAAAGCCCAGTCAGCTTACCCCAAGAAACACGAATAGAAAGATGTATGAAGTTGCCACTGATGACCTTGAGGAGAAGAGGCTTCAAATTAAGGCCATTAACCAGAAATCAAGCATAATCCATCTATTTAATATTTAGTCTCTGATATTGATGCTTTGAACCACAGGATAAATGTAGTGTGATGATAACATAAAAGTTCAGGGTTTTTTTATATATCATCTTCAGCACAGAGGCATGTCTCGGGCATATATCCAGGGATACAGAAACTCCAGACTATTTCATATAAACTTTGGCATTATTGTGTTACAATTGTCTTTGCGTAATTTCAAGGAATTCCAAAGAATAACTGACCAAAGGTGAACACATCACCATCTAGTTCTCCATATTATATCTCCATTGTGTTCTTCTAGAAATCAGAGTATATTTAGATCTGACCTATATAATTTCTATGGGTGGATGACTAAGAAAACATTTAAGCCATAGGGTCAGCATGATTTCTAGAGGTACCTATCATTTTCAGGAGACAGCAGATTTCTACAGGAAAGGTTTTCTTTAATAATTTGAGTTTTTACATTGCCTCTGAGAACAACTACATCCCTAGCCAGCTTCACTGTGACCTTCCTTCTTGCCTTCCTTTCATCCGTTTTTCTGCAGAAGGCATAAAACAGTGTCATCAATAATTAGACTTTAGAAAGTCTTAGATGCAGATGAGTTGGGAAATCCTGTCTTGCAGAATGAGGGGGCTCATTAGCTTCCCCCACAACATTGTTTTACAATACTCAGGCTCAAACCAACAGTTCTCATAGGCATGCTATGTTCTCTTCATATCTCATTACTAATATTTAGGTTTGATTCATAAGGTGCTCCATGGACAGCCCATTATTACTTAATTCTATGAAATTTGCAAGCATTCAGCCAAAGACGTCCAATATCTATGGGTGTCTTAAGTACATGTTCAACTTGGTTTTATTTTGTCCTAAACTACTGTTAAAGTGAATATGTGTTATACCTCATATCGGTCCTTGTGTCTCTGTAGAACCCTTTCACTTGTGGAACGTGCATTGCCGTTCACCTCTTCCACAGTTTGGTACTTGTCCCTGCTCAGAGGCCTTTGCTGTTCGGTCGGCTTTCTGGGAACACTATTTTAAGAAAAGACAAACTCTCCTCAGTATGAAACGAGAATTTATGAGAGGAACTGGACTTGACTTAAATAGGTTGTGCAGCCTCAGGAGGTGGTTGTGATGAAAATTGTACCCCAATAAGTTTAAATCCCTTAAAGTCATTAATAGAGTCTTGCATTCTCTTCTTTGTGTTGCCATGCCCTACTCCAGTCAAATAGCAGAGCCCCATTGGGTAACATTTGCATTACAGTTGCAGTTCGGCATTTATTTTAAATTTAAAACACAGTGGGATGTTGGAATGTAGCACCAAAGAGGGAAAAAGGCTTAATCATGACATAGTGAGATGAGTCGATATATGTCCTGTGCATGGGGTCCAAGGTGCTCCATGGGCTCACTTGGAAAACTAACACAGGCATTTCAACAATACATTGCAAATAGGTAAAGAAAAGGAACAAATACATTGTGTTTTTAGATTAAAGAAATGCACGTTGTTCATATCATATCATGTTCAGGAATCATATTGCTCATATGTCTCAAAAAGGTTACAGCAGCATTTGATAGTCAGACAACATTTGATGGTTTTGCTAAAAACACAGATTTTTGAGTAGCTAAAAGCACAGTGTCTCTAAGTCCATTAGATATACACATGTGTGCGCATCAGAGATAAATTCATCAGCAGATTGTCAACACTCATAACACTGACATTTATAGAACAACCTAGTATACATTTGCTTTATGCAATCCGGTATTACTCAGTTCCCTGTAATTTATAATATGCCATGCTGTCAGTATTTGTTAAGACATGTCTACATGAAATAAACCATGGAAAATTCCTGGCAACATTTTATTTGCAAATTTAGTTCCTAGCATGCTGTTGGAGCAGTCCAAGGGGGGTTTGTTAGGACTGCCGGGAACAGTGAAAGTATTAGCCTACGGTGCCACTGTTAAGGTGGTTGTGGCAATATGGCTTGTTATTTTGTTTTTACCTTAGAAATACCTCCCAGAATTCATTGAAGAGGAAGAGGAAGAGAAACACCTTTCAGTACAAACAATGTTGGCAAAGTTAATTGTTTAAACCCAAAAGTGTCTTTTTTCTCAAAAGTGTCTTACCTTATACTGGCTTTTCAAATTTACAAATGAAAAAGGTTTAATGATAACAAGCACACATATATTTTAGCCCAAAATAAGGGGAGGAAAGACGGACAGAAGCATTCAGTTACAAAAGGGGACTATCTCTTTAAACAAGGAACAGTTGGGAACTATACCTTTGTGGCAGATTTATGAAGGTTGGTATAGGTAGTCCCCAGGTTACATACAAGATATATACTGTAGGTTTTTTCCTAAGTTGAATTTGTATGTAAGTCGGAACATGTACGTTATTTTATATATAAATGCAATTGGGACAGATGTTTGTCTCAACATATTATTAGGCAGCATGGTGTCAGTTACTGTATAAAATCCTCACTGTGTGTTAATCACAAACAAAGCAAAAAACAAAAAACTTTATGGAGCCTAGACATTCATTAATTTCTGGAGCAAGCTGTGCTTTGATATGTATAAAGAAATAACTGCAGAGTTTGCCTTGGTCATTAAAGAGGTACAAGAGGCTGCAGAAAGAGCTCACCCCCCTAAGATCACCACAACCTCAGCTGTGTTTAGCAAATGATTTCTTCTGCAAATCATGCAAACCGCCCCCTCCAAGCCTCTATCCTGCACAGGAGTGATCAGGGAAGCCCTGTTCTTATCTAGGAGTGGTCCGTATGTCAGATGTCCTTGACCTGGGGACTAGCTGTATTGGTATACTTAAAAATAATATTTGACTAGCTGATGTTTCCTAGTTCCATGACCTGGATCATAGAATAGGAATTATGAATTGTTTATTACTTTTATTGCATGTTTGTTCCTGAACAGTAAGTAATTCAGAAGTTTTGAAGTTAGATTAAGACAGGCAACTAACGTTTTTAGAGGGAGACCAGCAATGGCATCCCCAGTTAACTCTATCTGCATGTATTTTCAATAGGATTTACTATAGTCCACCAAGCAATAAAAACAATAGTGACCTTAGCCTTTTATAAGAAGGCTGTCCTAATGGTTGGAACCCTTTCATTGCTGCTAAATAAAGGTAAATAGAGGTTAAAGTCCAGGCTAAACAAATATATTATCAATAAAAAAGTTGTGTATTTATAAGCCTTGTACAGGCGCAAGAAATTATTTTGAGTGATCATTATGGGTGACAGTAGGAACAAACTAATGCTGTACAAAACTGGATATTGCTAAGCAATCTGTTCATTCTAGTGGGAGGTGGATGAGAGGGACGCACCGCAATGTAGGTCAACAGTAGCCTATGTTAGTGGTTGGTTGTTTGGTAATCTTGCATAGTTGTTATTTAGGTTTGCAAAGACATTTGATGCACACACAATGGGTTTATTGAGAAATTAAGGAACATTTTGAAAAAAGTTTTTGAGCCTAGAGTATGGTTTTTAAAGATATGCTAGAAAACTGGATATAATCTATGCTTTAAACTTCATTTTGAAGGAATTTGCCATTTCATTTGTGTAGTTTGGAGTTTACCCAAGTTACCCAGGAATCACATCTAGCACTGAATCAGGGGTAGGATTAGGCTTTGGTCAGATTTAATTGTTAGCAAACTATGGAGAAAAATCTAAGAATAGGATTTACCTGGAAAACTTTTTAATTTATTTATTTTTTTGTGAATGATTAAACTGCAGCATATCAGTTGTAAGCATTGTAAAAATACTCAATTATTTCTATGGGTTTCAAATTGTGGGAGCTTTGTGTGTTTAGTATCTTAATAAGGTAAAGAAGCTGTTAATTGAATATTAAGTAATTTACTATGAATAAAATAGGTACTGAAAGGGCAACATTTTGTATCTGTGATTTTTAAATGATGCTGACAACAGATGTTTAGATGTGCAGATAGGTATCATACAATTATCCAAGAAATAAAAACAATATTCCGAAGACTAGTAAGAAGGTCGTATCCTCAGTCCTCCATTCTCCTTCTTTTCTTTTTAAGACAGAGGTGTCAAATTCAAATCACATAAGGGGCCATAAATTTAAAACACAGGCAAAGTCACAGGCCAAAATTTTTATTGAGATACATAGTACTCATAGAGGTATAGATCTTTTCCCACCCGGAGACACCATATCACATGCCATTCTTGTGCATTAATCATGTTCTGAAAATAAGAAGCATGAACATATATTCACTTTTCCATCTTCCCCAATTGTCTCCCTTCTGCATCAACTTTTCTCTTGTTGGACATTCTGGGATTGATTGCTTTTTTGTTCTTAGCAGCTTTTTCTGAGGTTGGTGTACCTGACCTATCCTGGCCTGGCTATGTGAGGGGAGCCACCGACATTGCTGAGCTGGAGGCCTGTGTCTCTGAGTCTGGAGACATTGGTAATGTATCATCCCACTAAGATTCCATTCCTGGAGCAGCAGCAGCATACTTCTGGCAGCAGCATCGGGACTCTTGCACATTCAAACTTAGTGCTAAGTCTCGGCAGGAGTGTGAAGAAGCAACTGGGGTCCAGTACACTGCACTGCAGTCAGACACTTTTGTGAACCACTCTGCTTCTTTCTAGCTTTCTGGGACAGGATACCCATATCTGCAAATGTCAGGCACTTGGATGCAGCACAGTCACCGTGAGCCACATAAAATAGCCCTAGAGGCCAGATTCGGCCCACGGGCCTTGTATTTAACACCTGTGCTCTAAGATAAAATACTAAACTCTTTAATTGCTCTGCTAACCTTTAACATGAGATGACATTCAGTGACTGGAACGGTGACTACATTCTGTTTCTATCATTTTCTTTGACCAGAGACTATCAGGCTTCGAAGACTATTATTATTATGAATATTATTGACTGTAAACACTGCCTTCTCACATCTCAGCACGGGAGGTTAATGTTTTTGTTCTTGTTTTTGGGTTGAAACCCTAGATAGCTTATTTTTGTTGTCTGTGTTCATTTTAGATGTTCCAAAACTTTGTACAAAAGAAGAAATGAAATAAAGTCTTTGCAAATTTTGAGGAATTTTCCCACTTAGACAGTTGATATGAAAAAGATTTCACCATTGAGAATGCACTCTCAACACCTTTTCTAGTGGTAGCAATATTTTTTTTAAATTATCTATCACATATCAAATTCTTTTTTTTTGACAACAGAAAGCATAGCAATAATACAGATAACAATAAAAAGCTGACAAGGGCTATAGGGTATACTACTCTATCCAAAAGGTAAAAATACATTTTGGCTAATCATACAATTAATACACTATTTATAATGGCAGGCATTACTGTTTTAATAAATTTTAACAAATGTAAACTGGGCAAAGGCTCAGTGACCGGGATAAAGATTAAAAGTAAAGCTCTATCGTAAAGGCCATGTAACTAGCAACTCTAATGGGAAATCTTCCCTGTGGACTTTGGGAAGTAAATGGAAGAATGTTAGGTGTACCCTTCACAAATAACCCATGGCAGCATTCATCCAAAACTGTAACATTAGTTATGTACTTACTTAGCTTGAAGGTATTAAAAATTATTAACATATAACTATTACGATTACACAAATTACTTACATGAATTATTTATGTACTACCTTACATTGAATATTAAATATAGCTCTTAGGAAATTCTGCATTCTTTTTTTGCAATTGAAAGAGGGAGTTGAATAGGTCAGAGAATGCTGGATGTTCACAAATAAATTCATTTTTACAGAACCAGAAATAAAGAGAAGGGAAAAAGTGATATCTGAGGGGTAGGCACTGATCTTCTGCCATTTGTGATCGGTTTACTCCCTTCTACCTTAAACACATAAAAGACTGCTTGGTCAGAGTTAAGGCAATACCATTTAGAATTGTAGCAATACAATTTGGATTGGTGATAAAGTAAATTAAACCTAAAATAATACACTATCATAACTATAAAATATACCACATGGTTTAAATGCTTAACCATACCTGGCAAAGCAATGTTTATGTATTCAATGGGCCTGATTTTTTAAAGTTAGCTAAGGCTGGAGAGGATACACTTTCATCAGTGAAGCTGGGTGATCCAGCTAATTGTTAGCATATGTTTTCAATCCTGGATCAGATCCAGTCCAGGTTTAACAGATCACCTAGCTTCACTGATGAAAGTGTATCCTATCCAGCCTTGGATAGCTTTAAAAAATAGGCCCAATATGTCTATATTATGGTGTTTTTTCACAACTGCAAATCACAGTGTATTTGTTTAATGAAAATTCTTGTTTACTATGTGCAAATAAGGTGGGAAAAAAGTTATTTAAAAATACTAGAAGGGTACAAAGTAAACATGGGTGAATGTTCTAAAAAGTGCATTATAATGTCTTCATTTGGGGTAAATGTATATTATAATGTGCTTTCATGTTATCCGAGGCTTGAACTACATTTAAATGGTTGTTAGGGTGCATAACATAGTAATACAACATGAAAGCACATTACATAATATATCCATGTACACATAACTAATACCTCGTAGTGCACTTTTGAGTATATTCACTAGGTTAACATCCATTTTAACTAAACCAACGCACTGAATGTGAATGGTTTCTAAATAAACTCCATAGTATATTTACTGATTAGATGTATGAAACTGAACTATTATAAAACGGGGCATGCATATAGGGATTCCCCAGGGGTAAGAAAGGAGAAAGAGGGTGCCCTACGTTTAATTATTTTAGCTCAGTACTCTGTAGGGTTTAGGCCTCGATTATACTATTTATATAAATTATACACAGGTATATAAATTACACACAGTTGAGCAGATAGGTAAAGCCTAGGAAAAAGAACTCATCCA
Source organism: Pyxicephalus adspersus (assembly GCF_032062135.1). Lineage (NCBI taxonomy): Eukaryota > Metazoa > Chordata > Amphibia > Anura > Pyxicephalidae > Pyxicephalus > Pyxicephalus adspersus. The sequence goes on along the minus strand of NC_092863.1, from coordinate 78,066,110 downwards.
TGTATACAGTCACTAATGGAAAAGAATTGCAAATTTAATTTATGTCAATAAAGTTTGGCATGCACCTACAAGCTGTTATTTTAAATGTGGAACAATTAGGAAACATTAGGAAAAAGAGAAACACCAATAAAATTGATGTGAGAAAGTCAATACGTTTTTATTTTTTAAATAAAACTAACAAATAAAAAAAAGGAAAAGGGGCTAAACTGTGCCAAAATGCCTGCCTACCTGACAACTGGTGTTTTGATGACTACTAGAAGAATACAAAAGTAGCAGTAGGAGGAACAAAGAAAGCAAAGATCCACAAAATGAAAAGAGAAAGGCAAGAAGATACTTTCCTACTTTTCATCAGGTACAGCTTTCTATCCAGCAAGAAGAACAGGGAAGAGCCAAATCTGGTGAAACTAACAGTCAGAGACAGCTTAAATATCAGCTATTTAGGCCCAAGGCACATGAGTATTAGTAGGAATAAAAAAAGTACATTTTAGCCATTAAGCTGCCCCTATCCTAATATGCCTCACCCCATTATGCTGCTGCATCATGGCTGGTGTAAAATGATGTACCTTCGCATGAAGGGAAAAGCCACAAACTTTCTTCCTGCTCACAAACAAAAAGGAATTACAGTTCATTAAAGAGTTACTACATGCAATAAATTAAAACTCAGCAGTAGTAGCAAACTTCTCTCCTACTGATATGCAAAGTCAGTTCTCAGTGGGTGATCGCATAGGATACATTATTATATTGCAGGAGTTTAGCAGGTGCATAAGGTCTGCTTATCAGTGTGAATCCATCAAAGGTAGAAAACAGCTTCTATGCTTGACTGCATTTTAGAAGGGTCCATTGATGTGTAAATACTTTAAAGGACAGTATTATTGAACGTATTTATTAATATTAATTTCATTGACTTGAAATTATGCACATCAGTGGGATACTCCTATCATGCAAATCTGGAAACTGATTCCTGAGAAAATGTACATCTGTCACAATATACACTCCTCACACAGCAGTGATATCCCCTATGCGCTCCCATACTAGTTGCCATTGTATTGTATTATCATCTAATACAGGGATCCCCTATCAGCAATTTGTGGACCGGTACCAGATGTAGTAGGGTAAGTGACCTTTTGGTACTGACTGTGCAGCCCTCAGAGCCCTTGCAGACAGTGGTTTGTCTGAATTTTTTTGGGCTGTTCATTATTTATAATGGATCTTGCTAAAAGCAACATCAAATATGGCTCAAGTAGTTTTTAAGAAGGCTGCATAAATATCAATGCGTTAAAAGGGTTGTAATAGTGATCTTCAGCAGTCTTACACAGAGGGCCTGATTTATTAAAGCTCTCCAAGGCTGGATAGGATACCCTTTCATCAGTGAAGCTGGGTGATCCAGCAAACATGGAATGGATTTCTTCAGAGTTTTTTGCTATTTGCTAACAAATGTTTTGAATCATGGACCAGATCCATTCTAGGTTTGCAGGATCACCTAGCTTCACTCATGAAAATGTATCTTCCCCAGCTTTAATTAGGCCCAGAGTATCTAGTTTATGACTCTCCTCCCTTTATATTATGTTTGTGGCCTTCTATCCTCTCCTGCTGTATGTCAGCAGCCTCTGACAGCTTTATGTGGCATTGTATCATGTATGGCCCTTTGATCATGTCAGGGGTCACACTTTAGGACGCCTTTGTCAAGTAAATTTATTACTTCTTTAAATAGAACATTATATTGTGGATGATTTTAACTACTGTGTTGGCGTCAACCACCTTATCAGACATAAAATGTTTAATATTATTACATGGTTTTAGCTTTTTGGTTGGGCAAGTTTAGCTTTATGGTAATTATGTATCGGTTGCACATTAATGTGGTCAGTATGACAGTAAAAAAATAGATCTAGGAACTCAGAACTCAGAGTGCAGAAATTGTATCAATGGGTTACAAAGTGATATATAAGAAATCTGAGTTTGACTTGACAAGCTACAAAGTACTCAAAACTAAAATATCTGTTTTGGGTGGCATAACACATACAAGTTATCTCTAGGATTGAAGCTTGGAGGACCCAACCGTGATGCTCCATCACTGTATGGACATGGTCACAAAATCACCTAATTGCTATGACAGAGCTAAATAGCTAGCACTTAACGTATCTTCAACAGCCAAGTTTAAGGTTAATGCTAGGAATAGGGTTACCACTGGGGTTTAGAGGGAACCGGTTTTTGGCTTTTTTCTTTTAAATTTTGGCCTTAATTTAAGTGAATAATTTTACTCATCAATAGTTATTACTAGTTACTTCCATGCTTATAGGCCAAAAGACAGATATGTCTCTGCTCTCTGGGGGAGAGACAGTGGGGTTGATGTGCTACAGTAAAATAGGCCGTTCACAAAGTAAAGTGAATTATCATCACACAAGGGATATTTTGCTTAGCTTAGTAAATGAGTGGTGTTTAGCTTACTTCAGCCATCCAATCATGTGATTGGGTATTCTTTGCAAGGTAGAACTAACTAACTAAGCTAGAAGAGATATACCCTGCAAGGTGATAATTCACCTTGGTGAGTGAATAGCCTGTATTCCTTTAGTAGATTAACTTCAATCCCCCATCAATTATAGGCATGTGACACTAGTACGGAGTACATTATTACATCAATTGAAAAGAATCATTACAGGAGGGAAAATAACCCGGTCAATAAAATTCACAATTAGCTCTCATTATGTATAGCAAAACTTTTTTTAGGATACAGTGGGGATTGAAAATCCTGGCAGAGACTCTGAGAGATTCCTTTACTTCCTATCCGGTGATGACGTTGTCTGCAGATTGGAAAGCGAGGGGAAATCTATTGTGAGGCACAGATTTATATTTTGCATAGGGGACATTAAGGTGGATGGGCAGCTTTTGTAAATGAACCAAAATTTGTAATTAAGATGTCTAAGGATTATTTATTTCAGCTGTTTTACAGTACTATTTTTTGAACTAAATCACTCTAATCCGAATCTGATCTGATTAATGTTTTAAAATTTAAACCTAGAGCTGCAGTGACACACAGGGGGAATCTGATTGTTGATAAAGGAACAAAACCAAACCATAGAAACCCCCCTTCACGTGATACGGATATACAGTATTTAGCACATAACAGGTTTTACAGCCTATGTGGAATTAATTAGAAGCTCCAAGTTTTCTCTTTTTATTCCTGCTTTTTTAGCCGTAACAGAGAATTAGACAAAAAGTCCAAACTATACTAATAAAGTGAATGAAGATAAACTATAGGCATTGTCTGAAGCCGCATGATTTATTGTAACATACTTTTTATAGTGCCTGCTAAAAGAAGGAAGGGTTGCAAGGGGTGAAATGTAAATAATAAAGCATCATTTGACCATAATAAGTTGATTACTGAATACAGGGCAGATAGCTAAATAACACCAAGCAGCTTTCACTAACTGCAAGTCCAACTCTGCTAAAAGTCAGAATGGAGGAATGTCTCCTCTTAGAGCCAGCAGATCAACATAAATTAATTGTACAGGTTCCCCTTCATCCTCATACTCAAATACCTAGTCCTGCAGCTCAGTCAAAGAATCTAAAATAATTACCTAAGCGAACGTCCAATGCAATATTCCACAATGTTCCTATAATTAAGCAGTCACTGGATGAAAAGTTAAGGAAACCCTACAACAACTAATGCACCAACGCTTCTATAACACATATCAGCCTAATGTATTGCTGCATTACTACCACACAAGAATGCATTTGTTAGAATGAAATTCCCTGGGGTGGAACCATTGTGCACCATGCTGGCCCTTTTGGAATAAATATCACATCAGTTCCCTTGAGAACACTCTGAAATTGCTGTCATTGACTTGTAACAGCAACATTTGCAAATGGGATCAGTAAGCACTACCGTTATTAAAATATCACATTTACACCCTACCCACAGAAATTCAAATGTGAAAAGTGGCTTTCCATTTTCATAAATTTTTAGGGATAAGAGTGCGGCAAAAAGAAATAAAAGCCTAAACGTTTTTTATGAGAGAATATGTTCAAAGCTACTTCTGATACACCATTACAATCAAAAGCAAAAAGCTAAAGGTAGGTTAAAAAGTAAAGGCATGATATAACATGACAAGCATCATTGTGCAAATGACATGTTCTTTTATGATTTTTCTATTGATGTCTGCTTATCACTGGTTCTGATTTAGGAAGAAATAAGCTGATATCTCATAGATACAGGAATGCAGAAAAATGCTTGTTTGAAACAACAGTAGAGTATAGTGTTCATTCTTAAAATATTAAACACACAAATTTTACACATACACAAAGAACGAACATTCATATGTTTTAGAATATGTCCAATATATGGTATATATACATTTACATAAAAACAGCATAAACAGTACACATTTTTACCATTTAGATATCAACATAACTAGTTAGGCCTATATGTTTTCTGCAATCTAAACTGTTTTATAACAGACCCACCTATACATTACATACATCAGACATGTAGATTTGGTTGGACTGCAAGATCCGATATAACCTTACTTTGTCCTAGGCCTTACAACCAAAGTGCATGACGAAATGTAATTCTAAATGGGCTCAATGGAGGAGCTTATCAATATGAATATTTCTTTATATTGTAGATATTCTATGTTTGTGATCTGTTGCAAATGAATAAGGTTTTGTGTAGTCTGATGAATGAATGATGCATGAATGATGCAATGCATACCATACCCACAGAGCAGAGCTGTAAACTATGAATGTATCCGCATTGTCATGCCTTAGTCATGTCCCATTTTATTTTGTCCTATAAGGAGAAAATTCACCTATACACTAACAGCGATTAAAAATGTATGGAATTTACATGCTTCTTTCCCAGGCACCATAAATATTGGGATTTGTACCAGAATATAATTGGCTAGTCTACATGACTCCACTACTTTGATGAAATGATTGTCTGAAATGTAATTAATAAAATAAACCTTTAATAGTGACTGATCAATCTCTGTAGTAAATACACCTGAACAATGGCATGAGATCTATGCAGTATATTGTTATACAAACAACAGGTGCACATAAGATATCATTTAAAATAAACGATTTTAAATTTAAAAAGAATACCACACGATTGTATCATGCTGCCGACTCTGAAAGGTGTTTTTTTTCTTTAATGTACTGTGAATGCTGTTATTTTCTCAGTAGTAAAATGCATGTGTAATATACTGCAGAGCTCAGTCAACTAGTCATTTAATAGGAGCGGATTACACAGCAGTGAGTGAAAAGTCTAATTGGTAATAATAAGATGTAATGGAACCAGTGCACACCCAGTCTGGGAAAACTGGCAATAGAGGGTTTACAATAAAGCAAAAATAGATAGCGTGTTTCTTTTCATGATTGCCTTTCAGCTTCATAAATAAAATGATACTTTGCTTTCTTTAAAATTTTTGTATCTTATTAACCTATTTTATTATATACATAGAGTACTGAATAATAAAAAAGCAAAAGGATTTCCTAATGTACAAATTACAGAGGAGTGTAAAATATAAGCACAATAATGTATATTTTCTATATTTAATAAAACTTTTTCTCTTCTCCATCAACAACTAAATGAATGCATTTCTAATTACGTAATTGTATGCCAACCTGTACCTAGTTCAATGAGCAGCCAGGTCCATAAAAAGATTAAAATTGGGGGATGGGAGTAAAGGAAGCTGCTAAAAAAAATCCCTTATTGATAGGCTGTTAGTATAGCGTAAATTTACGTTCTTCCAAATTAGAGAGTCCCAATCGCTTTCTGTGCTGACACCACAATTTTCTTTTATCCGCAGTTATAAAGAAATTATATTTATTTGCATCAAAAAAATGCCACCCTGAAAAAATAAAAACTCCACCCTGAAAAAATAAAAACTCCAACAGCTGGTAATTTAAAAATCAGCTATTACCATTCTCAGCTTTTTTTTCGCAACATGGCAGCTGTGGGTTTACCAATCGTTGGAAATCCAGTGGACCAGAAATAATGGTCTAAACTGAGAATTCACAATACTGCGAGGGAATGATAAATGTAACTGCAGATCAGTTTGTAAAGACAATGCTTCCAGTTAAGTTTGCTAAGTAATACACTACTTGGTGCCACTGTACAATGTTGGAACCACATACACACAACCACACAACCCTATAGTATCCTTGTGCCTGGTTAGCCTAAACACTCTGCACTGCAGCTGACTGCAGATTATCCTGTTCTTGTCTACTAAGAAAAAGGAGAAAACTGATTGTACTGTTTGGACCCAGCCAGCCTGTCTAGTATTCTTTTTTTTTTTTTGCGCGAAGAGCGACTACTATCAATCACAGCGCACCCTTTGACGCACACTGATTCTGGTAATGAGATTTTGTTTGCCCTGACACTCTGCATTTGGCTCACTGTGCAGTAGTTTGACAAATGACAGCTCTTGGGGATGACTCAGACTCTGCAATACCAGCAGGTCCCATTTAACCCCTTCCCTGCCATAGGGACCTTGAGCAGGAGGCACTGCAGGCAAGAGAGGCAGTGAAGAGTGGAGACATGCTAGTTCTGCAGCAAGCTCCCTGCACTTTTTTTTTTTTAGCCAACTACTGCAATAAGTAAAAAAGCAACCATCAAAGTGTAGTAACCCATAGCAATCAATCTCTGACTACTTTAAACTTATTGCTGCTTTAATAAGTAATGACCACTCCATGTGCTACAACATGCCAATATCTTTGCAAGTCTTACAAATCTACAGACAACTGAATTCCATCAGCATGCAACTAAAAAAAACTAGAAAATAAGTTGTATGGCAATGAATTGTAGCAGTAGATGAATGCAAGCACTAACATACCATGATAAAGCAAACACATGATTGTTACTAGTGAGTCCCTGTAAGGTAAAAAGTTCCTAAGTTGTCCCTTGCACAGGATAAAGCCTTGCCAGTGGTAGCAGTGATGGAAGTCTTGGTCCCTGTGCAGCTGTACTTACCTCCATGCAGCTGGTAGACCGCTCAGCAGCAGCTCTGGAGCTCAGGGAAGGGAGCTGTCCGCCTCTCAGTGCTGAAAGGGCCACCGAATAGGGAGGACTAGAACATTGGGTGGATCTTATGCTGCAGTTCTATTCTGCTGCAGTGCTGAATAAGAGCAAAGAAGGAACAAAGTCTTTCAGTCACACACACACATAGCTTTTTGTAGTGGAGAACAGGAGAGGTAAAGGCGTACAGATGAAATGAACAGGGAGGGAAGATTTGTGGGCAATCAATAATTGAAAGGCTGGGAGTGGAGTGGGCAATCCCAGCTCATGCAAGGAAGCAGCCAGGAGCAGCTGTGGGGGTGGAGAGAATGCAGGCATAGGGGGTTATCCGATCTGCTTGAATAACAATGGAACATCTAGCATGCTCCTCATCATTTTCTGGAGGGGTCACACAAAGTTAAGAAGTACAGGAGTTCCTTATATATGTTGGATTATTGGGAAGGAGGGGGGATTTAATCTTCTGTGCTTGGGGAAGCAACCAGGATTTCTCCAGAGGTTGCTGGGGGTTCGTTGAGTAATAAGCAACTGGGGATTTTCCCACTCACTAGTTCCCAATGTCCTGCTTCTGAAAAAACACATTGCCTGGCTGTTGTATTGATCCACTGGCTTCAATGTTGTCACTGATGTAGAATGGTTTCAGCAAAAAGTCAGAAGTCATTGTTAGCATATTTGTCTGTGGAGAGTGAGTAATATTTTAAAACGAGTGGGACAGTATAGAAATGATAATTTTCACACTGCTGACTGTCAATGTATGGAGCATTTTTCTTATTGACCAAGGATCACCAGTGAAGGAAGTTAATCTCCCAATGGCCACCAATATAAGAGAGACCTTCTCCCTCTGACCAATGCAATCCATGTTAGGGTGTCCTTCCCTCAATGATCACCAACAAAGGGGTCCAAATCATCAACATTAGGGTGTCCTCCTCCTAGGGACCACTAATACCCTGTTTCCCCGATTATAAGACACTGTCTTATATTTTTTGAAATGCCAAAATATGCCCTAGCTCTTTTTTTCAGGGGATGTCTTATTTTTCCATGAAGAAGACTACAGTATACATTTATTGTTGAAAGTCACTCATGATCACTCATGTTCCATTGATTGTCCCCTTCTGATCACTCCACTCTATGCAATGATTGTCCCCTTCTGATCACTCTATGCAATGATTGTCCCCTTCTGATCACTCTATGCAATGACTGTGCCCTTCTGATCACTCTATGCCATTGATTGTCCCCTTCTGTTCACTTACCGGTAATTAACTGTAGGGATCTCCGTTAGGGCAGGGATCTCTGTTAGGGCAGGAATCAGCAGCTTGCTTCCTGGTGCAGATTGCCGGCTTGTTACTTTCAGTTTCACTCTGCACTGCTGCAGCCAGCATCAAGGAGACACACACAGGATCAAATATCGGGGGATGTCTTATTCACGGGTGAGTGTCTTATTTTAATTATTTTTTCAAAAATCAGGGGTGGCTTATTTAATGGGGATGTCTTAAAATCGGGGAAACACGGTATAAATGTGTTTGTATATATATATATATATACTGTCTATTTTTTAGGCCAGTGTTTTTGTTATTAGTATGACAAATTATATTGTTGTTTATTTGTTCTTTTATTTATTTTTCTGAACTTGCACTAATGTAGTGTGAGCTTTGTATGCTGCAATTATTAGGGAATGTTTCCTCAGACATAAAAATGTTTTCAAAAGTTTTTCTGAGTTAAAATGGTTGACAGAGGCTGGTATGGGGCAATAATGCTCTGTATTATAGGTTAGAAAAGTTACAAAAGAAAAGAGCATAGCCATTGTGTCATACCATGTGCAGCCTGCTGCTTAGTGCCACAACGTCCTGTACCCCCCATCCAGGATCAGAAACACATAGTCCATAGAAACTCAACAAAAGAATATTCTGAAATTGTGGCTTTGCCCATTTTGGCTAAGAACACTGAGCACTGCTCAGTGCCATAATTCATAGGAATAGAGCCAATGATGGAGGTTAGGAAATGTTGTTGAAACGTTGGAAAGTTGAACTCCAGCCATATCTTTAGTCTTGTTCAGTCGCAGATGCTCCTCTGTTGTACTGATATTACTTACTCAAAATTCACTGCAACCTGTGAGCTTATCATAGTGTGCATTTGATGCTGCAGCAGGTCCGACAGGTACTGGCTCTTTTCCAGCATCATTTAGCCCTTTCTTCTGCAGTTGCATTGACCCTGGACCACTTTTCATTTGTGCAGTGACCCAGTATTGACATCACTGAAGGTATATAATGAAAACAGGCAGTATATTAAAACGTAATTTTAAATCTGCCTAAGATAACTAAATTTAATGAAAAAGTTCTGGCCAATAAACTTGTTACAGTTATATAAATACCTGTGGATGACAGGCGGTATACACTGTACAATATCACATCCTTTTTGGTATTTTGGTCACGCAGGAGTGCCAAAGATTGTGCAAGATTGATAAGCGTTCATAGAAATGTGGCCATAGGATAGGCTATGATAGATAGCAATGGGAGTTAAAGAAAAATTAAGCCAATCAAATGCAAAAACTACTTATATTTGATCATCTTCACCTTACAAATGACCACATCTATAAAAACAATGATCATTGTTACTATTTATGTTTTCGGTTTGGGCAAGTCACATTAAAGCTGCGTACACACTTCCAATTTTTATCGTTCAAAATGAACGACGAACGAACGAGGAACGATCGATTGGGCAAAAATCGTTCGTAAAAAAAGTAACCAACGACGCTGACGAACGAGGAAAGTCGTTGGAAATGAACGACCGGACCGGCGGATCGGATTGGACGACGATCGTTGACCATCGTTCGTGTGTACGATCGTTCATTGATCGTCCATGGTCTGAGCATGCGTGATGAACGAACGTTCGTTCACTTCCTGTCGTGCACGTCACTCCCTGTATCGCTCAAACGATCGCATCTATTGTGTGTACAATATCTACGAACGATCGTGTCGTTATCTGTATGTGCAGGATCGGTGCTATACGATCGTTCGCAGATATCGTGCAGGATCGTTCGTCGTTCGTTTAACAACGATAATAATTGGAAGTGTGTACGTAGCTTAAGAATACTGAAACCTGCTGAACCATGTAAAGTATGGGCAGATAATGGCAGCAACACTCATTTCAGTCTGCTACAACAATCATCAATCATGTGTTTGGATCTAGTACCCAAAAACAAATATTCTCTCCAAGAATGATTGTAAAAACCAGTAAGGACTTTCCTTGAGTAGTGGTGATTCTCAGCTTATGAACCACAAATATCCCAACAGCAGAAAACAAATTGTTTTTGGGTAGAAACTTAGGAACAAAATGAGAGTTAGACCCTCAGGTGAATACCCACCACCTTCACCACTGACATCCGAGAACCAATCACAAACTGAGCAAAGTTCTGGCCTTGATAAAAAAAAAAATGATGGTCAGATCAAAGGGAGAGTTAGAAAGTTAGGCACCTATCAGACTTTGTACTGCATGCCTAACTACACTCCCAACTACTGTACATATGAGAGCTTGGAAACCACTTTGTGCAAGCGATTGCATTTGCTTTGTGATGTGGTGTTAGATGTGGAATAGTTCTTGGAAGCAGCACACTGCTTTTGGAGATGCTTTTTCTTCTCTGGAGGAAACATCATACCTTCACTGCAATCACAAGGGCAACTCATGCAAACACATTTACCTGCAGTGTGGTTTATCACTCCTGGAAGCATAGCGGCAGTTTGCTTTGCACCTGGGAGTTTTACCCACAAGTCTGAAAGTAGCCCTTATTAGAACTGTCTGAACTAACAGAAAACTGTGATTGTGTGTTTGCAAACTGTGTGATTTTCTTGTATCTGTAGTCTTTGTTTCTGTAGCAAGCTAGACATTACAATAATTCCCACTTTCAACCACTATGCTTTAATTACAGAGAACACTATATCTAGACCTAGCTAGAATTGATCATTACTGCCATTCACAAGTTAATAATGTAATTAAATGTTTGTTTGGAAATTTCATATACAGATGTAATTTTATTTGCTGCTGATCATTGTTGGACCAGACCAAGTATGCATGGTTTTAAATAAACATGCATTTGTTACATTAAATAAGGTTTGTACTTTCCATTTAATTTGATAGAAGAGGATAGAATACAATTCTGCAAATACTTGGCTGTAGCCAGTCTGCAGGTCTTTGAACATAATTCAGTTTGATCATGTCTGTGCAGCTTTGAATAGGACTGAAAAACTGTGGTACTGCTGGAGGTCGCATTCAAAATCTGAAATACCAAATGCAAATAGTTTGATACTACCTTCCCATCCACAGGGAAAATTGTGCAGTTGGATGCACTGCAGGTAACCACAATTTGCATTTTTTTTTGCAAAGGAATCTTCCAACAGCAACCAAACTGGCAAAAGCAACTTGCCACTTTCGGGAACAACATTGCATTCTTCTGCAGCACATCCGCATGCAGTAAATGGTTTGCAAATGTTCCCTTTCACTTGAATAGGAGTGGTTGGGACCTTGGTTGAGCCAGCTTTCTGCTGGTCTGAAATAACCCTTAGTTGTATAGACTTTGACCTGCTACGGGTACATTGAATTTAGAGTACATTCAGACAATAAAGGTCTGTGAAGCTTGCTAGCACCTGCACTGAGGTGTACCCAGCAAAAAATACCTGCTGACCTTTCCACAAATCCAGCGCAGTCCTGTGTCCTGTTCACTCTGCAATGATATTCTCCATTAATGTTATGAGCCCTGGCCAGTTTATGTCCTATGTTATACAGATGAGGAGAGAGGAAACTGTTCTGTAGTATTAACCTTGCCCTAGTGTGTCAACGCTGCTTCTCCTTAAATACAGTACAGTATGGATTGTTACCCAAGCACAGCACATGTGTTACTTATAAGATCACCAAGCTAAATCAAATACAAAATATAAAAACCTGAAAAAAGAACTAATACTGTAACTACATGTATGGGCTAAATAATAGGATTTTAAACTTTTTTCAGAATGATAAAATATTTTTATGTATGTTCTTTTATATTAATAAGAATATCTATAATACATAACACATACAATATTTCTTGCAATATTATAATTCTGATACGGGTTAATAAAACAATCAGCAGCTTATACCAGTAGTGACTAATAATCATGATATGAATTACCCTCAGATTTCTAGGTAGCAATGTGTGTTTAACCCATAGCAAACATTGTCAGGAAGTGGCTGCAGTCACACTTACAGATGCAGGGTTTTCATTTAGCAGAACATTGTAATTTGTGTGCTAGCATTTTACAAATTAGATTGAGGACTACACAAGTAGTCAGGGTAATGAAGGGTGAAATTAATTTTTCATGTCTTGTAAGAATGGCACTGGCTGGAGAATCATTCTCTGCTTTTCTGTGATACTGTACAGCTGACCCAGCATTCTCTAATACAGGAATACAGATAAAAACTAACCTATACTGTGTGTTCTAATGCCAGGAAAGATAGAACTAAAGCTTAACAGCCACAAAAGGTTGCTACAGAATTCAGGTTAGAGGCACATTCAATATCTGCAAAGGATATTTTCCCTTTTAATACAAATCCTATGTTCCTTTTTATCCATACAAAATATAAAGGGAACACCTGAGCCCATCTGTATAAATGTTCAAGATATCTAGTTGACTTGCTATGCTACCGAAAGATTTTATTATGAAAGCTAGTGCTGTGGTTCACCTTAACACCCCATACACAAATTATGTTGTGGCATGATTCCTTTTAAAAAAAAACCTACGTACAGAACAAGTGTACATAATGGTGTGCTGAATTGCTAAAAAATAATGATGTTTGGTCATATAATAATCTGCATTAAGTCACCACAATGAAGCAGCTTAATGTCATTGGACACTCTGATCGGGTAATGCTTTGTATTTAAATGAGGGTTCTGTCCAACCCCTATTTTCCCCATATCAGGTCATACTCATTTTTCCCCAAGTATCATGGACCCTATCTTTCAGTCCTGGATTGCTTACGGAATATGCTGTATCTTGCATTTTCTTGCACTATTTCAACTTTTTGCCACAATTTGAACCTTGGAGATGATTTTAGTCGGCATATTTCTTATGTTACATCCCTCCCTCCACACTCTAGAAATTTAGTAGACCTCTTTCCTTTTTGGAATCACTTTGTCTATCAAAAAAAGGTCATATTATGTCATATTAGAGGTACTCTATCCTACTGTTGTCTTTGAATGCCCTCTTTAATTGCTCGTTAGGAACAGGATCTTAATCTTACCTTCCCCACTCAACAGGTGAAACAACTTTTATATTATGGTCTCAAAACAACTTTTAGTAGTTAATAAAAAGAGCTGAATTATATGGTTGTATATGGTATAGAACAATTCCTGTTCTGGCCAAAATTTACCTGCTTGAGAGACCCCTGTGCTGAAAGTGTGGAAACTCTGCAGGCACACATTTTTTGATTTGCCTAGTCTTGCCATTCTTGCATTTGGTGGGGTATAGAAGACATTATATACAGGCTCGCAGGAATATCCATTACCAATAACCTGGAACTCCTCCATCTTCCCACACTGCCAAGGAAGTAATATTGCAATTTTATTATGCCACCTATTGATTGCGGCAAAGACATGTATTACACCTTTTTTGGCAGCAAACTTCCCCTCCAGCTTTACAGCAATGAATTCTCAGGGTAAATGATAACACTGGTCAACAAACATTTTCTTGACAAACAGATTAATGTCATTTTAGGTTGTTTGATGCACAGATTCTAAATTTGGTATTGGTTTTATTAGATTGGCTCTAGTTTTTGAAATAATGACCTCAATAATAACCTCATAGAAACCTAATGAAACATGACAATTAAGCAAAATTAAATTAGAGATTCCTACGTAAACAAAATTACATTTTTGAAATACTTAATGTCAATATTTTTTATATTCTATATTCAGTATATTTACAGAACTAATCACAAAGAAGTCACTGAAAAACTCTGTATGATTTCCTTTTATGCTGATGATCAAGACAATCACCTTGAAGGCTCCAGCAGTAGTCTGCCATCATGGATTGAAAGTACCATTTCTGTGTTTGCAGATGAAACCAAACTGCGTAATGGAATTAAGTCCATACAGGATTTCTATTATCTACAAGCAGACCTGGATGTACTGTTTGATTGGGCAGCCAAGTGGCAAATTACATTTAATATAGATAAATGTAAAGTAAGGCACTTGGGGACTAACAACATGCATGCTTCATATTGTCTAGGGGGAATACATTTGGGGAGTCAGAAATGGAGAAGTATCTGGGGGTTCTGGTGGATCATAGACTTAATAACAGCATGCAATGCCAAGCTGCAATATCTAAAGCTAGTAAAGTACTTTCTTGTATTAAAAAAGGGACTGCAGAGATGGAGACATAATCCTGCCCCTGTACAAAGCATTGGTCAGACCACATCTGGAATATGCAGTCCAAGGAATAGAGGAGCTCAGCTATGAGGATAAATTAGCTGAACTGAATCTTTTCTCCCTTGAGAAGTGACGTATAAGGGGGGATATGATCACCCTGTATAAATATATAAACGGACCATATAGAGAACTCTCTTCCCCATTATTCACTTTGAGATCATTACAAAGAACAAGAGGGCACTCTTTGCGTCTGGAGGAAACAAAGTTTAAGCTCCAGATAAGGAAGGGATTCTTCATTGTAAGGTCTGTGAAAATATGGAATCTGCTCCCTCAGGAAGTAGTTTCAGCAACTACATAGATTGCTTTAAAAAAAAGCTGGATGTTTTTCTAGACGCACAAAATTTAACTGGGTATTAAGGCTTTAAAGAAAAAAAAGCAGTGACTGTTGATCCAGGGAACATCCGATTGCCTCATGGAATCAGGAAGGAATTTTTTTCCCGTTTAAACAAATTGTACCAGGGTTTTTTTTGCCTTCTTCTGGACCAACTATGTCTTATAGGGTTTTATATCTGGGATATATTTATTTCTCTAGTGGTTAAACGTGATAGACTTATCTCTTTTTTCAACCTAACCTACTATGTAACTATGTAACTTTGTGTCTATCTCATCTGCCCTGATACCTTTCTTCCATCACCTTGATATCTTGATGGAACCTCTCCCCTTATTCCTCACTGAAATCACCAAGGTTTCCTGGAAATTTTTTGCTAATGGCTATGGAGATAGTGTACCTTTATGCTCATAGTAGCACCCAAATCTTTAAAGTTTAGAAGCAAGTTTTGTACCAGTTCTTCATAATTTTGTGTTTTATGGTTACCCAAGGAGTTCTTGACAACCATGACATAGCTGTGCCAGGCAGAAGCTTCAGTATCAGTCATGTAACTTGTGAAATTTTAATCATTTATCAGTTTCCGAACCTTGGGTCCATCAAAGATTCCTGCTTTTAATTTTTCAGTACTCAAGCCAGGGAAGAATCTACAAATGTATTTGAAGCAATCGCCATTCTTGTTCAGAGCTCTAACAAATTGCGTCATTAATCCCAACTTTATGTGTAGTAGAGGGAAATCATCACATATGGACCATTGGTGTTCATGATAGCAAAGCTTTTGTAGGGCCATTTTGATATTTTCATATTCTTCTTTAAATTTTGTTGAGTGACCAATTGAAATTGATGCATAGCAGTTGCCATTATGCAGTAATAAAGATTTCAAACTTCGAGTAAAACTGTCTATGAAAAGCCGCCAGTCTTCTGCTCGGTAGTCTGGTACTCCCGTATGGGCTAGTAGTCCAGGGATGTTACAACAGTACACAAAGTCTCCGTCTTCACTAAAATATGGTAGGAGTGTCACCTCTCTTGTCCTATAAACCGCTATTTTAACTTCCGGTCTCAGACAGTTCTTTTCTTTTAGCCTGGATGCTAAAAGTTCAGATGCTTGTTTTGACAGACTTAGGTCACGTATTAAATCATTGAGTTCTTCTTTGGAGAACTGCTGGTTTGATGAAACACTTCCTTCATATTCACTTCCACTGCTAACTCCTGGATTACACTCCAAACCCTGTATATCCTCCATGTCGGATACAGGAATATCCCGGAGTGTACTGAACACGGGTATGGGAACATCAGCACCATGCGACACAGGTCAACTTGCTGATTCCAAATCAGGGTGCTCCCACTTCATTTTTCTGTAACGATTGAAACCTTTTACATTCACAGCACAAAAATAACGATCATTATGATGTTTGTTGGGCTCTCGCCATACCATAGGTACACCAAATTTCAAACTTTTCAGTTTTACATTTTTCCACTGATGTAGACACTCTACACAAATTTTGCATTCCATATGGGGAGCCCAATACTTATCTTGGTCCCCCAGTTTATTACCAAAATATGCAAGATATGCTTGTTTCACAAATTCTGTAATGTTTCTTCTGTTTTTGCTGAGAATATTCACCACAAATGTAGCAAAATACATTAGGGTCATTTAAACAACCTCTTCTTGAAGTACTCATATTTCTGTAAAAAAAGAAAATAAATGAATAAAAAGAAGGCAAATGAAAGTTTCATGAAAATAATGCTACATTTAATATTTACAATGCAAAACATTGATGTAAATAAAGATTGATAATAATATGCTGTGTTAAGATTTTTTGTTGGTAAAATCGTCTATTCCGATTCCTGTACCACAAGAACTAAAGCCAATTCAATTAAACTGATGCCATTTCTGGATTCAGCAAACCTGAAATACACTAAATATATTGAAAAATCCTGGGCAAGTGAAATAGTTTTTTGGTTGAGCTGTGAAATATGACCATGGAGTAACTTGTCACTTCTGGGGATCAGTTAGCATAGAATTATATAATTATATGTCTATACTGGTTTTATTGGATTCAGTTTTGCTCCATAATTAAATATCTAGAATTGATTCATGCACTTCCTGATAGCTTTTCTGACGCTATAGGCTCTATTTATAAAACAGGGAATCTAACATTTCCTCAAACATTCCCTGGTGGGTATCTTCCATGTCCATGTGTTTCAATTGCAGTCAGATTCCCTGTTTTATAAATAAAGCTCTATATGTGGGACTGAATAAATATGTGGTAGCCCAGGGAAGAGGACGAATATTCTTGCTCTCTCCTCCTACCCCTCCCCTCCTCTTATTCTTATTATTACACAGTATTTATATAGCGCCATCATATTACGCATCGCTGTACAGAGTCCATAGTCATGCCACTAGCTGTCCCTCAAAGGGGCTCATGATCTAATGTACTCTTTTATTCCTCCCTCTCTTTTACCCTCTTTTACTTGTATAATATTATTTTATAATTCCCCCTTTATATATCAAAAGATCTCTTGGCTTCCTTCTATCCATAATAATGGTTAGTATCTGAAGAATATATACTTGATTTATATACTTATATATTATCCTTTGTCAACTATCTTGCGTTCAACTAACCCTGTTTAGTACTGTTTCTATATGCTGGTTGTATATATATATCAAACATTTTTAATAGCTATTTAGTTGCCTTCTAAAAATGAAAATTAAAGAATGAGACACACAGCCATGTGTTATGATACCATTTTTGTTTATGCTGCCCTATTTTTTATTTATTATTTATGTATTATTTGTAGCAAAATATATTTGTTTTAAATATAAAAACCAAAATTCTGCAATGGAGAAATCACATTGGCTTGGTAATAGGGGGAGGCCGGTAGATGAGGAGTGGGCTGGGGGAATAAGGGTGCTTGGAATGTCACTCTCACCTTCCAAGTATTCTTGCATCCATGCAAATCTCTGCCAGTATGCAGACTGCTGACCTTGCATCTTCACTTTCATACTTCTCCACTGTTGTGATTAAACACTGGTGCCAGAAGAGAATAGAAGTGGTGTGGGAATGTGTGGCAGGTGAAAGACACTGGCAGGCCCATCAGATATCACAGGTACCTCCCCATGGGCCATGGGAGAAGGAGGGAGGATGGGGGTCTAACCTTTGTATATAGAGAACTTACATTTTAGCTTCACATATTGAGCCTGATTTATTAAAGCTCTCCAAAACTGGGGAGAATACACTTTTATCAGTGAAGCTGGATGATCCAGCAAACCTGAAATGAATTTGGTCCAGGGTTGAAAACATTTGCTAACAAATAACCAATTATATATTTAGGGAAGGATAGAAAAGGACGGGCTTTTATAGGCAATGTGATGTTTGTGTTTATTTTTGTGAACAGTTAATATGTGGTCCTAAAACTAACAAAGACCAACTATTTTACACCAAAAAGTACTGTAATAGAATGTGAATACAAGTGATAATAAAATTAATGTCATTCCAACATATGCTAATTATTGTACAAAGTTGTCCTAATTACTATTTTGCTGGTCAAAAAGATATCTCAAGGTGCCGACGGGTTTCACTTTTTGGTTTCCTCAGGGGACAGTTGAGCTCACTGCTTCATATGACATCACAATATACAAAGTTATATAAGGGACATCCCTGGCGGATTATTAGTGAAGTAATTTTCTAAGATCTGGCTGCAGATATGTATGAACAAAAGTGCATAAAAAAGACTCCCAGATGAGTAAACTAGCATCGGATCAATAATCTGATTATTGTAGAGATTGGGGATATATTCATGTATTATCAAAAATGTATCAGGAGGTGGATTCTCTTATAATGTTAGAGTATTAGTTATCCTAATACCTCACACTATAGCTATTAGGTAGTTCAAAATCAATGTATTGTGGGTTAGTATCCAAGCAATGTAGTTGATTTTAATTCTAGTTAAACATGATTGCTGTAAATTTCTACCAAAGTTTCCAGTTATGATGAAGAGATTTTGATGAGTATCTCTTTTTTATGCACTTTCGTTCATACATATCTGCAGCCAGACCCTGCCAGTCCCTTACATAACATTGTACATTGGGATGTCATATGAAACATTGATCTCAACTGTACCCTGAGGAAGCCAAAAGGCGAAACGCGTCAGACACCTTGAGATATCTTTTTGACTAGCAAAATAATAGTAATTAAAACAACTTTGTACAATAATTAGCATATGTTGGAGTAAGATTAATTTTATTGTCACTTGTATTCACATTCTATTACAGTACTTTTTGGTGTAAAATAGTCACAAACATCACATTGCCTATGAAAGCCTGTCTGTTTCTATCCTTTCCTAAAAATATATGTACTTATCAGGCTAGGCAAGTTATATCTTATTTATAGTAGAAATCCTTCCTACCATTCAGTCCATAATAAATACCAAATGGCTTTTGAGGAATCCCATCCAGGTTTGCTGGATAACCCATCTTCACTGTGGAAAGTGTATCCTCCTCAGTCTTGTAAGGCTTTAATAAATCAGGCCCATTATATCAAGTTAGACAAGCAAACATTCAAATCAAAATCTGTTTATATTACATTTTATGAAAATTATCTTCAAAACTTAAGCTGCTCTTTGAACAGTCAATTTACCAACAAGGAGTTAAAGAGTTTGTTGCAGAGTCACTGCCGGGGTGACATTAGCATTTTTGATTGGCTGACCAGTGGTGGGTTATTTTGGATCCTGACAGTTGAAGCAATGTGATGACATCACATGGAGATTTTGCAATGCTGAACCTAGACTGATGATGTTGCCAATCAGTCTAAGAAGAAGAGCTGCAGAGTGTTAAGTAACAGCAGACTTAGCTAAATAATACTTTTTGGGGAGGGTAATGTTTGAGAGGAGGATGCAAGCCTTACCAATGGGATTGGCTTTATTGTTTTTTTTTATTATTTTATGGATTATTGCTGGCTAAAGCTTAAAGGGTGGACAACAAAGAATCTGTATGACAACACAGAGAGAAGTCAGCCAAACCAAAAGAAAGAGCTTGGTTTACAATGAAATGATCTGGCAGGTTTCCAGAATATAATGAGTGGTACCAAGATTGAGATTTTTACTTTATACTTTACTGTGAACTGCATTCAGCATTTTCACAAAAATTACAGGAATCATTTCTAAATACAAAGCGAACAGGTACGTACATCATCCCTGTTACCAAGACAACTTACAAATTCAGACTTCAACTTGTGTGGATTGGCTTGTTCATCTCCATTAAAGGGTGGCAAGATAAAAGATGGACTTGAAATTTATTATTTCAGGTGTGGATCAATATATATTTATATATATATTTTATTACACAGCATTTATATACCACCATCATATTACACAACGCTGTACAAAGTCCATAGTCGTGACACTAACTGTCCCTCAAAGGGGCTTACAATCTAATGTCCCTACCATAGTCATATGTCTTTAATACAGTCTAGGGTCAATTTTGGGGGGAAGCCAATTAAACTATCTGCATTTTTTTGTAAGGTGGGAGGAAACCCACACAGACACGGGAAGAACCTGCAAACTCCATACAGATAGGGCCCTGGCTGGGGTTCAAACCTGGGACCTAGCACTGCAAAGGCTGGAGTGCTAACCCCTGAGCCACTGTTCTGCCCAAATATTTATTGTGGCATGGCAAAAGGGGTCATCTTGGAGGGAAGATCTATTTCTCCTTGTTTCCTCCCCTATGGGACAGATTAACCAGCAAGAGGTCTGCTAGGATTCCAGACCTGGGTTTTGTATGTCACTCAGAGGTGTTCTGATCCAGGCCACAGTTTGGTTTTGTCTGGTTAACAATTACTGCACAGCTGTGAGCAGCAGGTAAAAAGGGAAGGAGAGGAAGGAAGCTCTCTCTGACCTGGGGCACAAGGAAGCTGTCTGTGAGAGGCATTGTTGTACTACATGTGAGTAAAGGTTGCTGGAATGTTTGTGTTGAGTTGGCTGGGTTAGCCACCAACTGGTAGAGAGGAATCTGCCTGCTGTTTAGTTAGTGCCTTATTGGCTAGCATTTATTTTTGTTTTGTTTTATCTTATGCAACCTTTTTAATAAAACTGACTGTGGGTCAATTTCAACCTGATCTACTGTCTCCAGTGTGCTTCATACACCTCTCCTGCAGTCTAAGAGTTCCTTTTACCCCAGAAAAGGTGATCCCACAAGGGTGGTATACCACAATCTGTATATGTACATATATATAGGTAGTGCCAGAGTTAAGGACATTCAGATGACTCCTAGATATGAACGGGCTTCCCTGTTTACTTGTGTGCAGGATGGGGGGATTAATGGGGGGAGTGGGCAGTTTGAATGACTTGCAGAAAAAATCCTTTGCTAAACACAGTTGAGTTTGTGGGGGGTTGTAAGGACTGACCTCTTCTGCAATATCTTGTAATATCTTGTTGTGTTTATAATGACCAAGACATACTCTGCAGTTGTTGTGTTATATATACACAACTTGTACTAATCATTCTGCTATAGAAGACTCATTATTTCCTAGCAAAAAAAAAAACCCAAGGGTAGCAACATCTACCTAACCCCTTTATTTTTTGTTGCTATATTTGTAGATTATTAAATCTACAATTTCTTTGACTATAACTTTGTTGAGACTAAAAAGCATCCCACCAGCTCGCCAGCTCTCCATTCCAGCTATTGATTGGAGAAAGACATGCATTGCAGAATACTGTTGTAAAACAAAAATCCAGGGCATTTACCATAAGAAAGAGTTTAGGCATAAGGAAAATAGGCTAGAAGGTCATATGTCAAAAAGTACTCAAAAATACATATATTTTATTTTCAGATCCACGCAAAATAAACATCTAGTTTTTAAACCAGGACAAATATTCCAAAATCTTTTTCACTGTGAATGTACCAACAACAAAGATTTGGGTATCTACAAAGTGTGTGCTCAGCTTGTGGTTGGACCAGTGTTCTTTAACCAGGGTTTCTCCAGAGGTTGCCAGGAGTTCGTTGAGCAATGAGCAGTTTGTGCCTCTCAGTTTAGTGATACCAATGATGTTTTGACTAAATGTAAGTCTAACATTTTTCCCATATACCAGCTTTGTAAGAGACATTCTTCTCAATGACCACCACAATAATATATTGTGAACGGTAGATACAGTAATTATAAAAGGGCTCCCTGAAGACCTGAAAACAGTGAGGATTTTATACAGGAACTGACACCATGCTACCTAATAATATGTTGAGACAAACATCTGTCCTAACTGCATTTATTAAAATAATGTACCTGTTCTGACTTACATACAAATTCAACTTAAGAACAAACTTACAGCCCCTATCTCGTATGTAACTCGGGGACTACATATATATATATATATATACACAACTTGTACTAATCATTCTGCTATAGAAGACTCATTATTGCCTAGCAAAAAAAAAAAACCCCAAGGGTAGCAACATCTACCTAACCCATTTATTTTTTGTTGCTATATTTGTAATTTATTAAATCTACAATTTCTTTGACTATAACTTTGTTGAGACTAAAAAGCATCCCACCAGCTGGCCAGCTCTCCATTCCAGCTATTGATTGGAGAAAGACATGCATTGCAGAATACTGTTGTAAAACAAAAATCGAGGGCATTAACCATAAGAAAGAGTTTAGGCATAAGGAAAATAGGCTAGAAGGTCATATGTCAAAAAGTACTCAAAAATACATATATTTTATTTTCAGATCCATGCAAAATAAACATCTAGTTTTTAAACCAGGACAAATATTCCAAAATCTTTTTCACTGTAAATCTGTGAATGTACCAACAACAAAGATTTGGGTATCTACAAAGTGTGTGCTCAGCTTGTGGTTAGACCAGTGTTCTTTAACCAGGGTTTCTCCAGAGGTTGCCAGGAGTTCGTTGCGCAATGAGCAGTTTGTGCCTCTCAGTTTAGTGATACCAATGATGTTTTGACTAAATGTAAGTCTAACATTTTTATCATATACCAGCTTTGTAAGAGACATTCTTCTCAATGACCACCACAATAATATATTGTGAACGGTAGATACAGTAATTATAGAAGGGCTCCCTGACGACCTGAAAGTTTTTTTTCAGGGGGTTCCTCCATGTTACAAAGGTTGAGAAACACTGGGTTAGGCTAACAATGCCTTTTGGTAAAAGTTTTGTTTGGAATTAAATTTTGACTTCAGAATACTTGTTAGTTGTGACTCATTAGGCAGTTTAGAGAATACAATAATTATGCATGCATCTCCATCCTAGCTGTGATAGCTTTGTAATATCTCCTCCTTGAGTTGATATCTAAGGCCCCTTTGAATACTATGACAAATTGTAATTTGAGCTAGAGTTACAGTCCTCAGAATCGATATCATCATTATCACAAAACAAGTTTTGTATTTAAGCACGAACATGATAATTTCCATAATCTACTTGAATCATTCATCTATTATCTGGCTTAGTTTTAACTTTCTCTAAAGTACATTGTGTCCTTGTATATCTGTATCAAAACCTGGCAAAGCTGCATTCTGGGTTATTTGGGCTCTAGGACAGACGAGCAGATAGATATGACTTGTCTTCATGCTGGGTACTTATATTAAAGTTTCTAATCATTTAGAGTACAATGCAACTGCATACATGTGCCACTTTGGCATATTTACAGTTTGTTTCCTTATAAAAATTTTCTGTACAGTCAAAAATGCAACAAATCATTGAATTCCAATGTGTTCGAAAGGAAAACCCACATGCTGCAGTTTGCTATTTAAAGATATTTAGAGGCTTCCGGTTCCGGCGCCTCTTGACTTGCAGAGGGACTTCCCCCTGCAGACTGCCTGCTGTGCCTCTACATTGCTCCGGGGCCTGGATGGACCGGTTTGTAGAGCGCTCCTACTCTTCAGATCCTCAGCATCTCATGGGCAAAAGAGACAAACAGCAGACCGTGCCTTCCAAGATGGCGGTTGCTGCAGCTTCTCTTCCACCACGCACCTCTGTATCCTCTCAAGGAAGCCCTGCTGACACCGTGACACCACCAGACCTGGTAAGGATCGCGGATGCAATTGCAGAACTGCTGAAGCCTACGCTCCAGGAAGCTATAGAAGCAGCTGTACACAGGAGCATCCAATCTATATGTAAGGATATGCGGGAGCAATCCCAACGTATTCACCAATGTCATCCATTGTTCAGCTGCCTGGAGGATGATGTAACCAGAATGCCTATTTCCACATTAGAAGCTAAGGCTGCAGGACAAAACAGAAGACCTGGAAAATAGATCACGCAGAAACAACCTGCGTATAGTCAGTGTTCATTACATCAGCTTATTTGACTGAGCTCTGTGCCTCATTATACCTCCCAGCCTAGTTGAAAGGGCACACAGATTGGGCCCTGTATGCAAGGAAGGGTCTACCCCCAGAATGGTTTTAGTGGCCTATTCACATTTTACAGATAGGTCCTGGATTCTCCAAGCATTCCATTCTAAACGGAACCTGCAATTTGAGGGAGCCTCTCTACTTATATTCGCAGATTATTCAGCAGAAATATCCTGAAAAAGTGTGTTTTCCATACTGTATAGAAATAGGCTACGCTTTACTTTGGCCTACCCGGCAGTTCTTCACTTTACTGATTCACACGGGCGAAAATACTCCCTTACCTCGGCTGAGGAGGCAGAAAGTCTGGTACATTCTCTACTGTCGGATCCGACTTCAACGTCCTCAGAAATGTAATGTCCAGGCCTTCCTCCATTCCGATGTATTCACCTAAGCTCTCTAGGAATAATGGAGGACAATCCACTAAAAAAAACCCAAGACACCCCACGCCCTGGTTTAGCCACTAAGAGCAGATGATATGCAGGATGGATATAATTTTATGCAGCGCCTACTCCTTTATTTTTACATCCCACTTTTTTTTTTTTTTGGAGGTGTGAGCCTATATTTTAGTGTTTTGCTGTTGCTACAAGCAAATACGCTTTGTTTTCCCCTTATTTTCATGAGAGAATGAAGGAAAGTCATTTATTCGATCGGTTTGATTTTGTTTTACTGTTTGGTCTGTGTTCTCCTCCCCTTTCTGTTTTTGTATGAACCCTATTCTGTGTTGGTTCGCTCACACTCCATGTCACCACTAATTTATTGCCATGGTCGATATTAACGCAAGCAGGATTGTTAATGCCCATGTTCGAGCTGCTTGTCCAAATGGGCCAGATGTACTGTGCTTTGCCATGGATTCTTGGATTGTTTCTATTTTGACAAGATTTTTTTTTCTGTGGCAATAATGATCAGTCAGCTGTTTTCTAAATGTACTGTTCTTTGAAAATCCTATTGTTTAACGTATGGCTGTTCTTCGCCATCTTAAGCGGCTGAAAGCCGTCATAGAGCTGCTACAGGTGACCCATTTGTGAACTGCAGATTTCCAAAGAATGAAAAAATTATGGCTGGGGAACGTGTATGCTGCTTTCTGCTGATGGCAAAGCAGGAGTTGTTGTTGTTCCATGGAGCATTTCCGGGTACAGTTAAATCTGTTCTAGGAGATTCTGAGGGCCGCATAATAGTTTATTATCCAAGACCAAGAGATATCACTCTATAATATATATGCCCCTAATGCACCTACAGTAGAACTCACCCCCTGGTTTGCCGAAGACCCTACGCCTCACAAAATAGTAGGGGGTGACTTTAACTCGGTAATGTCAGAAAGTGAAGACAGGTGTTCTTTCTCCAGTGATGGCGCTAGGTGTCAGATGTCCTCCACAATGATGTGTTATTTTTGTAACCGGGCTGCATTTGAATGATGTCTGGCGTACGCACTACCCATTGGAAAAGCAGTTTACATTTGTTTCCCAGGTCCATCTCTCGCAAGCGTGGCTAGATTATTTGTTTGCTCAGATACTCTGTTATACAAGGTAGACTCACCTGAGATATATACTATGATGATCTCTGACCACGCCCCCATTTCTGTTACATTGCATGATCAATATCCTAAAGAGGATTAAGTTACTTGGCGCTTTCCTTCCTTCTTAATCAAGGACCCTAAATTCCAAAATGCTCTCACGTCTGCGTGGTCTGAGTATTCCCAACATAATGCAATCCATAGGGATAATCCTACTCTATTCTGGGAAGCGGGCAAGGCCTTTTTAAGTGGGAAACTAATATCCTATATGGAGAAAAGAGAGAAAACTACCCAAGCACCTTTTTTAGACCCACAGGAGGACTTCACGGGACTTTGTTACCAACCCCAATTATCACTTAGCCCAATATTTTCAGGCCTGTACTCCTGGTCTGAGGGAGACAAAGGAGCTACTGCAGGTTTTTTGTCGGAAGTACGGATGCCCAGACTGGACCATGCACCAATCACGGAAACTGAGATTCTTGTGATTATATCTGCTCAAAAAAATGGCAAAGCCCTAGGTCCTGACGGTTTTAGGGCCAAATTTTTTAAGATGAAAGACGATATTGTGGAGGACCTACATGCACTATATTCTGAGATGTGGGACAGGAGCTGGTATTTCCCATCAGGTCAAGAGGCTTTTATTAGACTTATTTTGAAGAAAGATAAAGATCCTTGTGGTCCTGAATCTTACTGTCCCATTTCGCTGGTAAACATAGATGCAAAAATTTTGTCTAAAATTCTTGCTGATCGGCCAGCCAAATTGCTCCCTTCTCTCATTTCACCTTCCCAAGTAGTATTTGTTCAAGGCAAAGCAGCTGTAACTCATATAGGAAAAGTACTAGTGTTGTTAGAGATGGCTAAACTCCATCTAGCCCTTGATATGGCCATTATCACAATAGATGCAGACTGTGACTGGTTATATCAGACCGTCATTCCTCTTGCTTTTTGGCTACTGGGATGACACGTTTCCCTGTATTATACCAAAACATTCCCGAACCTGGATCAGTGTTTGTTTATTGGCAGCTAGACGTGGCACTATGAATACATGGATTCATCCACAGACACCAGAGGTGGAGCAAGTGGTGTTTCTTTTAAAGACCTTATTTAATTAAGAATTGCTGGAAGCCCAAATTCAGGTAGACCATGGTATACCTCGTTTCCTGCATCAGTGGTAAAAATTTATACTTTATGCATTTCCTGATACCGAGAGTACTGCAATTCTTGACCAGTTCAGGTACTCGTCCTGGTACATTTACAATATATCGGTATGATTTGTTTAATAATAATAATTTTGTTTTATTTTCCAGGCCCTCAGAATGTTATATTGGCATTCTGTCTAGTTAATTTTATGCATCTCCTGCTGACTTATTGAAAGTAGAAGTCTGCTGGTTACTTATGGCATCTCAATATATGCTGCTGAAGTGTGAGTTCCGTACTCTCCCTTTTGTTCTTTTTGTTGATATAGATGTTTAAAGGTTGTCTTGTATGTTTATGTACTGTAAAACAGTTTTTTTCAAAAATAAAGTTAAGATATTTAAATTGAGTCTTTCAAAAACTCAGTACATGCCATTAAATAATGCATATGTACTATTGTAATCATGCCCTAAGGTTGAGTAGGCATTGGTATGCTATGTTACCACGTGTATTATGATGCCAATTACCACATTATGCAAATACATATTATTATTAATATACTGTATTTATTTAGCAGCAACATATTACACAGAGCTGTACATTAAATTGGGGTTGCAAATGACAAGCAGATGCATTGGAACAGTGACACAAAAGGAGGAGGGGACCCTGCACCAAATAGGTTTACAATCTAAGAAGTGGGGGAAGCGCACACAATAGGAGGGGGATACCCATATGTTGTGGGTATTGATACGCTATGTGGCCATTTGTTCCTAATGCACCTTGCCAATACAACAATGCCATTAGCATGTAATGTAGTGTGCTGTCTCACTATATAATGCACATATACATTGCATTACTGTGTGTTACCATAAGGCGTGTTTAACATGAACTTTCTCAAACACAATCCGATTTTCGCACTCACTTTCCAAATTATTTTTATAATTACACAGTATTTATATAGTGCCGTCATATTAAGCAGTGCTGTACAAAGTCCAAAGTTGTATCACTAACTGTCCCTTAAAGGAGCTCACAATCTAATGTCCCTACCATAGTCATATGTCATCAATGTAGTCCAAGGTCAATTTAGCGGGAAGCCAATTAACCTAACTGCATGTTTTTGGGATGTGGGAGGAAACCGGAGTACCCGGAGGAAACCCACACAGGCACGGGGAGAACCTGCAAACTCCATGCAGATAGCGTCCTGGCTGGGATAGAGATTTATACATGTAATTTAAATTATCAGAAAATGTTTGAAACTAAAATCTCAAGAATCTAAAAGGTTCCAAACAAATAGATACATATAGGGAATTTGATTACGTGAACAAACCCCCTATAAGCATATAAGACCAGTGTACCTTAGAAAGTAAAATGTATGGTTTGTAGCTGGTTCCTTTCATACCTTTTTTAATTGTAGGACACCCACTTTATCTTTCCTGCAGTGGCCATACTCCTCAAGACCCTATTCCACAC
The DNA here is from genome assembly GCF_032062135.1 of Pyxicephalus adspersus. Lineage (NCBI taxonomy): Eukaryota > Metazoa > Chordata > Amphibia > Anura > Pyxicephalidae > Pyxicephalus > Pyxicephalus adspersus. Next base: position 78,037,847 of record NC_092863.1, on the reverse strand, counting down.
ACTTGTCTTTCCCTCTCCATCTTTACCTCTTTCACCTCTGGTATGTAAAAATACGTACCTTAGAAATTATTTCACACAGGTAGCAATCCTTAAATTATTAGGTTAGCCCTTATTTTCTTTTATTATATATAAATGACTGTTTTGGCTTTTACAAATATGTTGAATGTTCTGTGTTATACTTGTTGAATAGCAGTGGATTATTATTATTAACCAGGATTTATATAGCGCATACATATTATGCAGCGCTGTACATTAAATGGGGGTTGCAAATGAGTGAGTAGTAGTGACGGTTTCAAAAGACAGAAGGCGGGTAGGCAAGTTTGAAATGTGGTGATGTTTTATACAAACATCTGTAATTTCACTTAACATTTGGTACGGACTGACTGTCTCACGTGAAGAAGTGAAGAATACTTTGTACTTTCACAATTCTTTTTACTCCATTGTAATTATAACTTGTGATTACCTTTTCTCTTTTCTATGTTTTTTTCTTTGTTTTTGTCTATCTGAAACATTTCAATAAAAAAGTGAAATGTAAAGTTCATTTGTCTTTTGTTACCACTTTATTTGTTCATTTTTAAAAAAAAATTACTATCCCATAGGGGTCTATAAATAAAGTAAATGACTCTGATATTTACTGAAACATTCCCTTGGCAGTAATTGATTTTCCACGAGCGAATGTTTCAGTGAATTTCAGATTTACGGCTTTATAAATAGTCTCAATACTGTCCAAGGCTGCTTTTAATTTAACATAAATACAGGTTTTAGAAATACATGTTACCCTGTATATGATTGATATTTCCCAATTAGCTTAAATATACTGCATGGAAGAAAAAAATCTGAAAGTTTTTGGGCTCATAGCAGACACAGACGCCTATCTGGCACAATAAACCAATAACCACAATGGCTGCTGTTGCTTCCTTCAGCACATTAAAAAAGGAACCAATCATATATATCCCATTATACCCTGAGTTCTCATTCTGTTCAACCATTGGCTGACTTTTAATTGGCAGCAGTTTCAACAATGACATCTTTAGGCTAAGGCAAGCACTGTGCTATTTAAAGAGAACCATGACTTGGGTTTAAACAGGTTATAATTAAAAACAATTATGCATTTGTAGATGCTTTTTTGATCATGTTATCCTATAGCAAGTGTATAATTTACTATGCTAAGTGAACTGCCTATTTGCCTATAGTAAACCAAGGAGGAAAATATTTCATTCTCTGCGCATTACAACCAGGGAACTAATATTTCCCAGAGAGAGAGGTCAACAATTGCTGCACGCATACTTTTCTCACAATTGACTCACATTAAGGACTGTTGCATAGTACTGGGACCACCAATGTATCATAACAACTACAAACAGATGGTACGGTGATGTGTCAGAACGGGTCCTAAACTATTATTTTGTAGATGTATTTATATCCGTGCCCCTTAAGTATATAATGACCCATACCAGGAGGACACACAAAAGAGAAGATGATTAAGAATGTGTGAAGGTAGGAGGGTTAAGAGGAATGTATGTATCAAAGGAAGTGTATCCAAACCCAAAATTCTAATATATTGTGGCTTAACTTAGATGCATCTTGCATTTGGCTTTTTCAGGCCTTTTTCCTTTATTTTCACCTACAAAAAAAAACACATCCCCTGCCCTTAATAGCTAAATTCATTTCACTATGGTACAAAGGTTATTCAAAAAGTTTCTGCACTTATTTATAAGTTTTTTTAGCCATCTTCACCACAGCAACTCATAATAAACTGCAAGGTCCGGCAGCTTACCAGTTACATGACTCTCTGACACAACCTCACTTTCCTGTTTCCTGTTTCTCATTACATGGTGGAATGATTGGACTAGTAGTTTACACAGGTAACATGAGGATGTTTGTGCTTCTTTAAAGCTCACTGTAAGTGACAAGGACACTGCAATTCCATCAAGACCAAGAGGTCATTTCCCGTGTTCCTGACATGTTATTAGCCTGAAATGTGCAAACTAAAGCCATGTACACCTGCTAGATTTCTGTCACTGTAAATGGTTATTAGTGATTGTTTGCAGGAACTGGAAGAATGAACAAGCGCTGTACAGCAAGAACTGTTCTGTTTTATGGAGAGGACAGTGGGGAGAGTGAGCTGGAGGCACCTCATTGCATCCTCTGCCATAGAAAATGACAGCATTACCCCCAGTCAGTCGCTTGTTGAGCTGTCTGGCAGATCACCAAAGGATGCTGGAGGACCGCTGTATACAAACTGTATTTTAGCTAAAGACAATCACTAATCATTCTTCAATAGGTTAAGATAGAAAAGTTTAGAACAGGGTGTCAAACTCAAATGCACAGTGGGCCAAAATAAAAAATTTGGACAAAGTCCCAGGCCAAGCTTGATATTTATTGAAAAAATATCTACAATTGAGGAAGGTTGCCAATATATGTCAACAGAGGAGGGGGCACTCACGGGTCCTGAATGACGCACCAGCAGAGCATTCTGGGATTTGTAGTATTAGGGGTGCATAATAACTACTGGCGGGCCAGCTCTAGTAGACATTTGGTATTTTCTCGTGTGCCAAATATAATTACAGTGCGGACCAGATTTGTCCCACGGGCCTGAGTTTGACACCCCTGGTTAAGAAGGACTGGGATGAGAGCATAGAAACTTTTTATTAGGAGTCTATAAATTCCCATATTGTGCAAAGGCATCATTTTATGTTTATTCTGTTTACAAACGCCAAGGTATTTGTGTATCACATTCAATTACTGTATCCTAGATTTTCTCTTGGAGCTGTAAAACCAGATTTGGCTGGGCAGGTCTGTAACAATAAAAGCTTGAAATCTGGCACTTCTCAGTACACTCAATTATATTATGTCTGTGCAAAGGATATGTTTAGAACACAAGTCTAGCAAATTCATGTGCAGTAGGTGCACTCTTTCTGCTGCAAAAATTAGCACAGCACTGGTGCACTTAAGGCAGAGGAAGAAAGGTCATGTCAAGGTTAATTACATTTCATTGCATTAAGCAAAAAATATGGCATTCCTTAAATAGTTCAAGCATAATAAAGTAGATTGCAGTGCTGGCACAGGATCACTACACTGGGAAGTAGAGATCAATATTCCATCACGAAGAGAGGAAAAAAAAAACTCCAGAAAGGCTTAATTAGAACTGCATGACAAAAACAAAATGGGGAGTGAATGGCGGAACAAACGATCCCAGCTAACAAAATTAGAACTACTTTTGTTCGTTAAGGATTTTCATAATGCAATTAGACTCCTAAACAATATAATAAAATGAGTTTAGAGCAGCTATGTTTAGAATGTTATACATTACAACTAAAAACGGAAGAGTTGCAAAGTCATCCAAGATAATATTCCAACACGGTCCAAGATCCGGAATTTAATGATAAAAGTCTTTATGAATGGAGGCTTATTACTATACTTCAGCGTTACCGCAGAGGCAATAAACAAACAATACAGCTCTTCAGTACATGGCTGCATTGTAGTGACATTCACTAGGAATCTTTTTTATGTCTCTACAAGTACAGCTGGGTTTTCAGAACATTACTGCTTTATAGTAGATTTAATTATATTTGCTGCAAACACCGTCTCTTCCACCTCTTCCATTTCAACTATTTTTAAAACTAAAACTCCAGGCAAACAACTAAATATACAAATACAAATATGGAAGCTGTCTTACCTACCAAAGCAATTTACTTTTTGTCTATGTAGTCCAAGAAAACCTGACTTTTCTTTGTTGCAGCTCAGTAACAGTTATTGTTCTTGACCCCCCCCCCCCCCACCTCCCCAGTCTGTGATTAAACAATAGAACAGGATCGGCAAACTTTTTGGACTACTAGGCCATTTCAGGAGGTCAAGAAGGCACACTAGGGCAGAAGAAACAAGGTGTCTAAGGAAAGGGTTTTTCCAACCCTGACTGCAAGTGAGCAGCCTCCTTCTTCAGCTGATCTGCGGTGTAGTCTCTGTACGTGTGCATGTGCTTGGCTTTGAAATGCCCCTTGAGATTCGACTGCTTGAAAGTACTGTTGGTGTCGTTACACACTAAACACAGGGCTTTGTTGCCGCGTTGGACGAAGTATAATTCGTCAGTCCATTCGGGGTTGAAGACACAACATTCAAGGTCAACCTTCCGGAGACTGGTAGCTGTGCGTTGCTTATGCTCTTTAGGCATAGTAATTGGGGTTACTGTGCGGGAACTTGATGATATCGATGATATCACGGGAACTTGCGATAATGCAACAATTCAATCAGCCTCGATCCAACAATAAGTAACTAGGGGGCGTTAGGCCGGACTAGAATACTGGCTAGCCAGAGTTTGCCTACCTCTGCACTAGAAGAACACTTTATTATTATTCAGTATTTGTATAGCGCCAACATATTACACAGCACTGTACATCTTGTATTTATATCTGCTTTCTTCTTCTATTAGCATGTATCATGTTATCATATGAGCACTGTGGCACAATTGCTTGGCTCTCTGTGTTGCTCCTACCTCGCCCAGTCTAAGCTCAGCCTTTCATTGCAAGAGGCTGATGTTATGTCGGATTCAGGTACATACACTACTATTAATAAAAATGATTTTAATAATCTATAATTACATAACCAAATAACACAGTGACTGTTATATATGCCTGGTATTTAGGTTTTAACATTTTCTAAACAATAAACATATAATCAGCATCTTTGCTCAAAGACTGGCTGTGTATAATCTGGTCTGCATGAGTTGCCATTACAGATATGATATCTATAGACACAAGGTAATCATGAAGAAAATACAATTGGGTAGCCAGTGGTATTCTTCTCTGCCCCAGGTATAACCATGTTGAGGGTGCTTCAGTTAGAGGAATATATCATGATGTCCTTGGCTCTGCAGGACTTCCTTCAGCACCCCTTGGATACAGGGACATTACAAAGCCAAGCACTTCACTTACTTTGACAAGTGTCTTGGTATATGAGCAACAATAAGTGCTTGAATGGATGGTAGGGATGAGTTTACTGGTGGGGGTTTGCTAAGAAAGAAGTTAATTTTAATTTTTGAGGTAAGAGTATATTTTAGCCATATATTTTCACAGTTGTCCATATATTGTAGGCATATTTCAAGATAGCCCCTTTATTGTCCATCTATTGCAGTGTTTTCTGACCTTTTACACATGGGGTAACCTTTTAAAATAACTTTCAGGTCTCAGGGAACCCCTGCTATAATTAATCTATCCACAGATCACAGTACATTGGTGTGGTGGTCAGTGGAAAAAATGCCTCTCACATTGCTGGCAAGTCATTGTTATCAGTTAAACTGACCCAAAGGCACAAATTGCTCAATGAACCCCTAGCAACCTTTGGAGGAACTCTAGAGTTCCACGTGACCCTGGTTTGGAAACACTCAACTAGTCATTGGCTGACTAGTCATTGGGTGGCACGGTGGCTCAGTGGTTAGCACTTTGGTCTTTGCAGCGCTGGGTCCCAGGTTTGAATCTCGGTCAGGGAACTATCTGCATGGAACGTGCATGTGCCCCCCTGTGTTTGTTTGGGTTGCCCCTGAGTATGTCAGTTTGCCCCAACATTTCAAAATTATCCAGTTAAATAGTTGGCTTCCTTCCAAATCAGCCTTGGACTGTGATAATGACATAAGACTATAGTAGGGACATTAAATTGTGAGCCCATGTGAAGGACAGCTCGTGAAGTGAATATCGACTGTGTGGCGTAATATGTCTGAGCTATATTAATATTATCCAGTTTTTAAATAGCACTATCATATTACACAGTGCTTTACAAAGTCCAGAGTCATGTCACTAGCTGTCCCTTAAGGGGGCTGACAATCTAATGTCCCTTCCATAGTCATATATCATTACCACTGTCGAAGGTCAATACTAGTTAAGTATAATACAAATGTCTGGTGTTAAATCTGTTTTCTGTCAGCATCCATTCCTGTATGCTTCTAAGTGAGACAATACACCACCAAAACTTAAATGAAGGCGTTTATTTTATTACAAATGCAAGTAAAACAAATTTATATGAAGTTGAATCAAATACAGTGTGGGAGGAGTGACTCTAACTATCTTGTCAGTAATAGATCTGCCAACCCCATAATAAGTGAAAATGAAGAAATAATGAGAAAAGACTGGCGTTTACTTGGCAAAAAGAGATATTCAAATATATTCATTTAAATAACATTCAAAAAGTGCAAATCACAATAGGGATCAATTACAAAAACAAAAAGAAGTGATATAAAAGACATTCAGTCCAAAGCATCCCTGAACCGCTGTAGGTAGGGAAATGCCTTGCTTACTAGACAATACATTGTCTGACTAAGAGTTGCAACAAGTGTAGAAAGTAAGCTCAGTTTTCTCTAACCCGACTCGTTTCGCCAGAAGGCTTCTTCAGGGGATATAGGTAGGGAGTCAGAGCAATCAGTACACAAAATGACATGCAGAAGTGGTATGAACTGGTGGTGGGAAGGAAAAGAATGCAATATCCCTATCAAACCTGAGATGCAAGAAACAGTAGCCTGGGTTGTTTAACCCACGATATACCAAAATGCTTCCAAGCGGATAAATTCAAAGAAAAAAACAACAATATGCCAGGTTCAAAAAGACAAATTCCTTAGGTCAAACCACTTAGAGTGTTCAAACCACTTCGCCCACTTAGGGCAAAGTGGTTTGACCTAAGGAATTTGTCTTTTTGAACCTGGCATATTGTTTTTTTCTTTGAATTTATCTGCTTTCTTCATGAAGTTGAATCCAACACATTACACAGGATAGCAATGCATTCCTTCCCATCCCAATTCCCTCTTCAGCAATTCCCATTCTTCACTTTTTTTTATGTCTATGTTATGACTTCATTTGCAATAAAGAAACAAATAGTCCCCCAATTAAGTAGTTTTGAAAAATAAACAAAAAAATGCATAAAACTTATTTTAAAGTTTATTAATCATCCTAAAAAACAAATAGTGAAAGACTTTAAAATAGATGCAAACATAGTTTCAGTATCTGTGAAATATAGACAATATGAGATTTAGAGTGACAGAAATGTGTTAGTTCAGTTCAATTATCATTAATAATCACTATTAATAAAGATTTTTTTCTCCAGACTTAATCTACCACTTTACTTTGTAGAACCATCTGACGCGTTTTACAGATAAATTTCTTACTGCTTTCTCAAACCAGAAGTCAGTCTGAATTTCTTATACACGGATGAAATTCAGTAGTGACAAAATGCATCCATTTAATGCACAATAATTTATTCCAACTTAAAAAGAGTATGAAGCATATAATTTTACTATAGTAAAAGTCACATCTGTGGATGCATTTTGTCATTAATGTTCATACTTTTTTGCATTCTTTCATAAAGAAAAAAAAAAGTATTAAAAAGTCAATATATTTACTTTATATGGCTTTCTGTGAAAACTTTTCTTGCAGTAACAGCTTGATGTTCTGTTTATGCCTATAATTGAATACATTTTTTTATCGCACAATGTCATAATAAAGGTTGTTAAATTATGGGCACACTAAGGATTACAGATTGCAGTCACATTCTCATTCTGATGATCTTTAGTAGAACATTTTGTACTTTTGCAGAATGGTCAGCATGCGTGAATGTATTCATTTTAATAATTGTGTGAAGATGCTTCTTCCATTAGCTGATTACACAATAAATTTATTGCGTGACATTTTTGGGTATTATCCACATTTCAGCTGGTACACAGCAAGCTTTGTTAACTTTTTAATCAAGTAGCCAGACAAATGTTTACATTTAACTTATTTTACTGAACTATATTATACTTTTTTTGCAAGTTTCCTATATGCTAAACATTCTTACAGGTCTGACCATAAGTGCACAGCTTCCCAGTGGTAAGGCTAGAAATAGGAAACTGTGTATAACTTCTTTGCATTGTAAATTATCCACCCAAGACAGGTAACCAGCTATTGCCAACTTGTTACAGTGTAATTGCAGTTAGCTCCAAATGTATGCTCCCAATAAATAGGAATTTACATATTAAAGCTGAACTATGCTAAGAGAATATGTAACTTGCTGTCTCAATATTGATTCTAAAAATTACTGCTTGCCTGGTTGGTGGCAGGTTGGTGCCTGGTGGTGTACAATTGGATCTAACCTATGCTGTCATACAAAACAGTTAGAAAATGAACATTACATAGTATGGTCATCCAATGTTTCTATTTCCTGACATTTTAATGGCAACATAGGTTGACTTCAGTTGTGGACTGACCAACATTTTGTGATCATTTCTGGAGTTTGACACTCCTGTACTGTGGATGCTATCAACTTGCTATCCAAAATATTTATGTTTTGTTAGTCCCTACGCATTTCGCAGATAAAACCGCTTCTTCAGGGGATTTTGATAGCCGAATAGTGTCACACTTACCTCTTCCTCACTAAAGCAGGGACGCCTCTCTCCTGCGCATGCGGGCAGTTCTAACTCTGGGAATGCCTCTTTTTCTAAGCTTTATCAAGTGCCTCCAATGGCCCATCAGAAAATAGCCTCGTGACCAGCACTGGCTATTTAGCTAGCTCACAGACTGCAATCTGTGTTTGTGCAATGTATGCAATGTAACATGTTCACCTGGTGCATACTTCAGTGTTTCCTCTGTCCAGCTCCTGTGTTAACCTCTC